>NW_005871135.1:104489-144432 GCF_000147115.1 Myotis lucifugus
GCGAAAAAGAGACAAAACAGAAAGATATATCATAGGTGAACAAAGTCTCTAGTAAACTGATCGCTGTTGTGAAAATGGGAGGGGCCGGATGGGAGGGGAGGGGAGGGGAGGGGAGGGGAGGGGAGGGGGGGAGGAAGGAAGGAAGGAAGGAGGGAAGGAAGGCAAGCACAGGGAAGACAGGGAGGGAGAATTAGCGAGAAGAAAGGCAGAGTTTCCCAGGGAGAAGAGAAACCAGTAGAGAGCAGGGCAGGGATGTTGGGCAGCCTGGCTCCCTTCCCTGGTGTGTCCTGGATCAACCTTGGGCCACACTCACACTGGCCCAGAGGCTGCGGCCCAGGATCCTGGGTCCACATGGGAGGCTTCCTCTGTGCCCATCTCCTTTCTCCTGGGAGCTGAAGGTCTCCTCAGATGCGGGTCCAGTTGCATCAGGGACATGACTCAGGAGGCCACTAAACAGACTAGGTCAGGGAAATGCAGGAGGGGAGAAGCGTGGAGCCTTAGGGCTGAAGAAGCTCTTGGACCTGCAACAAAGCCTTCTCTTCTTAATGGCCGGGGGCCTGAGCCCATCTTCTCACTTCCGTTGTCTCTCCAGATGTACAGACTCTGACATCATGAAGCTGCCCTCTGGGAGGGCCCCATTCAATCCCTCCTCTCCGGTTGAAGACCTGGAGGCCTTTAAAGTGGCAACTCCTTGCCCACGGCCACACAGCAGCGGGCCCCCTGTCTCTGCCTCCCGTCATCTGGGCAGGCACTTTTAAGCCCCGTCCTGGAGGGCTCCTGTCAACTTTCATGCCATTTCCAGTAAACTCTGTGCCGATTCTTGGCACGAAGCGAGGAAATGAGGAGGGTAGGGTAGGAATGTAAATAACGGGACACTCTGGGATTTCATCTACTATGTAATTATAGTATCCCTGGTGGTGGCCCTGGCTGCTCCTTCGATGTGCTGTCCGGGGTATATTTGGGGAAGGGTGTCCTGGGCTGATGAGGAACCCAGTGATGCTCCCTCCGAGGCTCCAAGTCCCCTGGGCTTTTGGAAGTGCATCCTTGGGCCAGGAGCCCGGACTTGTTTGCAGAAACACATGGCGTTCCGGAGGCGCTGGGAAACGACTCAGCAGTGAGAGCTGGGCATCCTGAGCATCTCAAAAATGGCCCTGGGAGGCTATCCCCGGGCAGAGCAGGGCCCTGGTGCCCTCCCAGGGTTTAACTGTTTGTGGGCCCCAGCCAGGGCTGTGGAGGGAGGCTTAGCTTGCCATCCCGCTGGAATGCCCTGAACACGAGGGTGTCAGCAGTGGTGGCCCAGGCACAGCTGCTCAGGTGAAGTCCAGAATCCCGGATCGCCGTAGCAGTGGTCACGCCTCTCCTCCCCCCGTTTATGAAGCACTGACAGTGGGTTTGACACTCTTGTGCTCTCTACATGTCTCAGGTCATTGAAGCCTCACTGTCTTATGAATTAGATCCAATTCTGATTTCCTTTTACGGATGGAAAAACACACTCAGAGAGGTTGAGAAGTCAGGCCGAGGCCACACAGTGGGTAGGTGTCCCAGCTGGGTTCTGATTTCAAAGGCCTCGTTAAACTATATGTGAGTGAGGTGGGGAGAGGCAGGTGCCTTCAAACATCTACTGCCTTCTGCTCCGGCTGCTGCCCTCTGCCAGATAGTGATCATGCTAACCCTTCTCTCTGACAGACAATGATCATATTAACCCTTCTCTCTGCCAAACAGTGATCATACTAACCCTTCTGACAGACAATGATCATACTAACCCTTCTCTCTGCCAAACAGTGATCATACTAACCCTTCTGACAATGATCATACTAACCCTTCTCTCTGACAGACAATGATCATACTAACCCTTCTCTCTGCCAAACAGTGATCATGCTAACCCTTCTGACAGACAATGATCATACTAACCCTTCTCTCTGCCAAACAGTGATCATGCTAACCCTTCTGACAATGATCATACTAACCCTTCTCTCTGACAGACAATGATCATGTTAACCCTCCCCTCTGCCAGATAGTGATTATGCTAACCCTTCTCTCTGTCAGACAGTGATCATGCTAACCCTTCATGTCCACAGGACCTGGTGAAACATTCCAAGCCCTTTCTCATGTACTCTCTGGTTTCATCTTTGCAACAACTTGAGGAAGTATAATCAATGAACT
This sequence comes from Myotis lucifugus, assembly GCF_000147115.1. Classification (NCBI taxonomy): domain Eukaryota; kingdom Metazoa; phylum Chordata; class Mammalia; order Chiroptera; family Vespertilionidae; genus Myotis; species Myotis lucifugus. The sequence goes on from NW_005871135.1 coordinate 106,653, forward strand.
GCATGTTGTGATGAGATGAATTAGCTTCACTTCACAGATGAGGAAGATGAGGTGAGAAGTACCTTCCCCAGGGATCTGCAGGCTGGATCTGGCCCTTCCTGTCCCCAGTGTTGGATTTGTTTTTTGCTATTGCAAACAGAGTGGCTTGTAGTTAGAAGGCACCTCTTCCACTCTTCATTCATACCCTCACCAGGTACTTCTGACAACTCCACAGGTGTGTGGACAGGACAGAGTCAGCGAGTGGAGGTAGAAAAGGGGAAGGCGGGTGTGAGAGTCAGCGTGGGTATGAATCTCAGCTCTATCTCTTTGTGTCATGTGACTTTAAGCAAAATGTTTCCTCCTTTAAGCCCTAGTTTTCTCATCTATGAAGTGAGAGGTGATGATGAAGATTAAGATGGTGATGATCCCCACCTCAATGTGCAAGTCTTACAGCTCACTGAGTTCAACCTTTCCATTTCACAGATGAGAACATTGAGGCCCAAGGAGGATGGAGAAGGGGCCCCAGCTCTTACTGGGAGCAAGTGTGGGAACTGCTGTCTGACTCTTGACCTCAATGTTGGCATGTGGTTGCAGTACCCAGGCTCCTTTGGCATTCCTTCCATAGAGCTGAGGCCAGGGAGGTGAGGATGGGCCTGGGGCAAGCCTCCGAATGTGTGGGAATGCGTCCCCCACCCCAGGAATCAGGCCTGGCTGCCACTGTGTGTTTGCTCAGGACCCTTTGGCCGTCATCCATGGTTAGAAAAAGACAGGGCAGCCAAGACAAGACAGAGGCTAATTACCTTGGATAATAGGAAACTGGGGATCGGCAACAATGAGGGTGTCTAGGCCTCTGGCCAAGCAAGGGCAGGAGCCACGGATGCCCGGCCTGGCCCAGCCATGTATCCTGAGTAGAGATTCCTGCTCAGGGTCACCCTCCAACTCCAATAACCCAAGGGTGTAGGAGCTGGCCACACTGTTTGCAGACCCTCTCCCTCTACTGCTTTTTGTTTGCTTTCATTCAAAAGCAAAACAAATGAAACAAACAAGGAAATTCAATTTAAACAGGGCCTGAGCACTGGTGTTTCTGTTTTGTTACACCAGGGTGAGCTTAGGACAGAAACCCAGCCTTGACTTTCATTCCTCCAGTTGGTCTCAACCCCGTGGCACTATGTAAAATGGCATGATAGATGGGCTGCAAAAGCAATGTGCCTTTCTAAGTGGGGTGGAGAGAGGGAGTGGGGATGGAGGGGGCCTGATTGAGAGAGAGAGAGAGAGAGAGAGAGAGAGAGAACAAGATAGCAAAATTCAAAGAAGAAATGGTAGAGAAACTGAGACACACACAATAACAAAAATTAAGAGCATAACCAATAGAAAGGCGAAGAGGGAATAGTTGAGAGAATGGCAGGCAGACAAAGTCAGGGTGCTATGTAGAAAACACACACACACAGAGAATGAAAGGCAAGAAGAGACAGAGATTCAGAAAGGCACGGTAGTGCAAAACAAAAGTGAGAGAGGTAGAAAAGTTGGAAAGGCCAGAGCCCAGAAGGAGATGAAGGAGGCAAATGAGAAAAACTCCCGTGGCAAAGCTATGCATTCCCAGAACTCTCAAGCTGGGGTCGATCTCATACACCTTCACTTTGAAGATGCTGAACTTGCAAAACAAGGAGAGGGACGTTTAGCTCAAGGTCCCAGAGGCAGAAGTGGTGGTGGTGGGATATGAACCCAGACTCCCTGCCTGACAGACTGGTCCTGCACACCTGTGCCCCCTGAAGCCTTCCATCCCATGCTCTGGCAGCATGGATGAGGGGTTTGGTGTCCAATGGTCCTTAACCCCTAGAGTGCCAGGGAGCGCGATCGCGCTCCTCCTGTCTTTCACCAAAAGTGACGGGAGCGCTATCGCGCTCCTCCTTTAGTGTCACTATTAGATGCTAGTAGTTCACTCTTTATTGACAGATGGCACCTAAGGAAAATCAGCAAAAATGCCTTGGCAATTTTAGCACAGTTCCTAGGATATTGGTTGGCACTCAAAGGGTTAATGAAAACTCGGGGGCCTGGACCCATGCTCTCTTTCTATCCTATTTCTTCCTGAAAGATCCTGGATGGTCATTCTTTCCAGGGTTAGTGGGACCCCCACCTGCCTTACAGGATATAAATTCCTCCAGGATTTCCTTGAAAGAAAGATAACCTGCAACTAAGTCAAGCAGAATGAAGCAGAAAGAGGAAGAAAGTGACTAACATGCTGCAGGCCTCCTGGAAACCAGGAGATCTGGTCAACCCTGAGCATGGAGTTTCTCATGTGGTGCTCTTCCCTGTAACCCTGTGGGATAAGAACGATGACCAGCCCTCTTCTTCCAGAAAAAGAAGCCAATGCCACCTTCTCTGTGAATTCTGCCAAGATGTCCCACTGGAAGCGGTCTGGTAACCTATTGTACTTTGGGGATTCCGTGCCTAGAGCTCTCACTGTTCCCAATTGATGGTTGCCTTTCTGCATAAAATAAAACTTGGGCCCCAACACCTATGTGAGGTGCTTATTCAGTCAGTGGCAGAATCCAAGTCAGAAGGCCCAATGTTCAGCTTACAGTCCTGAGTATGGTGCATGAATAAGTTGGGTGTTGCCAATGAGCCTGAATATGTCGAGTGTTCACCATGGTCTTTAGAGAAGTCATGGTCTCCCCAAGGAAGTGGGGATAGAATGCTCTGGAGGTAAGGGAGATTCACAGATTGTGGAGGGATTACTATTTATTGAGCACATACTTAGATACTTTGCTAGGAGGTTTCTTGTTTATGTTCATGCAACTCTGCATCCTAAGTTTTATTATTTCTGTTTTACTGGGGTTCCTAGAGGTACAGCGACTTATCCAATGGTTAGTTATCTAAAAATGTCAAATCCAAATTGGAATACACTGTCTGTGGCCTTTCATACCATAAGTAGGTTATAAGTTATCTGATGCTAGAACCTTTGTCGTAATCACATTCGCACCTGCATTTCCTAGCCCAGTGCCAAGACATTGGAAACCCTCAAAATATAGCTGCTGAATAAGTAAATGAGTGCTGGATGAGTCAATAAAAATGCAAATGAATAAAAGAACTGATGAACAAATAAGTGAATGAACGATGGAATATAAATGGATGAATAAATAGATGGATGAATAGAAGGGATGGATGGATGGATAGAAGAAAAAAGGAAGAGAGAGATGAATGGAGGAATGAATGATTGGTTGGGTAGATGAATACATGAATGAATCACTGAGTGAGCGAATAAAAGAAACAAATGAATGAGTTGAATAACTGCAGTAATTGTGATAATACTGCTCATCTTATTAACAACCACAGCTTTCTAGGTTGGTAAGAGACTGGTCTATCGCTTCATGATTAGGGTACAGGAAGAAAACTGGTCTCTAGAACTCTATGTCATAGCTTATCATGGCTGCTTCCAGATGTGGCAACACTCACTGAGACGGGAAACAAAAGGAAAATAAGCCCCCTTTCCCTCTGAGATTACAGAGGGGGCTCAGAATGACCTCCTTTTTCATCTCCAGAAGTTTGGATGCAATGACTCTAATGTACTCTATGAAGGAGTGATAATGCTGCTATTTCTAAGGGACTGGCTGGATCTATCACTAAAAATTTATATGTACATACATGTATATGCATATATACTTATGTACATGTATATGCATGTATATGTGTACATGGTTAGCATGCTTATATATGCATAGTATGTATATATACTTCAGATGTGCTAATATAATATTTTTCAGAGGAGATGTCATGGAACTGAGAAAAGAACACAAGGCAAGGGCCCCTGTGCCAGCCCTCCATGCTAACTTGCCACTTTCCCTCTCAGCCTACAGATTCTGTGTCAGCTGGAGGTATGCTTTTGGGTTTCTGGCCTCCCTGGGCCCTACAGCACTAACCATGTAAGATTCTGTGACTTACTGTGGCCAAGCTTCTCCAGTGGATACTTGGAAACCTTAGCATCTCAAGGTGCACACACAGGCTGGCCTATAAAACACTGGGTTGGCCTGGCCAGACTGCGCATGCCTCGCCTCCCAGACTGAAACCAGCCCTGTCTGCTTCACACTCCCCACGCACCCAGCAGGTCTTACTTGTAGAGGCCGTCGGGCTCCAGACACTTGAAGATGACGGAGTAGATACTGACTTCGGGGACCTCTCCGTGGCTTCGACCAGCTGCTACACAAGATGTGCCCAGGCCAGAGAGTAAGTCATCGGCAAAACTCAGGAATTCTCCTGGAGGGAGACAGAGAAAGATAAGCTCCCCGGCTCAGGCCTTGGTGAGCAGACATTCTTGCTGCTGTCCAATCCCATCAACTGTCTGCATACCACTGCTGAGAGCGTTAGTGGAGAGAATAAGCACAAGATATGAAGATGACACCGGTCAGTACATAGCCCTGAACTCCTTCTTTAAATTCACCCGTGAACTTTCTCAACTGTAAGTGGGGATACTAGTACCTACCTTCATAATATTGTACCAAGGTTTGATTGATGTAAATTATTGTGTAATAAAAATGCATGAAAAGCCTAGAGAATTGCATTTCCCTTCCTGTATAACAAAGGAGTTGAACTAAGAATAGAAAATAGGTTTTGTGTCACCTGGCACTAGATTCGTGGAGTGTTGTGATGGACAGAGACCTGGTTTAGCTAAGGAGGTAGGAATTTCAAGACTGATCAGTGATGAGGGGCATGGGATAGAAAGGGACGGTGAGCCCTGGCTGGTTTGTCTCAGTGGATAGAGCATCGGCCTGTGACCTGAAGGGTCCTGGGTTCAATTCCAGTCAAGAGCACATGCCTGAGTTGCGGGCTTGACCCCCAGCGGGGGGCATGCAGGAGACAGCCAATCAATGGTTCTCTCTCACCATTGATGTTTCTATCTCTCTCCCTCTCCCTTCCTCTCTAAAATCAATAAAAGTATATTTTTAAAAAAAAGAAAGAAAGGGATGGTGGAAGAACAAGAGCTGGATGCTGTGATTTCTAGTCACCTAACCATCAGGTTTTATTTATTTACTAGAGGCCCGATGCATGAAATTCATGCAAGAGTAGGCCTTCCTTCTCCCGGCTGACAGCACGGCTTCCCTCTGGCACCCGGGACCCGGGCTTCCCTCACAGCCCCAGCTTCGTCCGGAAGGTCGTTCGGAAGGACGTCCATTCTAATTTGCATATTATGCTTTTATTATTATAGGTTTTTAAGGTTTTTTAATTGATTTTTAGACAGAGAGGAAGGGAGAGGGAGAGAGGGGGGAAACATCAACTTGAGAGTGAGACATCAATCAGCTGCCTCCTGCAAGCCCCTTACTGGGGATCAAGCCCACAACCCAGGCACGTACCCTGACTGGGAATCTAACCAGCCACGTTGCAGTGCACGGAACAACACCCAACCCACTGAGCCACATCGGCCAGGGCCAGCCATCCTATGTTAGAAAGCAGCTGATGTTAAAGAAATAGGAGTGATGCAGAAGATTTGATGAAGACTAGAAAGAATGCACATTTGGAATCCTGAGATTTAATCTTAGCTCTGTGAAGAATTTGCTGTATAGCTTTGGGCAACTCAATTCCCATCTCAGAGCTGTGATTTTCTCCTCTGTAAAGTGGAGGTGCTAGAATCACTATTAGGATTTTTGAAAAATAAAATAAAAATGTAGATGTGCACAAAGATTAAGTTATGAGGATAGACATCATGGCACTATTTAAATAGCAAGAGTTTAGAAACCAAATGTTCAATGACAAAGAAACAGCAATATCAATTAGAGTTCAATGGTGCAATGGAATATTTTATAGCCCCTAAAAGTCATATTGTGGAATAACATGAGTTACATGAAAGGATACTCATGACATATCAAGTTTATAAACAGGTTACACTATTACAGAATAACCTCACTTGGGGTGGAAATTTTACACGTGTATCTATTTAGAAAGAGAAGGGAAAAAAATACAGCCAATGCATAACAGTGGCTTTGTCTGCAAAGTGAGATAATGGGTACTTTTTCTCTTGTTTTTGCTTATCTCTGTTTTGTTAATTACCTACAATGAACATGGGGGAAAATCAATAAAATTTATTTAAAAATAGATAAAGTGAATGAGCCAGACCAAATGGCCGCGGAGTTCCCGTCCAAGTCTAAAATAGGATGATTTCGGAGCAAAGCAGGCATGTGTGGTATTTGATACCACAGAGTACGAAACGGTCTGAGGCCTCTACACTGCTGAGTCCTGGTCCTGCCTGACCCAGAGGGCCCCACACTCTCTACGCGCTTGTATCCTCAGGAATAAACAAGAGGAGCATGTCCGTTCAACGCTACCTTCTCTACCTGGGCTGAAGGACAATCTGATTTGATGGAACCATCGCCGAACAGCGTCTGGGACGACTGAGACCCAGAGAAGCCACGTGGCACATCTGTCCCAGGGAACGGGGTGGGCAGCCCACGCGGATAGCTTCCTGTCCGCCCTGCTAAGGGAAGTCCACTCTCCACTCACAAGTGGACTGTGTTAATGCTTGTCTGACTGAAGTGTCTGGATGGGCCCGGATTTGGGTGAATGACGGTTCTCTAACGTATCGCTCCCTGTGGTCCAGGACAACAGAGCGGATGGGCAGTGTTTTCTGTTTTCCACTTTTTATTTATGATTTATTTAATATATTTTTATTGATTTCAGAGAGGAAGAAAGAGGGAGAGAGAAAAAGAAACATCAATGGTGAGAGAACCATTGATCGGCTGCCTCATGCGCGCCCCACACTGGGGACTGAGCCCACAACCTGGGCATGTGCCCTGACCAGGAATCAAACCATGACCTCCTCATTCATAGGTCGATGCTCAACCACTGAGCCATGCCGGCCAGGCCTCTGTTTCCCTCTTTTTAAAACGACAGTGTACAGTGCACAGCCTTGATCTGTAGATGCCAGAGCGCATGTCTGGATCAGGCTGACAGAGACAGGCCAGTTCAGCGGCTCTCGCCAGACAGACTCGGGACCGAATTCTATTTCCACCCTTTATTGCAAATCCCTTAACCTCTTAAAGTCTCAGTTTTCCTTTCTGTGACCAGGGACCAATAACTCTTTTATAGGTTTGGAGTCTAGAAAGAAAAGTGGAGTCTAGGAAGAAACTTCCGGTCCAGAACCAGAGGTCTTGCTAGACAACAAAGAGGTGAATGAAACCCTTTTCTCGTCGCAGAGTTCTCGTCCCCTATTTCTCCTGGAGGCCTCTTGTGTCAGTGCCTTTCCTGGTAAAATCATAAACCCACAACGTGCCTCTTCCAATAGGTACCAGCGCAGAACAACGCACGGGGTGAAAAGTGGAAATAAAAGCAAGCAAGCGGGGGTGGTGGTGGTGGACATGGGATCATTCACCGAAGGCAGTGGGGGCTTTGTTTCTCTTGGTTTCTTAGGATTCCCAGTCTGGCTGCTTACACTTGTTTTCTTTGCGCTTGGATCCATGTCTGTGTGCTTTTCAATTTGTTCCCAGATAGCCATTGGAAAAGTTGGCCCTTCGTGAGGGAATGCAGTATGCTGTGGCCTGTATTAATGAGCTGTCTTCAGGCCAAAAGATGGTTGACATTCATTTTCAAATGGGCATAGCTTTTCAGATATTTCCATGCATTTCAGGATAATTTAGACCATGGACAAAAGCCCCATGAATGCTGGTGCACAGTTCTACGGTTTATAGGTTCAGTTCAAGTGAAGAAACTGGATAATGCGGAGCATATATCTAGTCATTCCAAGGGCATTCTGAGGACATGTAGGTCTCAGTTCTGTTTGGGACTAACTATACATAAGGATCTTCCAATGGGAAGAATTTAAAAGAAGAAAACGGACCTTTAGCAATAACTTTTCTTTTTTCCATATAATCCTCACATATAATGAGGTAAATGGTAGTGTCTCCATTGTAAAGCTGAGATGACGCTTGCAAATTTAGGAGGAAACGGGGCTGAGATTTGAACCCCTTTTCCTCCTAACGCCAAAGCCACACCTTTTCGTTTATACGATGCTGCCTCCTAGAGAAAGTTTATAGAGAGTGAGCTTTCTCAATCCTCTTGTTTGCCATTGAATTCCTGCCACTCTCTTAGCTCTATGGGCTTGAGGAACGAACTAATAAAAGAAATGGTCCCTGACCTTCTACAGCTTGTAATCTGACAACGGGAAGGGTTGTTAAATACAAGAACAGACCCATAAAGTAAATTGTAATATTGCTTTTCTTGGCACTCTGTTCCAGAAGGTTTAAACGCGACCTAGATGGAGGCAGGTGAATGAGGCAACCCCTCCCTGGCCCTCCTCACTTAGGGGAGGGTTCGGGGGAGATAAAAGAGGCCTGGGGCTTCTCTATGCACAAACGCATTTCAGTGCAATTCTCCACATACATGTGGTTCCACAGGATAACATACCCCGCACGCCTGGCAGCGGTACAGCTGATGGACAGTAACACAGTGCAGCGGTGAAGAGGTGAAGAGGCTGGGCTCTGAATTTACTCTGCCTGAGATTAAATCCTGGCCCACCCCACTTACAGCGCGCCTTGGGCAGGTCCTATTTTCTCCTATGTGAATGGGCATAATCATAGCACCTAACTTGCAGTGCTGTTGTTAATAGCATATAAAATATCGTGTACATTGTTAGAAACCAACCAGCACAATGTCTGGTAAACTGCAAGAGCTCAAAAATATTTCAACTATCAGTATTGTTTTATTTTTTTAAAATGTTTTTATTGATTTTTAGATAGAGAGGAAGGGAGGGAGAGATGGAAATATCAATGACGAGAGAGAATCATTGATCGGCTGCCTCCTGCACGACCCCTACTGGGGACTGAACCCAGGCATGTAACCTGACTGGGAATCGAACCCAGGAACTCTTGGACCATGGGGCCAGCCTGGCATGTCAGTATTGTTTTTGTCACTATGGTTGTCATAACCCAGAGAGAGACAAGGACCCTTAGAGATTTTTGTTTTTATCCAACCTACTCCTTTGCCGGTGAAAACTGACGCCCCAAGAAGGAAAGGGGCCTGCCCATGGCCATGCACAGAGTTGGGGTAGACTTAGAACAAAGCTTGCTCTCTTAATCCTAGGGCCTATCAGAGAAGGCATACCAGCCGACCTAGGAGACAGCGTTGCCGGGAACTGAAGAGCTCCCGGAGCTGCCCCAGGAGCCCTTGCTCCTCAGGTTCTGACCAACTTTATTCCACATGAGTGTGAGCCACGGCTCCTGGCCATTTACTATGTGCTGGGCAGTGTACGAGGCACCAGGTTCCACCCGGCTAGCTTCTCAAACTTGGAAACTTTGAGAAAGATCAAAAGCCCAGGAGAGACAGAAAGAGTGCAGCTGGTTTCCAATGTGGAGCCTAGTCTAACAGTGGTCTGCACATTAGAAAATCTAGAACTCAGGGGTGAGAAGGAATGGCCACGGTGCGGGGAGGGGCTAGTCTGTCTCCTCTACCCACACTGACCTTCCACCAGACGAACTCTACTTTAATCTGTTTTCTATACTGATGGCTTGTGTTTTATTTGGGTTGGGGGAAAACACTTTAAAAATAAAAAGCTTGGCTGAAAAGTTTTATTGCTTGAAAAGTTTGAATCCCAAAACCCTGCCACCTTCTCTGATAGAAACACACACACACCCCTAGGGCTTTGCTGCCCAGTAACCAGCTCCTGGCCTCTGAGATCCTCGTCCCTTCTGCGAGGACACCGCCTGGGCTGCCCCTGCCTCTCCTCCCGGGCACACTGTTAGGGCAGAACCCTCCTGGACCAAGGCTGCTGCTGCAGCCAGCCTCACCCAGGCCTGTCCAAGACGCTCACATTCTTTCTGTTTTCCTTTCCTTGAAAACAGATAGGGAGTTGGGAGTCGCTGTAGGAATGTGCCTGTTCCCCATTATGGCTCTTCTGGGGCTGTAACCCGAGTGGCTGGGGCCAGACCCCCACACATTTCTTCATCCACTCAGCCTCGAGCCTCGCTCGCATTACGATCCACAGAAAGGGTCGACCAGGATTCTGCAGAAGCTCCCGAACCAGCCCAACAGAGCACTGAGCCCTTTTTCCAGAGGCCCCACCCCTGCCTCCACTCTCTCTCCTGCTCCTTTCATCACTCCCTCAGCCCTCTTCCTCTTTGGTGCTCCCTCTCCCTCTCGGTCTCCGTCTCCCCTCTCCCTCAGCCCTGATTGAGGTCACAGTCAGAGCTGGCCACCAGAGCAAATTGAAAACAGGTTGGGAGAAAAGCAGCAGAGAAATTCCAAAACGGAAGGGGCGGGAGCAGGGCGTTATTCAGCCCAGGTGGGGAGAAAGGTCCCCCCTCAGGACTCCACTCTTCAGGAAACACCAAGGGGATTTAGAGGCCACCAGGGCTGGCCTGGCCCCTCCTAGCCTGCAGCGGCTCCCTGCTGGGTGCCCAGGGAGGGGCAGGGCCCTGCGTTTCCCCACCTTTCCTTGGCTGGGGCAAATGTAGGCAGTCATTCTGAGGTAGAGTGCTTCCTGGAGGACCTCTCACTGTCAGCTGGAGTGGACTCTTCTTCCCGTACATGATGCTGCTTTAATTTGAAAAGCCAGGGTGTGCTGGTGCTGGCGCTGGTCATGCGACATAGAGCAAAGGAGTGCATTTGGGGTGTGGGGCAGAAGAAACCTGTTTTTTTTGTTGTTTGTTTGTAGCCAGGCTCCACCACTTACGAACTATATTATCTAAGGATACTATCCTCATCTGGAAAGTGGGTGGTCATCAGAGAATCCAGCCAGGAATCAATAATACATGTGGCATCCCTGCTACATGGATAGTTCCCCGATCTCAGTGCCCCGCACACTGCTACCTCTTCCTCCTTAGGTCCCATCAATTTGTCTCATAACTTTTTAGTGGCCAAACTCGGCTGCTTTTAGATACACTGCATGATACCTAACTCCCTTGAACTTCTTTTTCCCCCCAAAAGAAGTAAATTTTAAAAGAAGGAAGAAAGAAAGCAAGGAAGGGAGGGAGGGAGGAAGGAAAGAGGAGAAAATGTTTATTTAGCTCTTACTATACGGTATCAAAAGTGTGTGACATTTTTACTTATATTGTCTTGCTTAATGTTCAAAACAACCCATGTTGATTAATATTCAATACGATCTAATGAATTAGGTTCACTGAGCTTTTACAAATGAGGAATTAGGTTCAAGGTAGGTTAAACAACCTGCCTCACAAGATCCCTAGAAATGGTGGAGGGAAGGCTAGAACCAGGGCATCGGAGGTGCCGAGTCTGTGTTTGTCCTGCTGCACGCTGGCCTATAGGCAGGGAGATGCTTTCGGCAGGAGTTGTGGTCCCCTCTGAGGCACCAGTGCCAGCAGCAGGCTGGCCATGCAGGTATTTGTGGAATTCTGAGAAACTGAACTTCAGTGGTTGAAGCCCGACCCACCCACATCTCCCCAACACCAGCACCTGGCGTTAGAACGCTTTAAGGAGAGGCAGGCTGCCTCCTGTGTGGCCTCCTTCCAAAGTGGATAGGACTCCCATGGTCTAGGGGAGAAGGAACTGTCAGAAAGTGAAGTCCTCCAAAAAAGGGGGTAGTGGTCCAGCAAGTACCTGCTGAGAGCCTCCAGGTGCCAGGCCCTGTGCTGAGGGCCTCTGGCCCATCGAAGGCATCTGTTGGTTCCACTAATGGCACCCTAGTTTCTACTAAGAGCACCATAGTTTTCCACTGGGGTCATCCCCCCCCCCTAATTTCAGTCCATATGATTTATGTGTAGCTAAGGCCTCCCCCCTCCTCCAGAGATGGACATGAGATCAGTGGCCTGATTTTCCATGTCAAGAGACCAAAAAGAGATAAACAAGTGACCCAAGCCTGATCAACCAGACTAACTCTTGGGAAGGAGACCGGGTCCCAGTGACGTCACTTGAAGGCTTGTGTCAGTGTGTCTGAACCCTGATACACCTGTGGACATTTTAAATCTATGTGCGAATATTTTCCCTTTTCTGTCAAAGGCAGTTTCCATTTTTTTCTGTTACTTGCAAACAGGAGTCCTACCAGATACAAGTTCTGCCTGGCTACAATGGCTCAGTTGGTTGAGTGTCATCCCATGCACCAAAAGGTTGCAAGTTCAATTCCTGGTCAGGGCACATACCTGTGTTGCAGGTTCAATCCCTGGTGGGGGCCCATATGGAATGTAACCAATTGATGTTTCTTTCTCACATCTCTCTCTCTTTCTCTGTCTCTCTCTCTCTCTCCTTCTTCTTTCTAAGCATGTCCTCAGATGAGGTTAAAAAAAAAAGTTCTATGAGGTCAATTTTATGATTACCACTTTATACATGAAAAAAAATTGTTTATAGGTCTTAAGCAAGTTGCCCAAGGTCACACTCCATCTAAATAACAAGGCTGACTTTAAATCCAGAGCTGTCAGACTCCAAAACCTGAGCCGTTCCCATCATAAAATACTACCCAGGGCAAGGGACACAAAGAGTCCATTCTTGAACAAAAATCACTGCATATTTCCAATGCCCTGCTTCCTGTGGCCTCCTCTTCTGGCCTCATCGCTCATGTTCCCTTCCTCACTTACTCACCAGCCACGCTGGCCCTTGTCCCCCACGCCAGCATGCCAAGCACGTTCCTACCCCAGGGTCTCCAACCTGGAGAGCTCCTTCCAGATCACTGCTTAAATGTCACTTCCTCAGAGGGGCCTCCTCCAGCTACTCAGCCGCATTGAATCACCCTATTGCCCTCTGGTCCTTTTCCCTACTTTACCTCTTGCCATTACATGTATCTTGTTCTTTCGTATATTGATGGATTAAAATGTTATCTGTATCTCTCACTTCAAGCCCCAGGAGAAAGGGCCACCGTGGAGCCTGTACACAGTGGGTTCCCCATAAATATTTTTCTAGGGAGTGTATGTATTTACTGCGTAGCGTAAGCTGAGCTGATGGCTGGGAACAACATGAAGAAGAATGTCTTAGTCTTGGGTCCCTGGAAAGCAGAGCCTAAGAGAAGGGCTGGGTGCAGACGGGTTATCTGGGAGGTGCTTCTGAGAAGCAGGCAGGGGGAAAGGGAAGAATGAGATGGGACAGAGGAAAAGTCAATAGAGAGGAGTGTCATTAAATCCACAGGGACCTCTAGGAAGTGAATGAGATGTCTCCCAGGATTGTTTGGCTGAAAGTGGGGGAGCTGGGGCATGTATCCCCAGATTCCTGTGACCACAGACTGAGAGCCTCCCTGGGAGAGTAAATGTCCCCACACTGTTTTTTTTAGCTGTGCTCACTCATGGGCGTACGGAGCCCCCTCAGTCTTGCATGAGGCCACAGGGCAGAAGCTGGAAGTAAGCGTTCAGTACCAGTGGCAGCACCTGGCTATGGACAGACTGCCCAGCATGCTCCACGGGCCAACAGTTGCTGAACACCCAGGAGGTGCCGGGGGGGGGGGGGGAACGAACCGCTGTGGACACAGCACAAAACCCCCTCCTTCTCTGTGGTGCTCACAGCTGAGCAGGGCAGAATTGCAACGGTTATTTTAATGAGCAACCCATCGGAGTCCTGCAACTTATTATTAATACAGAATTCAGTAATACTAGCCTCAGCATTAACAGGCACTTGGCTAATAGAGTCTGCCCTTTCCTACAGTTGGATAAATGAGGGCCATTAAAAGCCCTCGTCATCCCCACCGTCCCGAGGACAAATGATGCTGATACATTTGGCCGGAGAGGGTATTGCTAACATGTGTGAGGAGAGCCGACCTGGGGACGGGACTGCGGAGGAGGAGGAAGGGGACCGGGAGCCAAGGCCCGCCCCTGCCGTCACTCTCTGAGGACCAGTGTGTTTACTGCGGGTGCAGCACTCACCCACGGAGGGTTTCCTTTCTTTTCTTTCCTTTTTTAAAATCTCAATCCTACGTGTTACACGATTGTGAAGTGGAAACAACCAACTGAACAAAATGTGCTTCTCATCAGGGTCTCTGCTCCTCACAGTGGTTCTCAACCTTCTGGCCTTTAAATACAGTTCCTCATGTTGTGACCCAACCATAAAATTATTTTCGTTGCTACCTCATAACTGTAATGTTGCTACTGTTATGGATCGTCATGTAAATATCTGATATGCAGGATGGTCTTAGGCGACCCCTGTGAAAGGGTTGTTCGACCGCCAAAGGGGTCGCGACCCACAGGTTGAGAACCGCTGTGTCTAGCACGTCCCACGTTCTCTGGGCTGGGCCCTTGAGTCAGTGCCTCCCTCCCTGTGCAAGCTGCCTGCCCTGGGTGCTGCCGGGAGGGGCCGGAGGGCCCCCTGTGGCTGAGATTGTGATGAAACAGCCTAATAACCTGAAGAGCTGGGCTTAGGACTCTCCTTTTGTCAAGAGGAGAAGAGAGGCTCGGGGAGGCGGGGCAGGCTGCCAACCACACGGCTACCGCAGAGCGCAGCAGCTCGGCCTTGCACCAGGCTGATCCAAGTCCAGGGCCTGTGGTTTTGTCACAACACGCGCTTCCTAATTGCTCTGTCTCGACGGCCTTGGTCTCCTTGTCTCTGTCAGTCTCACTCTGCCAGGGGTCGGGAGGAGTGAATTACATTCAGTCCATAAAAATACAAAAGTCGTTTATAATCTGGGCAGCATGCTGCACACGTAAGGAGTGGTTGTTAAGGGAAACCCACAGAGAGCCAGGTGAGGCAATGAACGCGTCAGAGGGGCGCTGCTGGGTTAGAAAGGGGGAGGGGAGGCCAGGCTTTGCGAGGCACTGAGGTTTGTGGGTGTTCAGAGCTAAGAACACGCCAGGACACACCGAGTGTGGGGATGAAGAACCTCTCCCCAGGGAAAGGCACAGACACACCCACAGGTGACACAGAGGGATTTCTGCAGCACAGGACAGGAGGGGAGAGCTGGGGGGATGAGGATGCTGAGTGCAGAGGAATGTACAGCTAGCTCCCTGGGACTGGAGCTCTCAGATTCCCCTCAACTCTGGAGGGCGGGCTTCTCTTTCTGTCTATCAGCTCAAGTCCCACCTCCTCAGCCCGCAGCAGCCAATCTAGAGCAGACCTGGGCCACCCACTACCAAATACTTCCTGGAATTTTCTTCTGGGCATTAATGACAACCTATAGCTACTCTGTTTGCTTATTTACCTCTTTATTGTTATCCGATTACTAAAATGTTAGCTCCAGAACTCCAGGAGCCTGTCCACTGTGGTCCAGCATGTCAGGGTCTCCCCAGTGTGTAGCAGAGTGTGGGGGGCACAGTAGCTGTCCATTAAGATGTACTGAGGGAGGAGGAGGATGGAGAGATGGATTTGGAAACCTGTTGAGACAACTTATGCTCTTCCCTTAAGTTTTGCTCATACCCAATCTTTCCTCCCAAAGCTTTCCTTGGCCACCCTCCATCCACAGAGGGTCAGGCCCCTCCGGGATTCCCACCACTATGGTCCTTAACCCAATGCCCTGAGATCACATACTTAGTGCCGCCCTCCCCTGTGGACTGGGAGAATTTATAGAAAGGGACCTAGCCCGTCTTATTCACCATATGAGCCCTGGACCTGGGCGTGTGGAATGAGCACGTCAATGAACGAGCAAAGCTTCCTTTCTGGCTGGAAGTAAGCCCAGGTGGGCTAGGGGTGGGCTAGGGGTTCCGTGCACACTGTCCTTTGCACCGTGTCCCATGAGGCCAGCGGATCTAGTGGGAAGGAGCAGTGACTTCAGAGTCGGGGACATGAGCTGCACCGCCCCCTCCCGGGGAGACTCTGTGAACATGGGTTCACCTCGCTGCCAAAGCAGACAGCTGTGACTGAACAAAAGTGCATCAAACACTGCCCCAGCCTCTGCCCGACTTGATCTTGCAACTAATCCCAATGTTGTAACCCTCCTGACTTTTCTCTATATTTGCCTGTCCCTTAGCTCCCTCAGCCTTGGCCTCTTAGGGCTCTTCGTCCTGCTGCCCAGACCCCCACACTCCGGGAAATTTCCCTCATTAATAATATTGCTTCTTGATTGCTAACCAACCCTGGCATTTCTGCCCAGCAGAGACCTCTGCCGCGTCGCCTCAGCATCCACACTGGCTGCCCGAGTCCTCTCTTGACAATGAGGATGGCCTTCCGCTTCCTACAGCCTCTCCTTATGCAAAGCCCTTCACAGTTTGTAATTCATGCCCTCACCTTCTTGTCGCATTTAAGCTTCATAAGTGCTTGGTGAGGTTGGCAGGACGAGATGGGGGTACAAACGCCCATTTTACAGAAGGAAAAACTGAAGCTGGGGAGAGGGATGTGTCCCCCCGATGAGGCACCTGGGCTCGAGCCTGCATTTCCTGACCCCTCGTCGGGTCTCGGCTGGGCCTTGTGCTCCGGCCTCCTGTCCCAGCCTTGGTGCCCAACAGGACCAGCACAGACGGACAGCCACCCCTGAAGTGCTAATGAGACACGCACCTCTACTGAGCCCTCCACGCGCTCCCTGATCCATACCTAACATTTATTCAGACACCAGTATCAAATACCACGTGTGGAGAAAACTGTGGCAAAGGCAGTATTGTGCTCAGGACGGAGTGTAAATCCTGGCTTTGCCAAATGACTCTTCTAAGCAACTTCCTTAATCTCCCCGAAGCCTCATTCTCTTCATCTGCACAGTGGGTGTGAAAATGCCCCTCTGAACGTAACCCCTGGAATCGTGTTGAGACCTGACTTAGGCAATGTATGCAGCGCTTAGCACAGGGTTTGGCCCACGGTAAGCGTTCAATCAATGGCAGCCTTACTCTTCTTATTACTGTTGTTATGAAAAACACTGATTCACGAAGCACTCCCTAAGGGGTGAGCAGAGAGGAGAAATTCAACAATCCAGGAAAAGTGAATTATCCTTGGGAATTGAGCACCTCATGCTCCTCCCAAACCAGAACAGCCCAGAGATTAAAAACTGCTGAATGCCCACAGCTTCCCTCCCTTTTCTAAAGATAAACCTCAAGGCCTGTGGTTAGCAGAGAGCTGGGATATCTTCAGTAGACAAGGGAGCCTCCAATCGATCCCTCCCATCCCTCATCGATTCTTCTCCCCAAGCTTCAAACCCAAATCTGACCCGAACCCATCAAAGGTAGCTCCTGAGGACCCCACCCCCTCAAGGCACCAGAGGGGATGACAATGAGACCCTGAGGCCATTCCACTGCCTGACCCACTTCCACACCAGATTAGCACATACACACACACACACACACACACACACACGGAGGCACACCCCTCCTCGGCCCATCCCTGTGCCCAGGCCTCCAGCAGGGAGTTCTCAGGGTGGAGAGAAGGTTGGCAAAATGAGTCAGGTTTTCTGATCGTGCAAACGACACCATTCCACCAGGCTGAGGTGAATCATTGAGAAGGGGGTGGGACCTGGGAGGTGGCAAAGAGGTAGATTTCCAAATGGGTGGGGGAGAGGGAGAGAAATAGAGGAGAGCAGAGTTAGAAAGAACTATAGCCAGGAAATACTCAGAGACAGAGAAACTGAAGTAGAAATATACACCTAACCTATAGGAAGAAACAGGGAAAGAAAGAGGAAGAGAGAGAGAGAGAGAGAGAGAGAGAGAGAGAGAGAGAGAGAGAGAGAGAGAGAGAGATGGGGGAAGGAGGGAGAGAGAGAAGGGTAGAGATTAAAACGGAGTGAAACAGAGATAGAAGTAGACTAAGATTGAGAAATAGGAAGGGAGGGAGGGAGGATATTATCCAAAAAGAGAATGGACAATAGCAAGACAAAAGCAGAAGCAGGAGGGACTGAGGCTGAGCGATGTAGAGAGCGAGAGGTGGACACTGAACCGCCCTGCCAAGGGAAGAACAGAGGTCGTCACCGCACACGCGTGGCTTTCCCGAGGGCTGGCGAGTGCCTCTTCTCATTCCACGCTGCATGGCCTCACCGAGTGCCCTGGGCAGAGGGACAGACCCTGGGCCCAAAGCGTGGATGCTGCTCTCTTCCCTCCTCAGCTCTAGACCAAACACCAAGCCCGCCGAAGGCCCTATTCCCACAGCCTGGATGGGGGATGGCCTGGGTGCCACCTGAATCCCACAGGCAGAGGCAACTTTCTGGAGATGCTCGGAGGCCGGAAGGGCATCCACCAGAAATGGATGCCCTTGAGCCCTTGACCGGGGCAATTTTCATGACCGTTTTTGTCCAAATCGCCCTCATCGGTCCCTCCCACACACATACAGCTTTTATTTTCACTCTCTAGCAAAATGACTCCCCAGCTTCCCCACTTACACTGAACTTTTCCTTTAAATAGAGAAAGGGAAACAAGCTCTCTCTTCAATCCACGATGAAAGCTATGAAAGGGTTTGTAAACTTGGAAAACTTGGCGGGTCAGTTTTTCCTACTGTTTAATACATGCGTTAGGTTACACTGCATGCGTACACATGGTGTATAAGCTTCTAATTCATACTTAGCCCCGCGAGTTTACAGCTTTACATATATATATTTTATATATATTACACACATTTATATATGCACACAGAAACACACAAATACATGTGTGCGTGTCTGTGTGTACATAAGTAATCCCTCTAAATGGCACGGCTCATTCACGTTACAAAGAACTCTCTCTCACTTGATCCAAACAATGACCTTGGGGGCAGGCAGGGTAGGATTACCGCCTCGCCTTTACGGGTACCTGTGTACAAGGCAGAGGCTCCAGGGACCCACGGGTCTCCAGCAGGTCACAGCCCGAATCATACTGATCTCATGCCCACAGGTCGGGCAGTGCCCACAGCTGAGCCTGCAGGACCCACAGCCGAGGGGAGCCAGAGCATCCTCTGTCCAGGGTTCCCTCTCCCAGGTGGAAACACTGAAGCTGGAGTCCCTGCCGGCACGCACGGTATTACCGTGCAAAGTAGACAGCTGGCCAGGGTGCCCACGCTGGGCTAGGACTATACAGTGTACATGGCATTTCAGATCCAGCCCCTCCTTACCAGGGTCCGTAAGACCGAAGGGCCCCGGGGCCCCACGACTCCTGCAGCCAGAGCCATTCTGCTCTCCCCTTGCTGACCCTACTTCAATGACTCTGAGTCACCTTCACTGAAATGACAGCCCCAACCTCCATCCACACACACGCTGTTTTCTTCCTTCCAAGCTCATCCCACTCTTTGGCCTTACATTGCACACGTGTTATTTACCATCGCTGCTCCCCACCTCCACTGGAACATAAGCTCCATGACGGGAAGGACTTTGTTTTGCTCAGTGCTGTCTCCTCAGCTACTAGACTAGCGTTTGGTGCAGAGTAGGTGCTCAGAAAGGGTGCACTGGATGACCTAACTCATACTTCCGCACAAAACACCCAGAGGCTAGCAGGCTGGCACTGCGGTTCCCATTTCACACCTGAGGCCTGGGGAGGTAAAGAAAGAGCCCCAACGCCCTTCCAGGTGAGGGACTGGCAAGCTGAGCTGTCGGACTCAAATCCAATTCTTTCTATCCCAAGCCATATCTCCAATGGTCACTCCCCTTCCCCTTCAAGTATACACGGGGACTGGGTGTCACCTGGATTCTGTTGTTGAGGTGAGAAGCCACAGCTGATGGAGGTGTTGGAGGGATTTCCCCACATGTTCTTCACCCAGACACAGGCCTGCCAGCGCCATCCTATATGCAAACCAGAGCACGGCCCTGGCTGTGAGCACACATGTTCCAGACCAGCCGCCGGCAGCCAAGAGGAGGACGGGATTGGTATCAAGTTGGTAGAAGGTGGGAAGAGGGCAGGAAGGGGCTGCCATCCACAAGGCTCTGAGAGGCAGGCGGGAGAAGACCAAGGACCCTTTCAGAGCAATTTCCACCCTATAAAGAGGTGATGACTGACTTCACTGCTGCCTCCTGGGGACAGCCAGGTCCTGCAGGGGAGGAAGGACTCGCTGACCCCTGGGTCAGTGAGAGGAAGGAACCTGGGATTGAACTTGGGCTGTGCTCTGACTTCCTCTGTGACTCACCTGCCCTCTCTGGATGCCATTTCTCCCACCTATTCAAATAACGCTTGGGCTTAGCAGTGGTTCTCAATCTTCTGGCCCTTTAAATACAGTTCCTCATGTTGTGACCCAACCATAAAATGATTTTCGTTGCTACTTCATAACTGTAATGTTGCTACTGTTATGAATCGTAATGTAAATATCTGATATGCAGGATGGTCTTAGGCAACCCCTGTGAAAGGGTCGTTCAACCACCAAAGGGGTTGCTACCCACAGGTTGAGAACCGCTGGCTTAGAGGAACTCCAGGGCTTGATCTGGGGAGATGGTGCTGAGAAAAACACAACCCATAGCTCCAGGCCGGGCAATGTGCCCGGTGCTCCACATACATGATCTCTTTAGAATTATTGTACTCATTTCGCACTTGGAGAAATGGAGGTGCAAGGTCAATGATCCTGTCCAAACTCACAGAGATGGTGAATAACAGTGTTGGGGTCAGAACCCAGAGCAATCTGTCTCCGTGGCTTTAAAATTCAAGATCATGATGCCTTCCTTACAGAACTGTGAAGACGGGCAGTAATTACACAGAAAGATCCTAACAGTCCTTGGACCAAAGTAGACCGTACGTCATGGGAGGCCCTTGTGATTTTGATAATGATGATTCTTCAGGGCGGCTCTGAGGGTGAGCACACCTGAGGCAGGGGCAGAGAGGAGGCTCGGATGGGCTAGCAGGCTTGGCTTGGGCAGACACAGGCATTTCCTCTTTAACCAGGCCTTTGACGCCTGCTTCAAATAGTACTTTCTAAAGTCATAATTTGCTAAACCAAGCAGTTCATGGGCCTCACTTCACAAATTATTACTTTGCTGTTTCAAAAGCCTCCCATAACGAGAACCAGCCCTCCGCCAGGCAGGCGGAGAGTCGGAGCGGAGTTCCGCGGGGAGCGCATTGTCTCGGGGCAGCCGACGCGTGCGATATATTTTTGGCCGGTGCTGGTTAGATTTTTAGCAAGGAGAGGAAGGCTAACATGTTTGTAAAAATTCACATAGCTTAGATGCTTAGATTTGGACTGAGGTCTGTTCACTCTAAACTTGAGGCATTATGGATGCTGCTTCCCTGTTTCATATACAGGATATTTCTAATGTGGGTTTGCACAGTCTGGCAAAAGGAAAAGCAAGTGATTCCCGGTGGGGAAAGACTGAGGTCCCCTTTTTTAAATGTATTTTTTGTTAATCCTCACCGGAGGATATTCCTCCATTGATTTTGAGAGAGTGGAAGGGAGAGGGAGAGACACACAGAGAGAAACATCAATGTAGGAGATATGAACCCCGACCAGGGCCCGGAGTAGAGCCTACAACCAAGGTACATGCCCTGGACCGGAATAAAAACCAGGACCTTTCTGTTCTCTGGCCAATGTTCTATCCACTGAGCCAAACCAGCTAGGGCTGAGGTTCCTATAGTTGAATGACTTCTACAAACATCTGCATTACTCACCATAGTAGGGAAATTTTATTTTGTTATTTTGTTATTTTGTTATTTTGTTATCGTCTTACCAGGTAGGTGCTACATAAAACATAACAACGTCGACTGGAAGGCAAGAGCACTGCGGAGACACAGTGCTTTACTATTTGAGCCATGGGTCTTAACCACCGCGGTGGGGAGGGGGAGGGGGGAGGGGGAGTGTTTCCATGGGAAAATGTGGTCAGAGTTCCCTTCCGCGCAGTGCCAGAAGGCCTCTCCCCGCCGCCGTGCACGGTCTCTACAAGGCAGCATGGTGTCATGGAAAAGCTCTATGTTTAGAGCATGAGGACATAAGTTCCAGTCCCAGATTTCCTGCTGTGCTAGTTGAATGACCCTTGGACTCTCTGGGGCTCAGTTTCTTTATCTGCCAAGCAGGCATGAAAACTCCTACTTCTCTGAGGCTTTCTGAGCTTAAAGGAAAATAATGCTTGCAGAATCACTTTGAGAGCTGTGAAGGCCCCATACAATTTTTTAAAAACATGTTTTTATTGATGAGAGAGAGAGAGAGAGAGAGAGAGAGAGAGAGAGAGAGAGAGAGAGAGAAAGATGGATGAGAGAAACATAGATCAGCTGCCTCCTGCACGCCCCCTACTGGGGATCGAGCCTGCAACTCAGGTATGTGCCCTGACTGGGAATTGAACTGGCGATCCATCGCCATCGCTTGGTGCATGGGACAATGCCCAACCAACCAGCCAGGGCACCCCCATACGATTTTGAAGTGTGGTTAGCAACTCACCAGTCTGTTAGGATGGGAGCCCCCCCTAGACAACTCCTACAGGAAAGTGGGTGTTCATGTCTCAGGGCTCCGTGGCCAAGGTTGCAAGCCTCTCTGTGGACATGTGCCTGCTTCTGCTCACAGATTCCCGGGTGATTTCTCCAAAAGCTTCAACTTCCAAATTGGCATGAGCTCCAAGATATAGAGAACTAAGAGAGCAATGACGGCAACACATGTGGACAATATGTGGTGTAGCTCCTGCCCATTGGGGGCCCTCCTGACCGAGAATAGGGAGGAGGCGGAGGGTGTGACGTAGGAGGAAGCAGCAGAGCACAGGGCAGACAGCCTGCCAGCTCAGGGGGTGGGATTTCCTCACCCCCTCCACCTGTGTCCAGCCAGAGAGGCTAAATACCACCGACAGTTTCCGACCTCTATGCCACTGTAACATGTTACTAAATCAAGCATGAGACTAAAACCTGTATCCCAAAGCTATTCATCTCAACTCTACCGTTGGTCCTTGCTAACATTGATGATGTTAGCCTAGGGCAGTGAGCACAGTGCATTTATTAAAGCAGTGGCCGAAGGAAGAACTGGAAATTCCCAAGATGCCAAGGGAGCTTTCTCGCTCCTTTATCCTTTATCCTGCCGGCCCTAAGCAAAGCTCTCCCCATACAATTCCCTGGCTGAAAGGCCCTTCCTTGTTCACCAGGGGCCTCAGAAAAAGAATGGAAGCTCCTTAGAGTCACCCTAACCAGTGCAGACCCAACCGGTACTCCAGACCCCCTCTCTCCACAAACCATCCCTTCAGGGGTTCATCCCCAAATGGAGCTCGAAATTTCACACCTCTGCTTCTGCCTGAGCTGTTCCCTCAACCTGGTAAACCACTTCACCCTGTCCCCTTGCCTGTCACCAGCAACATCCCTCTCACTGAAATCCTCTTCACTTCCCAGGCCCAACTCAATGCCATCTTCTCTAGGAAGCCCCTCTTGATCCAACCCCTTCCCCAGCCCTCTGTACCCCTTCTTCTCTAATCCATAGTTGACCTCTCTTATGTGGTGCTAATTTCATTCACACAAGGGACAAGGCATCCGAAGGCTCAGGTTGCGTACACCCACCTCCTACACACATGGGTACCACATCATGTAAAACTCTAGAAGCCTCTCTTTCCTTATCTGCAATATGAGGATAATCCTGCTACCCGCTGTATGGGGATGGTGCGAGGGGAGATAGGAAAGTAAATTTTAAGTTTGGAAACAAGAAAAATTGGTCATTGTGACTTTTTAGTAAGCCTCCCTAGCTGGGTTTTTAATTTCCTGGTGAGCCCAGTCTGATATCTGTATCCCAGGTGCTCAGATCCAAATCTGACCCAGCACAAGTGATTAGAAAATGCGTACATTTAAAAAATGAATGAGTTATACAAGAGTTAGGAAAGAGAACAGAAGGCTATTTTCAACATGAGTATGACCCCTTCTCGGTCAACTCCATCAGGGTTCTCCTGATATTGCTTTTCAGAACATCTGATTGTTCCCTTCATAGAACCTGTCACAATGTGACTGTCTATATATGGATGTTGGCTTATCTCTCCGCTGCATTTGATGAGCCCCACCCCCAATGATGGAGACCAATTCTCTTTTGTCCATTGAATACCCAGCATCTAGGACAGCACATGGCATGAAACAGCCACTACAGAGGATATGAACGAATGCACAGCTTTCATAAAACCAGAAAATCATGCCCGATGGAAGATGAAGACAATGTGTAGCCTTTGTTTAATAACTATTCATTAACACAAGCAGTAACACCTTCTTGCCCCCACCCATCCCCTAGCCTGGGGTAGGGGCACAATCTTTGTTCCCATTCATTCTTCTACTCTCTCCCATGAAAACACGTATCATGCTGTTTTTTGCATTTGTCTGTATCCTTGTCTGCTTACCTAATAGACTATAATCTTCAAAACAGAACCTACCACAGCAGATGGGTAAGATCAGAGAACTCTTTGGCTATCACAGAATCAGAAGAGCTGGGGCAACTGCCTCATGGGAAACAGGATACTGATATAGAATCAAAAAGTCAAATTTTAAGTCATAGGTACTGAGGGTGGAGGTGATGATCACAGCCAGAGAACGCCAGAGCCAGGGCAGCTGGGATTGGGAGAGGTATCATCTGTAAACACCAGGCACTCGGGTGTGATTTCACAGAGTGACCACAGCAACCCTTCTAGGCTGCTATCATTTTACAGAGAATGGAACTGAGGCTCAAAGAAGCTTAGTAATCTGCCCATGATCTCAAGGCCCCTAGGTGGCCACGTCATGACTGGAAACCAGATCTGTATGCTCCAACTTCACTCCTGACCTCATTCTGTGATGATGCCTCCTGGTGCTTAGGCTGCCTTGGACCAACCTGTCAGGAATGAGCCAGAGCTGTGGTTGTCAGTTCTGGATTAGCTTCTAAGAGAAAGAAAGGAAGGAAGGAAGAAAGCAAAAAAGAAAGAAAAGGAGGGAAGAAGGAGGAATGGAAGAAGAAGGGAAGGAAGGAAGGAAGGAAGGAAGGAAGGAAGGAAGGAAGGAAGGAAGGAAGGGAGGAAGGAAGAAGGGAAGAAAGAGAAGAGAGAAAGAAAAAAGAGAGAAAGATAGATCCTGGTACCAAGCCAGCCCTATTGGAAAGGGATCTTCCGGGTTGTGACCTGTGACTTCATATTGAAAAACATTCTCCAGGTGATCCTTGTGCCTGAGAACAGAGAACCATGGTCCTGGGGGGACTTATGCTCCGGGTCTAGTGTTTGACTTGTGACTTCTACTATCCTTTCAATCCATGCTTTATAAATTCTGAAACACATACTTTCAATAGCGCTGACATTGAGATGCGTCCTACAAGTGATGCGAGGCAGGAATGGTTCCCGCCAGCCAGGCAGCAGCCTTCACTGTGTGCACCTGTGTGAGCCTGGATGCCATTCCTGGTGCGTCAGCTGGATACACACACCCTTGGTGTTTCAGGGCACAAACTACTCAAGAACTAATCGTGGAAGGAGCATGAGTCCCAGCTGTTGTCTGACAGCCTTCTCTGATAACTACTGGTAAGATGATAAAAGTGCCAACATTAGAATTTAAAAGAAAATTCCAGAGATAACAATGGAGTCTTCTTTTTGAAAATGCAATAATAAAAATGAGTGATGTATTGATACATGGTACCACATGGATGAACCATGAAAACATGATGCTAAATAAAACAAGCCAGACACACAAGACCACCTATTGTAAGATTCCGTTTCTATGAAATGTCCAGAATGGACAAATCCATACAGAAAGGAGACTAGTGCTAGTTTAGGACTGGAGAAATGCGAGGAGTGTGAGAGTGGAGGCTCATGGGGATGGGGTATATTCTGAGGGTGTTGGAAATGTCCTAAAATTGATTGTCACGATAGTTACAACTCTATGAATGTACTAAAAACTATAAAATTATACATTTTAAACAGGCAAATTGTATAGTATGTACATTATATCTCAATAAAACTGTTTTTAAAAAAAACTATGGGGGTAGGGGTGGGGGAGAAATACAGTATAACCAATCCTTTGGCTAGCAAAGAGGACAATGGTATATGGGAAACCCAGAATTCAATGACCCTGAGTCAAAAAGTGAATCAGAAAAGACAGGCAGAAGCTGGATACGAAGAAGTTTTATGAATATGTGAATGTGTATTTTACTTTTATATCACAGGAGTGATGTATTGTAAAAATATAATCAGGATAAATAAACTCTTCCAATACGCCTAAACATTTAATTGGTAAGAAAGCACTGGGGTATAGTTCCGTTGGCAGCATTTTCTTTTCTTTCTTTTCCAGTCAATGACCAGCTGTGAAATATCCCTTACCCTCTCCATCCCTAAGCTTTCCTCTCTCTACAGCGGATTTATTTCCAAGGATGCTCATGGCTCTCAGGTGTTTCAGTTCTAATCTAAATTTCTATTCCTGTCTGGTGGGAAATTCACCGTTCATTAGATCCCGCCCCAGATCACAGGCTTGAAAAGTAAGGAAAAGAGGAAACTGCCACAGCTGTCTATATGTATCTTCCACTGAAAGAAATGTGCCGAGAGAGAACGGTAAAATGATTTCTTGCACCTTTCCCTTGATTACCTGTAGATTTCATTTTCTAATCCTCTAGGAAGCCCAGATCCCCAGAGAGCTGAGAGTGAATGAAATAACACATTAAGAGGGAAAACTCCGGGCCTGTGGTCAAATTGTTTCGCCACCCCGGCCAACCGCTTGGGCCACGGCATTGGCCTCCAGTGAGTTCCCCTGGGGGTGCGAATGTCCAGCTAGAAGGTGGCTCCCTGATCTGCGTGCAGGGCACCACCCAGGACATGGGACGCACTAGCCTCAGAGGCAGCTCAGGAAGAGAGAAGACTTTCAAAAAGAAAAGAAACAAAACAGAAGAAGAGACTGGCTTCCAGGCTCTGCCAGAGAAGCACATCTTTTCCAGTAGTTCCAGGATTCCTTCAGTTACCAGACTTTTCATAAAAGATTATTTGTGTCTAACATGCAAAGACCCATGTTTATTTGAGCAGTCTCCAAAGCAAGTGAGAAATTTAAAATGTTAACACTGGAGAAAAGGTAAATAAAATCTGGGCTATAAAACACTAAACAGACACTAAAATGTTTGCAATACTATAAGGGAAGACTTGGCTTTCACAATGCAATAAAAGAGGTAGGAATTTAAAAAAATATGTTCTCCATTATATAAAAAATATTCACTGTCTGGGAAGGAAATAGGACAGATATTCTGATCATCTCATACTGGTAGAGCTCTGGGTGATGTGTTCCTGTTTCTGCATTCCCATTCTATAATAAATGTGCAACGTCCTTCTCCACCATGAAATTTAATTCTACTAAACATAATTGAAAATGTTTTTCTCATTATAAAAACTAAAATGTTTGTTACAGAAAATTTAAGAAAAAAGATGGAAATAGAAATCTGCCAGACTTAACACACACACACACAAAAACAACTTATGATAACATGATAGCATGTTAGTATATATGCTTACATTCATTGTTGTTTGGATACATAAACAGCATACACACACACACACACACACACACACACATCCATGATAGATGAGACTCTGTGAGGTCTACGCATCCTGTCACTCTACTTCTGACCACTGAGCTGTTTGTTTTAGGCATGGTTTTCCTAGGTGACCCTATTCTTTGAATCGCAGATGATTGAACTTCAAGACGTTACAGGAGGTCCTCTAGCCAGAGTTAGTGGGGCTCCATCCAAGAACAACCTATGGTTTGGATTGGGGTTATTTTGGGGCCAGAAGGGACCCCATTTGAGGATGGAACATTTAATCTTATAATAGAATTCACTGAGGACTATCCAAATAAACCACCTATGGTTAGATCTGTCTCTGAGATGTTTCCTCCGCATGTCTGTGCAGACGGTAGTGTATGTCTGGGCATACTTCAGAACCGCTGGAGTCCACCTTAGGATGCAGCTCCCATTTCTACATCCTTACTGTGTCTACTGGATGAGCCCAATCCCAATAGTCCAGCAAGTAGCCAGGCCTCCCAGCTATACCAGAACAAGCGGGAATATGGAAGCCGTGTTTCTGCGAAGGTAGAACAGAGCTGGTGTGATTGTTGACTTGGGTGCGCAAAAGAAGAGGCAAGGCATAGGAAAAACATATATTGATGTGCTTGTCACCTTCCTATTCCTCAGCGTCATTAAAAGCAACGTACTGTGCTGTTTCCACCTTCCCTCGCTGAGCTTTTCCTACCCTTTCTACCTTCTCCTTGAACATCAAATAAAAAACAAAAACAACCCTCTACAAGATCAAATGTACTGTACCTGGGTTACAAGCAAAATTTACTAATAGTTAATTCCTTTTCTGTCACATCTCACCTCCAGCTTTCGGGCAGTATGCTGTTACCGTACTTTACACAAAGTTGTTATACAAGTGGTGCTTCTGCATAGCTTGAATGACTAGGATACTATTTTTAACAAAATGATTGCAATACTTTAAGGAACGACTTGGCTGACGTGTTTCATCCATGAGCCAAACCGGCTAGGGCAACGTTTAGTGGCTTATAAGATCTCTAAGATCCACTGTCTATAAAGGGACCTAATAAGTCCTATCACTTTAAGTTAATACGTTGTTTTAAATTCAGACCAATTCAAGTTAGTATGTTTATTATTTTGGGCTAAAGGTCATTGAAAACAATACAAATTCATTGTCAACTTTAAGAATAATTTAGAAAAGTATGAACCAAGCCAAGTTATAGATTCAAGAGAAGAAAAAAAAGGTAACATTTTGAAGCTCTTAAAGACCTTCATCAGTGCGATTCATCAAACTGTAGTTTTAAGAACATTGTTTTTGAAATAACCTTCGTGTTCATATTTTGAATGTCCAAAAAGGGCCATATAGTATATGTGTTAGCCAGCGGTTCTCAACCTGTGGGTCGTGACCCCTTTGGGGGTCGAACGACCCTTTCACAGGGGTCCCCTAAGACCATCGGAAAACACATATATAATTACATATTGTTTTTGTGATTAATCACTATGCTTTAATTATGGTCAATTTGTAACAATGAAATTGGGGGTCACCACAACATGAGGAACTGTAATAAAGGGTCGCGGCACTAGGAAGGTTGAGAACCACTGTGTTAGACAGTAATATTGCCTTTTTGAAACTAATTTAGATTGACTATTAGCTCAACTAAATATGCATTCTAAGGACCATCCCATACTTTTTTTTTTTGGTGCATAGAAAAGATTTTAAGAAAATGAAGGGAGTTCTTCATATTCATAGGTCTTGGGATTATAGCATAAAAGAAGACTGACACACTCTTCAGTTGATTATGGCGTAGTTTTGAAACAGATTGTCATAAAGGAAAAGGAAGCTTAAGGGGACATAGGAGTGTTACTATTTCTTGGAGATCCTGAAGTGGAACTGTTGGGTCATATGGTAGTTCTATTTCTCATTTTTTGAGGAGCCTCCATACTGTTTCCCACAGCAGCTGCACCCTTTTACATTCACACCAACAAGGTACAAGAGTTCTGATTTCTCTACTTGTTGTCTTGTGTTCCTTTGGTAATCTCCATTCGAACATGTGTGGGTTGATATCTCATTGTGACTTTGATTCACAATAGCCAAGATATTGAAACAACCGAAATGTCCATCACCAGATAAATGGGTAAAGAAAATGTGGAATATACATACAATGAGACATTATGTAAAGACAAAGGAATTCTGCCATGTGACAACATGGATGAACCTTGAGGACATTATGATAAGGGAAAGCAGCCAGTCACAGAAGAACAAATAGCACATAATTCCACTTATATGCAGTGTCCAAAATAGTCAAACTCATAGACACAGAGAGTGGAACGGTGGTTTCCAGGGGCTGGAGGAAGGGAAAAGGGGACGTTACAGATAAACAGGCCTGAAGTTTCAGTTTTGCAAGATGAATAAGGCCCAGAGATCTGCTGTACAATAAGGAGTTATAGTTAACAACACTGTATTGTGCACTTAAAGTCTTGCTAAGAGGGCAGAGCTCATGATAATTCTTCTTACCACAATAAAATAAGATTTTTAAAAAAAACAAAGAAGCTAGAAGTTGCATGAAAAACAGAAGCTGAACAAGGTAGACTAGCATACACTATGACACATCCTATGCTGCTGAGCCGAACCAGCGATCCCTTTCTGATCCTGTTCCCTTAAGACGAAAGTCTTTGCCTTCCTCGTCCCCCTTTCCAGTGGCCTCTCTTGAAAAGTCACCCTCATCCACAGATGGTCAACATTACGATGGAATTTTGTTTTTCTCGCATGTGAATTTGGAGCTGATAGAAGCTTCCCGGCTCCTTGGTGGGACCCGCTGACAAACCCGCTGGCCCCAGAACCATCTGTGACTGCGAGAGGACGCTTCTGAGGCCCCTGTTGGCACCTTCCGCTGAGCCACGCCCAGGGCTCAGTGCACAAGCACCGATGAGGACCTGGAGGGCAGACTTTGTCACTGCCCCCCACAAGGCAGCGTGACCTGGAGGGCATGACTGACCCCTTCCCTCTGGTTTCCCCCATTAGAACGCGACAGAGAGAACGGGGAATGGGTTAGCAACACCAAATTCCCTGCGGAAGAACTTGGGAAGAAGCTGCCAACAAGGACCTGTTTGTAAATTAAGGGGGTTGCACTCAAAACTCTCCAGGGGCACTTCATGGCTGACACCAGAGTCCTCTGTGATGAATCAATCCTGCAATTTGCCCCGAGGCAGACATTCTGAGGAACATGCACTATCTGGGGAGGAGTTACCTGCATGAACATAGAGTGTCCCTAGATAGTGGGGGGAGGACAAGGGAGGCAACCAGAGGCCCTCCATGTCTCATCAACCAACTCACCTATGACAGTAGCCCTTTCCCACACACATGCACACAAAATGAGTATCATCTAAAACTGTCATTGATCATTGACAAAGGATACAGGTATCTTAGACAATGACGGTGGCAGGTCTTTCCCTGAAACGGCCCATCTGTTATTTTTTCCATATTTATGGGTGATTTGCTATATTGACACATCCCAGAAAGAAAGGAAAGGATAACTCAGGCTCCTCTATTTACATAGATTTCATGTAGTTTTGATACAAAGTCTACCACATTTCTGATAGTTACACATTTTTTGGTCTTGGGTTGCTTAGGTGATTATTTTTTAGGAGTAACAGAAATTTGCACTGGAACATCGTAAGGGCATACAGACCTCTTAAACTTTAAAAAAAAATTATGGCCCTAACCAGTTTGGCTCAGTGGATAGAGCATCGGCCTGCGGACTCAGGGGTCCCAGGTTCAATTCCAGTCAAGCGTATGTACCTTGGTTGCGGGCACATCCCCAGTAGGAGGTGTGCAGGAGGCAGCTGATTGATGTTTCTAACTCTCTATCCCTCTCCCTTCCTCTCTGTAAAAACCAATAAAATATATTTTTAAAAAAATTACGCATTTTCTTTTTTAGAGAGAGGAAGGGAGATGGAGAGGGAAAAGGAGGGGAAGGGGGAGGGAGAGGGGGATGAGAGGGAGAAGAGAAAGAGAAAAACATTGATTGGTTGTTTCCTGCATTATCCTCCAGCTGGGGATGAAGCCCACAACCTGGGCATGTGCCCAGACTAGGAATTGAACAGGTGACTTTTTGGTGCACGGGACAACAGTCAACCAACTGAGCCACCCCGACCAGGGGAGACCTCTTATATGTCTGATGCTGAAGGTCACACTTTGGATTATGTACTGGGGGCCAGGCCTCTAGACTAGAGCACAGGCACAAATACAACAGCAATTTTCCAGGCCCCGAATCAGTGGGAAATATGGCAAAGAAGATGAAGCCGAGAGACATTTTTGCGGCTGTCTTAAGGACATAAAAAGTCATGAGGCATAAAAATGCCTCAGAGGGCTTCTCCCATCTCTCTTTCCAGCACAGAAACACCCTCCCTCGCTTGTTTTGGAATCTAAACCAGAAGACCCTTGATGGGAATGTCAGTGCCCAGCTCCCAGCTCCCTGGATGCCTGAGCAAACACGGATGGGCCCCGCTCCCCTGCAGCCTCTGGGACAGCCGTGTTCTTGGGCTGTCCCAGCAGCTGCTGGCCCAGATGTGCCAACTCGCAGCCAGGGACGCCAGACCTGGCACAGGGGGCCGCCTGCCGGGTGCCATGGGCTGTCCTCAAGAAAACCGAGAGTTTGGGAGGGCCTGGAGTTTCGACCCCCAGCATGGCTAGATGCCAGTGAACTTCTGCAACTTTCACACATGTGCCTGCGGAAGCGCCCAAAGATTTATGTAGAAAGCATTACTACCCAAATCAGAGAATGAACTGCCAGTTGGAGTCTTCACATACACGCCACCATGCTATACTCTGCGCCTAATTTGGGATATCCCAACCCCTTCTCATTCTCTCAGACCAGTCATTTTTCAAACATGTCAAAGCAGTAGAACCCACCTTTCCAAAACACCTCACCTACGCATCCTATATGAGAACAGATGGCAGTGGGGACATCCGATTGCACCCAACACCCCCCCCCACCCTCATCAGATGTTCCACGGCACAGCTCGCTGTCCCCTGAGGTCTAGCCCAGGTCCTTAGGCTCCAAGGAACATATCTGAAACCATGGTTTACAGATTTTTATAAAGAATTTGTATCTTTCTTAAAATCCAATTTCAAAATCACCAGTTTGTAGCGGGGAAAGAATGTTAAACAAATGCACATGCTGTTGGTGTCAGAATGCATTTGGCAAACATTCTCCGAATACAGGGTGCAGGCCAGGCACTGTGCTGGGCAGTGGGGATGGAGAGATAAATAGGATGCAACTCTATCGCCAAATAGACCTGGTTACTGAGTAGCCTTAGGAAAGCCACTTGCATTGCTCTGTGGAGTGAGATGTGCTAACACCGTGAGAGCTCATGACCGCTCTCACCTGGAACCTCTTCATTTTCCACTAAACAGAGCTGAGTTCCAGACCGGGACATCACACTCAACTCCTGGTCTCCTGGCGTCCAGCTGAGCAGGGTTTCAGACTCCAGGACTGCAGGGCATGGGAGAAGTCACGAGCACATTCTGATGAGAATGATGTGGGGACAGCAGGGGTGGGGCTGATGCCTGAGTCCTCTGACCCAAAGTGCTGGAGATACTGAGTCTCGGATGACGGTGTGCAAGGACTCCAGGGGTCGGGCGCCCAGAGACCAGCAGAAATGTCACCATTAAACATCTCAGGCTGGTAGACACTGAGTTCCTGTGCAACATGCCCTTCTGCTTTCCAGATGCTTTGCAATTTGCAAAGGATTTTCGCTGGTGGCATCATATCTGATCCTCCTAGGTGTGTAGGAGGGACGCTTTCCCCGTTTCAGAGATGGGGAACCTGAGTCTCAGAGATGTGAGCTGACGTGCTCAGCATCAGACAAGTGACAAGTAGCAGAGCCTGAGCATCTCGACAAGTCAGGAGTCCTGAGCTCCACGCTCTGTTCTAGTTGAGTAATATATTGAATCAGAGACAGGCTTGGGTCTGAGCTTTGGCTTGGGAGTGTAAAGATGGAGCGACTTCGAGGGAATTAAAGAAGAACGGGAGTTGACATTTGTTGAGTATATATGCATCATATTAAGACGAAGCACAGTTACTGCCTTTGGAACCTTACAGTAGAATGGGAAAGCCAGGCTCATCAAGAGGGAAATAATATTTCATGTGTTGAGTCCTAGTCCAGAGATACATATAGGCACTTGTTATTTGTTTGTAGCAGCCAGGTGATAGATGTGTTGTATCCCAACTTTCTGATGAGAAAATTGAGGTTCAGAGAGGCTAAGTCACCAGCCTCTGGTCCTTGCAACCAGTATGTGGGGGGACCAGGAGCTGAACTCCAGTGACTGCGACACAGAAGTCCTTGTTCTCTGGACTTCACCCAGCTGCCCTTCGCTTCAGTGGGATCATCTGCAGCACGCTGGCTGGAGAGGGCAGGAACAATGTTATTTCATTGAGGTTTTATTTATGTGGTGCCATGATATTTATCTGGAAGCTTTCATCTGAGAGATGTGGAGTGTTTTATAAACAGGTTCTTATTCTTGCCTTTCTCCCCCTTCCACTCCTCCACCTGAGTCCTTGGGAACCAAAGAGGTTGCCAGAGATGGCCAAGGTCACAAGTGTGGACAGGTGTATGTGCAATGGTGGTTCTCCATATGCAGACACAGCTGTGTTTGGTGATAGGAGCAGTAATCTCTCACCTTGCATAGCTCTCTGTTGTTTCCTAACCTCTTTCATGTCCAACTTCATTTATTGGATCCTCACACCAGTCATGTGAAATTGGCAGAACAAGCATCAGCTTACACAGGACAAAACTGAGGCCCAGAGAGGTCAGTTAAAGGCTGAAGCACTCAGCCTGCCATTCAAGGAGGGGAAATTTGAACTCATGTCTGTGGATCCGTACGAAAGCAGTATTGCACAGTGGCTGAGAGGCTGGGCTTTGGATTGGGCAAACCATGCTCTTGAGTTCTGCATCTGCCATGCAGCTTCAGGGCTGTATGCCTGAGACAGTTTCTTCGACCCTGTTCCTTCCTCTGTGAAGTGGGCCATCTAATCATCCCTGCCCCGGTGAGCAGTGAAGAACCCACATGAGAATTACACACAAAATATAAAGAATGCATCACAACGCCTGGCGTGTAGGGAGCGCTCAATAAACAGCAGCAATAACAAGGTCCCAACCGAGATCTCTGCCACTATACCCGTCATCTGGGAGGAAGGAGTGAGGCTTGCATACCCCCGAGAGGGCCTGCTAGGAGGCAGGTCAAGGAATAAGGTTTACCTGCAGCTGAGGTGCCAGGCCCCATGCCCCCGTCAGGCCTCGGCTCCTGGGAGGAGGAGTGCATTCTCGGGCAGCCCATTGGCAGCAGCTGTTGTCACGTACTCCCCGGCTTCCCCTCCCAAGTGGCCCTGCCCACCTGTCTCCATCCTCCCCCGCTGGCAGCCCCACTTTGCCTGGGAGAAGAGCAAACCTGCGTCCTCAGGTGCTCTCCTCCTACTCCCCACCTTGGGACTCCGCCAAGGAAAACCAAAGCACTCTGTTTGTTTTCTAAGCTGGAGCCAGAAGCCATTCCCGTAAGGCCCGCCTGGCTTAATGGGGCTGTGTCTGGGTGCTGCCCCGAAGCCAGGCTCCGGCAGAGTCCGGCCGCCCTCCCACCCGGCCCCACTGCCCCTGCCCGCGGTGACATTTGCTTAGTGGCGGCATCTCGGTTCTGGCTCCGTCTGCATGAGGTCATCCTGTGACCCTGGACATGGCCCTTTCCCCACCCAGGGCCTCAGTTCCTCTACCTTTACCAAAAGTCAGTTTCTTCCTTTTCTTTTCTTCTTATTTTATTATTATTATTTTATGTTTATTTATTTTTTTTTTACTAAGGCAGCCTCTTCTAAATCAGTTATCCACCTGGGCTGCACAGGAGAGTCACCCGGGAACTCTGTCAAAATGAATGCCTGAGCCCCACGACCAGACATTCTCCTCTGATGGGTGTGACATGGGGTCTGGGCAACAGCAGTTTTCAGAAGCTCAAAGGTGACTCTAGCTGGCAGCCCGGGTCCTCGGGTGCTCTCCTCCTACTCTTCCACCTCGGCCCCAAACGAATCCTGACAGCCCCGTGGACTCTGCCATGTAATGACTCTACGAAAGAGGTCAAGGAGCAGAAGCAGAGAATTCTAGGAGACATCCCGATGGCTCTTCGTTTCAAACCACCATCTAATCAAACTGCCTCCCTGGACAAACAGGCAAACTGAGGCCCAGAGAGAAGCGGGGAGTTTTAACGCCCTCCAGTGAGTCACAGGGAGCCTGGTCAATCCTGCTCTCCCGAGCCTCATTACAAATAACAAAACATGGATAATAAAACGACACAAAGGAGGGAGAGGGAGAAGCTGAAAGTAAAGAAAGAAGGAAAGGCAGATGAGGGTCAATTATACACAGAAAGAAGAGAAAGAAGTAAAAGGAAAATAAAGAAAGCTAAGGGGAGGAAAGGGGACGTGGAGGAAAAGAAATAGAGGGAGAAAAGCCAGGGCAGGGGCGTGTGCCACTCGGATAGCCCCCACGCGCCAGGGCAGCTCTGAGCCACTCTTGGCTACAGGGTGCTTACTTGGTGAAGGTGACCTGGGCAGGAACTCCCATCCCAGCTGGGGCCCCAGGCCGGCTGAGGTACAGCTGCTGCCTCCTCACCCAGCTTCCAGCCTCTTGCCTGATGGGCAATAGGCAGGATGGATGCTCTTTGGCAAGGTGATCCCAGCAGAGAGGACCCCACCACCTTTAGGAGGGATTCCTGCGACGGGCAGGGAACAGATGGGCAGGGGACCCTGTGTTCCCGCCATGCTACCGAAACAGGCCTGTTTCTCGCCTCCAGGCCCCTGTTTGATGCACACCTCCGCTGGGTGCCCTTCCCGCACCCACCCTACTCAGCATGGCATTCGGGCCACATCTGCTCCTGTGACAGCTCCTCGCTCTCCATCCCCCTCCATGCTTTTCCCACCACACGTAAGACCATATGTGAGTGGAAGGCTCCCACCTCCACTCCTTTGCTTATGATGCGTCCACCCTCCTGTCCTGCTGAGCCCACAGGCATCCTTCCAAACCCCACTTAAAATCTCAAAGGGGTATCCCTGTTTGAATCCCACTCCTTCCAAATGGCCCCCCGACTGCCATCAGAATGATTCTTTCCACCTTCTAGGATTCCACGTCAAGTGTCCTGACCCGCCTCAGCCACCCTTGGCACCCTGTGCTTCTGTATCAGACCACACACACACACACACACATACACACACACACACACACACACACACCAGACAACCCCCCCACAACTCTGGGGTGACCAGATTGACATCTCTATAAAGTCTCTGGGCTTGAGCTGTGCACTCTGGACAGACCTGAGTGTCAATCGAGGCCCCATGAAGAGCACTATCAGCATTCCTACAGCTGCAGCCTTGCAGGGTTCATGTTCATGTTCTCTTCCTGATCTCCTGGGTGGGGAAACTGAGGCTGGCAGCTCTGAAGTAATTTCACACTCAAGATCTCACTGCCTCCTCCTAATAGCCCTGTGAGATAGAATTTCTTAGCCCTAAAATGAGGGAAAGACCCTATCTGATGTAGGCTCACTTGGGCCCGGCCAGGGTAGATTAGAACTGGGACCCTCCTGACTCTAGGTGCCTGTTCTAGTTCTGGGGCTCTGCCTGCAGGACGAGAAGTGGGCGTGTCTCCATCACGCATAGATATCAGCTTTTGGGTGCAACGGGACCCAACGGTGGGCCTCAGGGAGGCGGGACACACTCAGGGAGACCCTGCCTGCTCTGCCTTTCACAGGAAGCCAGGTGTGGAGTGAGGGCTGAAGGGGCACGCCAAGTGCCTGCAGAACCCTTTGGGGAAACGTCATTTGGTTCCATCATCCCAAGGAGAGTCTCAATCATGGTGACTCTCAGAGGTGAGCAGACATGGAATCACTTGGGGAGTGTGTAAAAAGTAATGATTCCCAGAAATTCTGACTCAGCAGCTTTGAGGTCAACCCAGTAACCTGCATTATTAAAATGCACACCCTGGCCCTAGCTGGTTTGGCTCAATGGATAGAGCATTGACCTGCGGACTGAAGGGTCCCAGGTTCGATTCCAGCCAAGGGCACATGCCTGGGTTGCGGGCTTGATCCCCAGTAAGGAGCGTGCAGGAGGCAGCCAATCAATGATTCTCTCTCATCATTGATGTTTCTATCTCTCTCTCCCTCTCCCTTCTTCTCTAAAATCAATAAAATATATTTAAAAATAAAAAAAATAAAATGCACACCCTGGCAATTGTGATGCAAATGGACCACAGAGGGTGCTTTAGCCCATTCCTTTATCTACTTGTAAGTCATCTCTCTCTCCTCCTAGCCTGGTCCGACCTTCCTCAGAATTACCTTCACTGGGAACACTGAGCGAATCAGTGTCTATATCCCTTCCCTGCCTCTGCCCTCACCCTTCATGGCCTCCTGCCCTGTCTACCCTGGACCCCTGACTGGAGGAGGAGTGCCCGGGAGGACAGCCCACCTTCCTCCTCCAGGAGACAGCTCCTCCCAGGGGCTCAGGTCCTGGAAGCCACCCCCTGGAATCTTTTGGGACTTAGTTCTATCTTTACTGTATCTCCTTCCCTCCAGAATTCCTTCTTCTCCTCCGTTAGTTTCCATTTGGGAAACAGGCCCCAATAACCACAGTCAGTGTCCTGGCTCGACCCTCAGAGT
>NW_005871135.1:145567-154191 GCF_000147115.1 Myotis lucifugus
CTGAGACCAGAGAGAGTGGGAGACTTGCTGGAACTCATGCAGCAGCCATGATAGAACTGGATTTGAACCCCCGGTTTCCTAATTCCCACATCCATGTCCCTCTAGCTAAGGGGCTCTGCTGTGTGTGCTGGGGCGATACACCAAGCCCGGGGCTTGAAGGAAGAACGAAGAGCCCCAGCCTAGGGCCCTGAAACTCAGCATCACCTGGGACCAGTTTCGGGGCCCTCCACTCTGGCCCACACTGTCACAGGCACAGGAAAAGAGCACCCCGGCCTCCACAGGACAGTCACAGGCTCCTGGGGAGCCACCACAGCTTCCCTTGGGAATCCATGGGATTATCTGTGTCATGAAGAGAATGGGAACATTTCCCTTGGGGTCAGGGAGAGGGGGCTGCAGGGGGGAAGGCACCGGGTCCGGTACAGAGAAGGCTGAGGCAGCGCCCGAGGGTGTGGCCAGGTGAGCCGGAGCTGGGGGTGTCCCCTGCTGACAGTCCTAAGAGAAATCCAGCTCAGCAAACCTCTTCTTGAAGAGCAAATAGACCCCTCCCTCTCTTTGCTTTCATGTTTCCTTTTTAAATGTTTCTTTTTCTTTTTTTAACAGCCTGCTGGTTTGAGTCTGCAGACATGCCGGGGAAGAAGCCAGAGAGTCTGCCTTAGACAAGACGGATCAATAACCAGTCTCACCTCACTTCATTTTAGTTCCCAAATTAAAGAGATATAAAAAGATGCAACTTGAGAGGTTCTGAGCATTCAGCTCCCAGGAGCCTTAGATCAGAGCGCACTGGGCCACGGGTTGGTGCTGACTTCCTTCACTTTTCCCTTCTGGCCTCAACTTCCCTCATCGGTCACATCACGATTACCCTTAGCAGGTATTTCCTGAGCCACACTCTGTGTAGGGCGCAGAGAGAGAATGGGAAGCAGGTGTGAGCAGAATTGTCTGCCCTCAAAATGCTTACGAGCATGTGGCTCTGAGAGGCAGTGGAAAGAGTGCCCACTTTGGAATCTGAAAGAGTTGAGTGCAAATCAAAGGTCTACCTGCCCAGGCCCGTGTGACTCTGACAAAGCGCTTCAGCCAAGTCTCCTCGGCTCTGGGCATGAGGTCGGATAATAGCACCTACCTCCCTAGCACAGCCCTGGGCACATGGTTGGCACTCAACAAAACCAGAGCCTCTCTTCCCTCTCCTACAAAATCTTCCAGAGTCTTCAAGCCTCAGGAGTCACGGGGCCTCAGCCTCTCGCTGGGGTGGTGTGTCCCTGGATTCTATGACCTTGAGCAAAGGTCACAGACAGACAGGATATCGGGCTCCAAAGGGTCTTCTACTTGAGACAGGTGGATGTGTGTAGAGGTGTCCACTGCTAAATGAGCACTGAAAGGGTGATTAAACTATGAATAATCAAAGTTCAGTGTGCTTGTGACTGACTTAAATTTTTATGATTTCGCACAGATTACCTTATCACTACACTGGCCATTTAATTCGAATTCACTTCTTAAGTAGGGTATAAAAATATGAAGTGGTAGCTAGAATGTTGAAAACCTATTATGTATCTTAACAAAACCACAGACACAGTGTCATGGTACAAAAAAAAAAAAAAAAAAGAAGAATACAATCTTTTTTTCCCAACAAATTTCTTCCCAGATGAGACCACACTCCTAAAAAGTAAATTGTTTCCTGCAAAAAGGCCAGTTGATGTGTGTGTGTTTGTTTTATAGAATGTGATGGTGTATTTTCTTTTTATTTCATTATTATTAATTTTTAAGTTGTTATTTATTGATTTCAGAGAGAGAGGGAGGGGAGAGAGAAACATCGATGTGTTGTTTCACTCCTTTATGCATTCACTGGTTGACTCTCGTATGTGCCCTGACCACAACCTTGCTGTATCGGGATGACACTCGAACCAACTGCGCTACCGGCCAGGGCTCAGCTGACGTGTGTTTAAAGGGCTGGGGAGAACCTACTCTGAAGCCCAGTGTCCTGGGTCTAATCCCACCATTGTCACCGATTTGACAGTGTGACCGGGACCCGGTCTCTGGTAAAAATGATTCTATTGGGCTACACAGTGTTTACTAAAGTGTGGGATGCACCCGGATTAAATCATTTAACGGGAAAACAATAGAGAACGTTCCAGTTTCCTCTCGGTCCTTCTAATTCAGTCACGGAGAGGGCTTGGTTTAGTGCTGATGTCTGTGACAATTCTGGCACATCTGCACCCTCCTCTCCTTCAAAGAGGCAAAACAAAGCCCCAGCTCAGAACCTTCCAGAGGCAACAGCATATGTCTAGAATTATATAAAACTGCTTTGTTTCACTGTACTGACTTTGAGGGGATGGGAGTTGTCTTCTATTATGGCGAGTAATCCTGGTTTTCCATTTACTGGTAGTGACATACATTTCCATTCTGAAATCATCGATTTAACCAAAAATAAAAATAATGGAAAAGAAGTGAGTCGATTTCAAGAAGAACACGGTAAATTAATAATATCCCAGGGAGGACAAAATCGGGAGACTGATGCTTGCCTGCAGGGTGGGGGCACTGTGCTTGAAGACTCTGCGGGGTCTTTCAAGGAGGGGAACTGGGGCTCCAGGGTGCCAGCCCCAATATCCTTCAGGGGCTCAGATGCACGTTGGTTTTCAGGGAAACCAGGTCTGGGTTTCCAGGAAAACAACTTTGGATAAAGTGATACCCAGATGTTCAGGAGCGTTTCTTCTCCTCGACCTGTTGCCCAGAAAGAAGAGAAGCAGGTCTGGGAACCGTTAGTGCCCTGTAACTGTCCAGGCCACAGAAAACAGCCCGCAGCTGCCCAGACGCCACCCCAGCGAGAGGCTGAGGCCCTGTGACTCCTCCGAGCTCCCCAGCCGGGGCCTCTCTGCTCCCTGGCCAAGGAGAGAGGCAAGGCCAGCTGTGTGAGGCCGGCCCACTCGTGTGCAGCTGGAATCTCGGAGCCAGAGCCAGTCAGGCCCCGACGCAGGCCCCTTCTCCTGCACCCTCCTCCCCCAACGGCGGCTTGAAATAGAGCAGATCAAGAGGGTGAAACCAGGACAACCCATTGTCGGGTTGCCGTGGGATGGGGTGGGCTTCCCTCTCCCTGGTTAGCACACTCCATCCAGCTCCTGTCCCCCCACCCCACCCCGGTCCCCAGCCCACCCAAGTTCACCAAGACCCTTCACTGAGGCAGACCTGCCCATCAGCGCTCTGAAGACCCTGGGAGGGAGAGGTTCCCAGCTCAGGAGGGGGAGGGGGAGGGGGAGGGATGTGGATTTCTCCACGGATTCCACATGCACTGAATAGTAATGGAGTCAACTGAATTAAAAACTAAAGACAAATCTGCACCCTGAACCCGACAGCGGAATGACAGGAGCTACTGGCTGTGCACAGGGAGTGGGGGCGTGGGGAGGGGTCGATTACTGCCCACGATAATGATCATTCTATCTCCGGTTAGGGGCTGCCAGTCCTGTGACTCACTGACCCATCCCATGGCTGCATCATAAACTCTCAGCACAGGCAGCATCCGGCTGGGCAGAAAGGATCTACTTCTTCCCTTCCTTTCTCCAGCTGCTCACCCATTCAGCAGCATTGTATTCACCTCCTTCCAGGAGCGAGGCTCAGATCTAGGTATTAAAATACAGCGGAGAGCCTTCCCGATGCTCTCTCTGCCCTGCAGGTACTTTGCATTTCATCAGCAAAAACAGAAAGTTGGAAGAAACGGTTGTAACAAAGTGGGAAGAGAGTGTCTGGAGGGGGG
The DNA here is from genome assembly GCF_000147115.1 of Myotis lucifugus. Taxonomy (NCBI): domain Eukaryota; kingdom Metazoa; phylum Chordata; class Mammalia; order Chiroptera; family Vespertilionidae; genus Myotis; species Myotis lucifugus. Next base: position 149,307 of record NW_005871135.1, read on the forward strand.
CTTGAACCCCCCCCCCTCCCCTCTGCTCAGAGGTTCCTGAGAGACAGAGACATGGAGCAGTGTCTACGCATCCCAGGCCCGGTGTTGCCTCATCGGTGCCAAGTCTGGAGGCCTCCATGCCCGGTGTTAAGTCCCAGGGCCCTTCAGAAGCTCCCGCGGGTGCTGAAAGGATGCGCCAGCCCAGACCCCTCAGCCACCTGCTTTCGTTTTGCTTTGCACGTTGGGCTTTTCTAAATTGGGTTTGGCAATGCGTTCTGCTGATGTTCAAAGGAGGAGAAGAAAAAGAAGGGGGAGAGAGGAAGAGGGAGGGAGAGAGAGTCCTAGACTTAATCTCCCTAAGTTTAATGCAGTAACTCTGGGTCATAAGAAAATACAAGTCTATGGCCATATTTACATGGGGAGATCATTTCCCCCCACTTTACCCCTCTGTTTACCTGTAAGCACCTAGGAAGCTAAAGTCATGAGTGCGTATGTGCATGCACATATCTACATGTGCATATTACAGCTATAGTGTATGCATACAATAAAAATATACACAGATGAATGGAGATGAGGAGATATGTAAATACAGGCACCACTGAGTATGACTAGGGGTTGTTCAATTCAGGGATGTAATGGTTAGAAGCACAGTGTTTCAGTCTACGTGATTACTATTTCCTGGTTCTGTGACTGGGGGGGTGGGTGCTGACTTAATTTTTCTAAGCCTCAGTCTTTCCTTCTGGGAAATGGTAAGAGTCATGCCTAACTTTGCAGTATTTGGGGGTGAATTAAACGAGAGTGTAATTACAGCATTTAGCGTGGAGGGCAGCAAGAACAGAAGCCCATTCGACACCCTCTGACGGATATTTTCTTTCCTTCTCTTGCTGCTTCCTAAATGTCTCTGCACGGATGGTCATCGTCTTTTTCTCTGTGCCCTTCTTGCTCTTAACTCCGACGGGGCCTTGCTGCGTGGAAACTGTCCTCAGGGAAAACACAGGTTGGTAGAGAAGTGAAAGAGCTATGATTTGGAAGCTCTTAGGTGGAGTCCCTTTTGCATTTCTACATAAATTACCTAAGTAATGCCTGGTCCTGCACTTGGGACCGTGGAAAGTATATGTAAGCAAAGAGGAAAACAGAGTTACCTGCAATCACCCCACTTCAAAATAACCACTGTTGGCACCTCAGTGTATATTTCCCAAGCCTTTTTCTAAGTATATGTAAACAAGAGTAATATTTTCTATGTCTCTGAGCAACTATAAACCCCCAGGATGAAAGAGGCACCGCGGATAATACAGACAAAACATTACCACCCCCCACCACACACACACACACAGACACACACACACACACACACCTTTCATTTTGCTTGTTGGTCCCTGAACAGCTCTAAACTTGCATTTGCTTCGAGCTCTGCCCACGTTCCAAGAGGCTAGGATTGACTACACGCGGTTGGTTTTTTGTGTTTACATACGTCCCACTATGGAGCTGTGAGCATACATATAGAATGACACGTCCACGCGGATGTACCTTTCAGCCAGTGATACTGGGCTCTCTGTGTGAGCCACGGCCTCTGTGATGGGGACTGAGATGAAGGCACTGTCCCCATCCTCCTAGGGGGGGAGGGGGTAGCTCTTGGGCTACTGTCACCACACAGTCCCCAATCCTTTCGGGTCCCAAATTCAGCCCGTGACCTGGTCAACCAGCTGGAGACCTTCAGATAAAATAGCAAGACGAACAGCAACAGTAGTGGCAGCTACCGCTGAGGAGGGCTTGTGAGTAGCACAGAAACTATGCTAGCACTTTACGTTGGCTATGTCTGATTCTCTCGACACCTCTGCAAGTTAAATATGGCCACCCTCGTTTAACTGCATTGAGGAGGAAAGCAAAATGTGACTTGACTTGCCTAAGGTCCTGCAGTCAGTGAGAGGTTGAGCCCGGGTTACATAATAAGGCTCCCTCCTCCTTGCCTTCTGTGGAGCAAGGAAGCTTATGGAAGGACACGGACCATTTCTCAGCAGGATCAGGGCCCACGGTCACAGGCCAGTGGCTTGGCCTTGCCTTGGCCCAGGACGTTCAGCTCCGTGAAGTAAACCCAAGCAGCCCAGGAGTATCAGGTCTGAGAAAGTCACACCTGCTCGACTCGGGGAAGCCCAGGGTTCTGGTTGGGCCGGACTCTCTCAGGCCACCCAGCTCAGCCTCCATCTCAGTCTGGAGCCCAACTGCCCCACGTGAGTCCCCTCTAGCACTTGGCTACCAGGGGAGCCCACCTTCCATTAGGCACCTGATATGCTGGGGCACAGAAGATAGAGCCTGGGCTGAGGCCAAGACGTGGGGCCTGTTCACGGGAGCATGTCTGAGCCTCAGTGTCCTCAGATGTAAGACAGAGATGGGGACCTTACCTACTACGTAGGATTCATAAAAGGATCAGTGAACTGATGTAAAATTGCCTGGCTACATGGTAGATCATTAATAAATGCTCGTTTATATTCATCATTTTTTCATGCATTTAATAAATATTTATTATCTACTATGGGCCAGTCATTCCTTTTTTTATTTCTTGCAATTACAGTTTACATTCAGTATTTTTAGTATTAGTTTCAGGAGTACAGAAAGCATAATGGTTAGAGACAATCATCTACTTTATAAAGTGGGCACCCCGGGTTGGGCCAGTCATTCTTGCGCTTACAACAGAGCAGTCGACAAAACAAACCAAATGAACAAACAAAACAAAGGGAAGCTTGGTTGCCCTGGTGGAGGTTACATTTGGGGAGTAAACAGTTCTCACTCCACCTGGACTGCCTTCTTTCTTGCCAGCCTGTGACAGGGGAAGGGGCATGCCCTGTGGAAGGGCCCTGGGGGCTGGAGGAGTCCTCTGCCACTCTTCCCACAAGTGTAAACTGCTGTGCTCAGAAGGACCCCGGGAAATTCCACGCTGGCCTTTGCTCCAGTGTAAACCCTTTGCCCTAACCTTACTCCTACGGGACCGATTCAGAAGGTGGAGACCTTGGGAATCTCATCTGACCAGATGGACAAGATCTTAATTTCAGGGGAGAGAGAGGGAATTCAATGGACATATGCTGAACACATCTCTACACCTGGTCCTATGCAACTGGTGCAGAGAATCAAGATATATGGAGCACACACTCAGATATTTCCACAACGTATTTAGAGGCGAATTCTGATCTCAAATAACTATGAACTGTTTATGGACTTTTCTCTTTAATTCCACTGAGTGTCATTGTGTAAGCAGATGTATAGCTACAGAAAACACATTTGATTATGGGGCGTGGGGGGGGGCGCCATCTGAGAACCCAGTGGGGCTGTTACAAAATATATGGTATATGCGTTGCATTACCTTCCAAAAAAAAAAATTCTGAATCCAGAAACACATCCAGTATCATGAATTCTGGATAAGGAACTGTGGTCGAGCTGCAGAGAACTTAAGGAACTTGTTCAAGGTCACACCTAGTAACAGAACCTTGGGAATTTGCATTCTTGGCCACTATACTCTTCTGTCTTTCTTACCCCCGGAACTATGACTGGGACCAGGCATTTTATTTATTTACTAAAGGCCCAGCACATGAAAATTCATGCACTGGTAGGGTCCCTAGTGGCTGCCAGCTGGGTAATCCCTCCCTTCCCCGGCCACTTGCCACCACCAGGGCCTCCCTCCCTTCCCCAGGCTGCCCTCGCCCCCTGTCGAACTCCTATACGACCTCCTGGCAGAGGGGACAATATGCATACTATGCTTTTATTATATAGGATTTCAACCCTGGACTGTATGACTCCAATGCCCACACTCTTAGTTACTATATTATACATTGCCCACATACCAGTGAGGTCCAAAATGGGCAGCAATTAAACATGACTCATGGACATTCTCTCTCTAACCTCCTTGCAATTCATTTCCCACGTAACAGCACAATTATATTTGTAAAATGAAATCTGATCATATCATTAACTCATTCATTCATTCAATAAACATTTTTTAGCACCTTCCTGCCAGGCATTTTCTGGTCACCAAGAAGGCAGTGATTAAAAAAAGAACAAGAGAAAGGGAGTCTAGCCCCCTATGTTATGGAGCGTCAACCTCTTCGCCATATTTCCATTCAATGGAAAACACTGAAAGCCTTAAGGTTAGACCCAGATGATCAGAACCTCCCCATCCTGCCTCCTCTTCTCTCCCCCTCAATTTCTCCTCCATTTACAGTGATCGTTGGAAAGTTCACCTATCATTCCAACTTCCCTACAGTCTCAAGTCCTTAGCATATCAGACTTCTTTAGTTAGAAATGGTTTTCCTTTAAAGTAGCCCCCCCTTTATCCATAGGGGATATGTTCCAAGACCCCCAGTGGATGCTTGAAACCAGAGATAGTACTGAACCCTGTATATACTATGTATTTTTCCTGCACATACCTACCTTTTCACTTAAAGGAAGCACTTTCTAGCTTCTCTTTGGCATATCTGAATTTCCAGCATCGATACTCACGCTTTTGGGCCGCTATGAAGTAAAATAAGGGTGACTTGAACACAAGCACTGTGATACCTCGACAGTGGATCTGATCACCCAGACGGCTACTGAGTGACTAATGGGCAGGGAGAGTCTACGGCGGGGATGCGCTGGACAAAGGGATGAGTCACATCCCGGGCGGGACAGGCTGGACGCCTGGAGATTTCATCACACTGATCAGAATGGCACCCACTTTAAAACTCATGAATTGTTTATTTCTAGAATTTTCCAGTAAATATTTTTTTATCTGTGGTTGACTGTAGGTAACTGAAATCATAGAAAGCACACCTGTGGATGGTTGGGGGGAGACTGCTGTACATTAATAAATTTCTACAATCAGTTTTACTGTTTGTCTTCCTCTAGGCCTTTTTCTTGTTTGATGCAGGGTATCTCCAAA
>NW_005871135.1:154370-198357 GCF_000147115.1 Myotis lucifugus
CCCCACTCCCTTCCCCCCCACCACCCTTTTCCCCCCTCATTGCCCCCCCCCCCCGGCAAGCCTGGTCTCCCCATGCAGCCTGCTGCTCCATCATTTGGTCGCCTCTAACTAAGCCCCCTGCCGGCCTGGTTGCCCCACGCAACCTGCTGCTCCGTCATCTGGTCGCCCCTCACTAACCCCCCTGCCAGCCTGGTCGCCCCATGCAGCCTGTTTGGTCGTCCATTCAGTTGCAATGGTCACTTAGGCTTTTATATTTATAGATAACCTATGTAAGTTTAAGGTATACAACATGAGGATTTGATAAATGTATATATCCTGAAATTACCACAGTAAGGTTAGTTAACACTTCCACATTCTCTCACAATTACCTCTTTGTGTGTTGATAACTTTTAAGATCTACTCTCTTAAAATCCTTCCAGTATATGAACAGTACTGCCGAGGATAGTTGTCATGCTGGACATTAGATCCCCAGCATTTGTTTATTTTAGGGCTGGACATTTGTACCCTTTAACTAACATGTCCCCATTTTCTCCACCCCCAGCCCCTGGCAGCCACCATTCTGTTCTCCATTTCTTTGAGTTCAGCTTTTTAAAATATTCCACATATAAGTAAGAACATACATATTTGTCATTCTCTATCTGACTTAATCACTTACCACAATGCCCTCAAGATTCACCCGTTATCACAAGAAGCAGGATTCCCTTCTTTTTTATGGCTGAATAATATTCAAATAACACATATATACGCACACACACACTCAAACTCACGCACGCGCGCGCGCGCGCACACACACACACACACACACTTTGTTTTTTAAATCATGGGTCCATTAATAGAAACTTAGGTGTTTTAGAGGCACAGAACTTAAGTATTATTATTTGGGCCTGGATGGGAAAAGGTAGGAGTGACTTAAAGGAAGTATCATGAATGGGGTTTGAAAGGAGCCACTGGAGGAAAGACAACCTGTGCATGTGCTAGGACAGTTAAACATAGAATGTCTAGATGAACCCTGGATTGCTTATAAAAGAGAAGCTGAGAGAGTTTGGGGGACATAAGTCTAGAGACATTATACATGTTAAAAACCAATGTTCTTAAAAATAAAACAAAAAACAAGCGAGTCCCCCCTTCAAACCCATCCCATGAGCACAAGCCCTCTAACCCCTCCCAGCGGGGCCCCCCCTTGCCTTAGACCCTCTACCAGTGGTTCTCAACCTTCCTAATGCCGCGACCCTTTAATACAGTTCCTCATGTTGTGGTGACCCCCAACCATAAAATTATTTTCGTTGCTACTTCATAACTGTAATTTTGCTACTGTTATGAATCGTAATGTAAATATCTGATATGCTATGTGTGTTTTCCGATGGTTGTGACCCACAGGTTGAGAACCGCTGCAATCCAATGGGCATCACGATGCATTTGATCGCCTGCCTCTGTGGGTCTCCCTCACCAGGCTGGGGAGCTCTAATGATGGCTGTCTATTGTAGAGGCCCTGGTAGAAATTCAAGAAATGTTTATTGACTTGAACCGAACCGAAGCAAAATAAAATAAGCGGAGGCACAATCAGTTGCATTTTCCTCATCTCGCTACTGTCCTAGTTGTCATCTGGCACTTCCTAAATTTAAGCTGGATCATCAGGTTCCAGATTGGAAAAAAAGTCATTCCAAGTTTATGAGACAAAGGGGACCACCAAAGAGAAAAACAGAAACAAAGAATGACTTTAAGACACATGCAAAATGAGGCTGAGAAAAAAAAAAATAAGAGCCTCCTTGTCAAAATCTGGAGGGACCTGGTGGCGTCTCCTACCAGCGCCAGGAACAAAGATAAAGATCCCATCCCTCTGGGTAATCAAGCTGCATCCATGACACAGCGCCACTAATTTAATTTTTGCAGCATGAACTGATCTGGCAAAATTCACTTGTTGAGACTACTGAGAAGGTAGCTAGGAGGCTAAGAAGGAAAAGGCCATGCCCTCTTCTTCCAGGGCCTGGGCCATGGGTGTCCCCTTTTCATTCCCTTGGCTTTCCCCCAATGCTCCTAATTGCCAGTCTTTACCTTTCATTAGGGGTTCCCTAGTGGCCAGCAAAATTTTAAAGTCTGAGGTCATTTCTCCTTCTTGAGCAGCCTTTTTCTCAGCAGGCAAAGCAGGCGGGAGAAACCAAAACCAAGGTGGCTGCCCTGGGCCATGAAGCTAAGAATGGCACTGTGGGCTGAGGTTAAACCAACGACTAGTCCAAAAGCTGGGAGAGTCCCAACCGAGTTTCAACCTAGTATTTCCCAGAGTGGGCTCCTGAAGATCGCTCCTTTGGAAAAAGGTACATCCTAGTCAAATATATGCGTAGGAAACACTCTCCAACAACCCCTCTCTGAGATTCACAATGCCCTTTCCCATATCAAAGTGTCCAAGAAGTCACTGAATAAAGAAACCCACTTAGATTTAATTAACCAACCATTTCCCAAGTTAACTGATCTCAGAACTCTTTTTATGGTCCATGGTTCACATATTCGAGTCCTGTAGGACTAATGTTCTTCTGGGAAGACTCTGGAGTTCCGGTCAAGGAGATGTAAGCAGGACCGTGTCAAGATAAAGGACGATTCTTAGAGAATACAGGCTCGTGTAGGACCTTGAAGGACGAAAGGTGAGGAGGCACTAATAAGGCAGACGTGAGAAGGAAGGTCCAGAAGGCTCCTTTGCTCATTTAAAAAGGCATCCGATCAATATTCATTCCCTGCCCATTCTCAGGCAGAGAGTAGTCTTAGCACAGAAGACACGGGGACGAAGACAAGAGGCATGACCCTGGACTTCATGGAACCTCTATTCTGCAGTGGGAGGGCAGATGTAAGCCGCCCATCACAGAGCAATTCCTCTGCCCAGATGCCCAGGGAAAAGGACGGGGACTGCAGGTTAATTAAGAATTCTCCCAGCAGAGTGGCAGGGAAGGGAATTGGAAATAGAGAGCAACGTGAACAATGGTTCCCTTCCCACCCCTTAATCACAGCAGGTGCACTCCTACCTCAACGCCTTTGCACTTGCTCTTCCCGTTGCCAGGAACACTTCCTCCAGGACCCTCATCGCCTTCAGGTCTTGGCTGACACATTTTTTTTCTGTTTTGTTTTGTTTCTTAATCTCTGTCTCAGCCTACTAGAGGTATCCCTCAGAGCTATATAAGTGGTGTCCTGGGGTTAGGCAGCACTGTGACCCCACCCTCCAGAATGTTGACTCTATAAAAGCAAGAATTTTGTCACTGTTTCACTCATGTATCCCCAGCACCTGGTGCCTGGCCCACAGTGAACACTCAAGCGGTATTTATTGAATAAATGAATTAAGGAGTGGGAAGTTTGAAGGACAAAGCAGGGAAGAAAAAAATAAACATGTAGTTAGCATAAAATGCTTTCAAAGCACATGGGATCACAGAAACATGATCAATATTATGCCCACGTTATAGGTGAGTAAACTCAAGCTCAGAAAAGTAAAGTGACTTCCCCAGCCAATGAACAGAGCAGCTCAGATCCAAACCTAGATCTGATTGAAACAGTTAAATGACTTAGGCTTGGTTAACTTTTAGTGATCTCAGGTGGCTTTCTGGCTTCTTGCTCTTCACCTTAATGCACTCTTCCTTGGAACTCAATGTGCAGCTTTCTGAGGCGGCCCAGAGTGCATGGAACTGGTTGGCTCCTGGTCATGGGACCGATGAATAATGGCATGGCAGCCATCAAAGCTGGGGATGACTCAGCAGACCAGAGCTGGGGAAAGGAGCCCATCTCTCCCCACCCCAAACACCTCATTCATGCTCTGATGTCAGGCGCCTGACTACCCCCATGCTGGGCCAGTTAATAGCTCACCCTATAAACGGGTGCGTAACAAAGTCTACTCAAGGCCGTCATCACTCCCTCAAGTTTGGCTGATCTCTGTGCTGACCACAGGATTAATTCCAACTGGCTGTGGTCCCCTGCCTGGGGTCATTCAGAAATCCTTCACTCCTTGGCTGGGAATCTACAGACTCACAGTGTTTGTGAGGGGATTTGAGAGTTTCCTTCCACCCTCCTTCCCTTCATCCCTTTTTCCCTCTCACCTCTCTTTCCTTCCTTTGTTAGTTTGTCCACCCAGTTTCTCATAGTTACACATTCATCCATTCATTCATGAATTCACCTATTCATTCATTTATTCAGGTATTGCTATTCCGTTAATTTGTAATCTGTATTCATTCATAAAAGCATACACTGACCCACTCAGTCTCTTAATCAAACCAGGTGTTGTAAAGGATATTATGAGAATTATCTGACCTTGGAGAAATCACTGACTTCTCCAAGCATCGTTTTCCAACTGAAAGAGGCAGAGCGGGGCTCCTCGATGGCACAAAACTTGTAAGTCCGTGGGAACCAAAGGTCTCCTTTAGTTCTATAACTCCTTGAGCTAAGATTCGTAAGATACAACCCCGGTCCTATGAGCATTCATAGCCTAATAAAATGTCTTTCAAATGATTTTTTATGGTGATTTATATATTCTACATCCCAACCCAGTATATGCATGCATGTATATATAACTGAAACAAACTTTATGAAATACTATTTACCCTTGCCTGTATAGTCCATTCTATTTATTTTTTTGATGGTGGCCACAATCCAGTAAGTTAATTTCATGACTCACTAATGGGTTACAAGCTGAAGTTTAAAAATTATAGTCTGTACCATCTAGAGCAGTGGTTCTCAACCTTCCTAATGCCGTGACCCTTTAATACAGTTCCTCATGTTGTGGTGACCCCCAAACATAAAATTATTTTCGTTGCTACTTCATAACTGTAATGTTGCTACTGTTATGAATCATAATGTAAATATCTGATGTGCAGGATGCATTTAGGCGACCCCTGTGAAAGGGTCGTTTGACCCCCAAAGGGGTCGTGACCCACAGGTTGAGAACCGCTGATCTAGAGAGAGACTTGGTCACAAGTACTTATAATACAAGCTAGCTTCTTGGACATCATCATAGACTCTCCACTCTCATATTCTTTCAAATCCAACAGCTGGCAACTCTGTCTCTTGAATGCCTCTTGACTGGCTTTCCTTCTTACACTCAATGTCCCTGCCACCTCCCTCCCATGGACCTTGCTTCCCAGCCTGACTGCCTGCCTCCTGTCTTACTCCTCCAATCCACCCTGTAAACTGCGGCCAGTGATCATGCCAAAATATGCATTTGAAGAAAAGTCTGCAATACGCCTCACGTATCTATAGTCTACCAAATAAATAAGTGCATCCCGTTCCTCAGCCTTGTCTGGCCTTGATTCCTTCTTCAGGGTCATTTCTCACTAATTCCACTCTTGGATCTTACGTTGAATCCATGTTGAGTCACTCGCAAACCCTTGAATCTTCCCTCCTCTTTCATGTCTCGAGCCTTTGCTTTTAAAGAATTTTCTGTCTAGAATTCCCATTCTACCAACACGGGGCTCATTCAAGGATCATCAAACCACTTACTTTTCTATGCAGCTTTTACTGACAGGCTTTTCCACCATCCCCTTACTTTTCACACGAGTCTGACTGTGTTCATTTACTTGTCAATCTCCCTTATATGAATCCCTTAAGGCCAAGGACCATGTTTTGAACCTGTCTTCATCCCCCGGTCCCCACACAGTGTTTGTCACATGTTTAGGTGATTAGAACATATTTTAAAGGTGTACAGTGTGATCTGGATATGATGCATCCAATGGAACTTGATGTGTTATCTCTGGCAGCCATAAGAAGGCATCTTGGGACTCCAACTATAGGGGGTGCAATGAGCCAGGAGCCCTGGTCTGAGTGCTCCAGATTCCATGTGCCGGACAAGGCAGGGACAAGGAGGTGGAAGACCACCCTGAGGACTCCTCCATGGCCCTGTCAAACATCCCTTAAACCCGCTTTCTCTGTCTCCTTCACTCAGGGAAAGACCTGCACCAGTCTGATGGCTTCCCCAGCCTTCCCTGCAACCTCGCATCTTCTCTCACACAAGTGTTTCCCCTAATAGAATCTTTGAATGGCCCATTCCATTTCAGCACCTGCTTGTCAGAGAAGCTGGCCAGCACACTATTCTCAATGCAGAGATGATGGAACTGAGGGTCCAAGCACTCACGTGACTGGTGAATACTTGATGGGACTGAGGTCCAGTGGAGGACAGAGGACACTATTCTCTGGCATCCCCAACGGGTCCTTTCTAGACACGGGGAGGCCTTTTTTGACCCTGACATTAACTGCTTTACCAACCCAGACAGGAAAGTGATGGGCCAAGCTTGGTCCAGGGAGCAGTGGGAAGGAAAGCAGATGAGAAGCTAGGGCAGCCGTGGGCAAACTAAGGCCCGCGGGCCGGATCCGGCCCGTTTGAAATGAATAAAACTAAAAAAAAAAAAGACCGTACCCTTTTATGTAATGATGTTTACTTTGAATTTATATTAGTTCACACGAACACTCCATCCATGCTTTTGTTCCGGCCCTCTGGTCCAGTTTAAGAACCCATTGTGGCCCTCAAGTCAAAAAGTTTGCCCACCCCTGAGCTAGGGCCTCGGGGTCTTGATAATCGGCTCTGTAACACTGAACAAGAAACTCCTGTTCTCAGACCTGAGTTCTCTCTAAATCAGGAGTGACTGCCTCGGCTCTAGTCTTTAGGTCGGTCAGGGAGGCCGCAAACCAGAGCAGCTAGGAGTGGTTGCTGGGAGTCAGACAGGCCCCACTTGAACCTCGATGCTGACTTCAACTAGCTGTGCAACCCATGGCAAGCCACGGCACGTCTCTGAGCCTTGGTTTCCTCAGGTGTGAAAACGACACATGCAGTGCCTGCCTTCAGGGGCGCTGTGAAATCTGATGAGACAACACAGGCAAAGCCCTCCATGTAGCTCCTGGCACAATAGTAAGTACTAGTAAGTTACTAATATGATTATTGATCCAACCGTAACAGTAATAATGGAAGGCGTGTTACAGGACCTCAGCTCTCCTACCTGTAAAATGACCAGCTGATCCCACACGTGCCTCCCACCTCTGCCGCTAACAACCCACCACAGACCCTCAGTGACACAGGAGAGGAAGGTGTGCTCCAGGCTCCTGACCAGGAGAACAGGACTCAGCCTCAGTCCATTTTCGGGCTCACCTTCTTTCCTCGACCTGTAACACTAGGGAAACCCCAGAAACCAGAGATCTGTCCCTGACACCCAGCTCACACGTTGGCACTGAGGGCCCAACCGCATGGGACAGAGTGCCTCACCCCAAAACTGGAGAACAGAGGCCCCTGGGAAATGACCAGCAATGTCACAACCCAAGGTTTCCCCTTGTAGGTGGGGGAGTCCAAAGGATGCCCTCATACGACCCAACTCAGAGGCTCTTAGCTGGGACTCTCTCTCCCCTCTCTGTTGGCTCTCGCTACAGATCTGAAAAGCCAGAGGAAACGCTTAATTATTACCACGCAGCAGAAGAGACGGGGGCTTTGAAGTCAGGCTGCGAGGTCTGACTCTGCACTTCCGAGCGGGCTGCCCTGGGCAGGTGGCCGCCCGTTCGCAGCCTTGGCTGCTTCGTCCACAGCCTTGGAGCTTTTAATCCCCGGGTTCCAGAGTTTGTTTTATGAGCTCAAACCAAGATAAGGAATGGACAGTACCCAGCACAGTCCACGTTGTCTGCTTTCAATTAATGTTCGCTCCCCTGGCCCCCGCTTTCCTTATCAATGGAAAAAGGATGACATTCTACCTACAGGAGTGGGCAATAGTAGGGTTACAGTGGTGAGGACGCGAAGTACAGCGTTTATGCTTGTATTATTATTTATTAATTATTGTGCTATTTATTATTATTATTACTAACCTACTTTGGTCCACCCCTGTATCGATATACCCCCAGGCCCCTCATTTTATGAGTTTTACATTCTATAATCCTGTACCCTCGTGAGAAGGTGGGCTTTGAGTCTCTTGTTTCTGTAGCCCAGGCTCCCTGCATGGTCTGGACCAGGATGGTCGCTCGAGAAGGTTCTGTCTCACTAAAAACCCTGAGCTTCCAGGAAGTGAGTTTTATTTGCTTTGCCAAGTCCTTTACCGCCCTGACCTGTCCTGTCTCCTCTGGAGGGACAGCCCCTCATAGGATCATTCAAGCGATGCTTTTCATTCTTAAAAAAGTACACTTTAAAAGGGGGAAACAATATATCCTGAGAGTCTGGGTGACTGTCTTTGCGATACTGCTGCCTGGAGACATCAGACTGTGGACCGTGAGCAACACGTAGATCGGACTAAATGAGATGGGTGGATGGGCAATGGGATGGACGGAGATGCAGGGACTGAGGGTGAGGGGACTGTCGTCCCCGCCGTAACTGACGCCCACGCCCTGGGCCCAGGCCAGTGGCTCATTTTCCTGGCAGCCACCACTGCCCCGGCTGTAGCCACCCAAACTGTGTGGCCTCCCCAAGGGTACCTCCTGAAAACAGAGAGAGGAGACCAGACCAGCTGACCTGGTCTCCAGTCCTCCCCAAGGCTGCTTGCTCCTCTCTCTCTTGCTTCCCTGTCCCCTGTTCCGCCTTTCAACCCCCTTTCTCCTTTCCCACCCACGCCTGGCCTCCCTCTCTAGTCTTATAGCAACATCTACTGAATTCCAAGTGCTTTGAATGCACATGGACCTGTGCTCATATAGTGAGTGTGAGCCTTGTATGGGGTGTGCCGTGCGAGTGGACGACATGTGTTATGTGGGCCTGTTTGTTGGGTAGATCAACATGGCGTATGTCTTCACATATGCACATAACATATGTCTTCACATATGCCTGTGGGGAGCTGGCTATGTCTGTGCTTCTGTCATTCGCGGTGATATGCTCTGGAGGTGTCTGTTGTGTGTGGTGTGCTGTCCCAGGGCTGGGTGTCTGCAGGTGTTGTGGGTCCACCGTGTGTGTCTCTGTTATCTGCCCCTGTACATTGTACATGGCTGGAATATCCCTGTGGGTTGATGTGTTTACTTATGTGTGTATGTCTGGGTGTTGTCTTTGTTTTAGCCTAAGCTGGGCGAGATGACGGTGTCATGTGTATCTGTGTGCGATGGATGGCATTCATGTTGTGGTTCCACATCCTGTGATTCTTTAAAAAAAAAACAACCCTCTTTGTTGTGTCCCGTGTCTGCGTAGGGTGCACTGCATTTGTTGTTTGTGGCACCGTGTGCATATGCTGCCTGCTTTCCCTGAGGCCCTGTCTCGGGGAGATGTTTGTCTGTTTCCCCTGCCAGCGCTTCCCCCTGCGGGTGCCCCAGCCTCCCTCCCTCCCCTCTCCTCCCTAGACTGTGACCGCTCTCAGCTGACACCTCTGCTGCTCTGGCAACCGGAGAACAGCCTGGAGAAAGGTCAGCTGGCCGCCTTCCCCCTGGCCTGCCCAGAGCCCGACTCCCGGGTTTGTGGAGTGGGAGCGCCCTCTGTTGGCCACGTGGACAGTGAGCCGCCCTCACAACCGAGGCTTCCTCTTTCCCATCCAGATCCCCCTGAGGCTTCCCGCTGGGTTAGGAAAGGGCCTCAGAAAGGGAAATGACCATGTACTTTCTCATTCAAAGCGAGATGCTTTTGAGAACAGAAGTGGGTGTTAAGTGCTCAGCCATGCTAAGTACACACCAGATACCTGCTGAGTGCACGAAGGAAGACCTCCCTGACCACTACTCAGGTCACAGCCCCACCTAAAGAGTCTGCAAATGTGTCAAGGGCTAATCCCAATTTATATTCAAGGGAGTCTGAATCTCATACCCACCTTTACCTGAGGACTTCATGCTCCCCCAAACCATCCCCGCCCCCAAATAATTTTCCAAGGCTTCAGTCCCCTTTGCCATGGGAACCAAGGCTAGACTCATTGAAGGTTCAGAAAAAGGGAGGCCAGCTGTGCAGGGTGCACACTGATAGGTTCCCAGTGGAGGGACATAAGGAAGTCAGAGGCGTCCTTGCAAGAGGGCTTCACTTAGTGCGAGAAGAGAGAGTAATCATGGATGCACCCAGGACTCCCACTGCCCCAGCCTTATGGTTCCAAGAGCCTCAACAGGAGGAGAAAGGAGCTGTGTGCTCAAATGTTGGCGTGCACACCCACACACACGCATGCGCACCCCCCAAAATGCAGAACTCTCAGACAGTCTCTATGGCAAATACCCATGAGGTCTGGGGTCAGGCACATTTACCACTTTTTGACTTATTTCTTCTCAAACAGACCTCAACAGCACTATTTTATGCAAAAAAGTAGAATTTCATTGCGTTCCTTCAGCTGGTAACTAGGGAGGAGGCGGACACGCAGTGGCTGCTGCAGTAAGCTCCGGATGGCAGGGTTGCACGGGACACTCAGGACCACCTGGCCCAGGAGGTCTAAAGCGTGTGTTTTCAGGGCACTCTCTCTCATAAGACATTGCTAGATATTTCAAGGTGTGGTCAGATGAATTTTTAAAACACGGGGTTAAATAAAGTTAAACAAACTTGCTTCCCCCAGGATGTCTCAGAGTCTTTAATATGATATGTCTCATGAATTTCCGAGAAAGGGAGAGACTGCAGGCAGTATTTCTCCAAGTACACGGATAATAAACACTTTTCTCTCCCTTAAATTTAAGAGAGAAAATTTAAATTTACACCCTGGCAAAGCAATATCCCAACTAGCATGAGTCAATTCCCATTTAATTTCCACTGCCTACAACGGTCACGCATTTTGTTTTTTGCTTTGTGTGTTTGTTTGAACTTATCTCTTTGGATCTTATCATAACCTGAATAGGCAGGTCCCATGGTAACAGGCTAAGTGACAGATGAGAAGAGAGGCGTAGGGGGGTGAGTGACTTGTCCCACATTCATGACATTTTGGTCAGTGACAGAGCAACACTTGACACCCGGAGTGACACACCTACTTCTCCTTTGCTGCGGAGCAGACCTTACAGAAAGTTTAAAAGGTGCTTCTGAACACGTGCCTGGATGTAGTCTGTTGGGAATTCAACAGACCTAGTTCCCTCTTGAAAAGGGGACTGGCCTTCTCTCCTTGCAAGAAGTCAAGGCGAATGCTAAAGTGCTTGCCTGTTTCTGCATACAGGGCATGGACCTCCTGCCCCTTTGCAGAGAGCCAAGCCAATCTGCGGAAGTCTCCATTCCCACCAAATGTAATACATCAGAGCCACCTCTCTGGTCTCCTTTCCCTGGCATAGGCCCCAGGGTGCTCTTCCTCGCACATTAAACTTCACTGGTCTCCACGTGGTGCAGGGTCAAAGTCACGTGCGCCAGCCTGGCGTTCAAGGCCTCAATCTAAGGTTCAAGCCTTGGTCTGCCGAGCATCCACTCCGGCTGGACTACACTTGCCTCTGTGTCCTGGGGCCTGGTGTGCAAGTTCCAACCATCATGCCTTTGCACGTGCACCTGGAACGCCCTCCTGCCTTCCTCTCATCCAAGCCCTATGCTGACCTTCAAGGCTCTATTCCTAATTTCCCCGCTTGGTGAGGACACCCCGTTCTTCCCTCTGAACGGCCACAACCCAGATACTGGGTTTCTTAAGAGAAGTATGACTCTCCTTGGCTGGTTTTTTTCTTTGTTTTCTAAAGTGAAACTAACTTTTTAAAGATTATAACAAAAATACAAAGTCCCTGCTTAAAAGATGGAAGCATTCTAGAAACTATGACACAAATAGAGAGAGAAAAACTCGGAAGGGTAAGAAAGTCTGAAAGAATGAAAGGGGGTCAGAGGGCACAGTCCTCCAGGAAAGGCAGCAGGCTTGGCGTGGCTGAGACAGGGGAGGGTCCCTACGCAGAAGTGATGAGAGATGATGCTGGGGAAATGGCAGGGGCCAAAGCACCCTAAGTTCTGTAGGCTTCCCTGAGTCTTGACTTACAGATTTGCAGAGAGAAAAAAAGCAAGAAATCAGAATGGCATATCCCCAGTTGGCACCTAGCCTGACACACTGTAGGTGATCAATAAATATGCGTTAAATTAATAGAAGGTTGGTCTTGAAGTCTTAGGCTGAAAAGCACTTCTATCTGGACTTCGTAACCTTCTCGGGGAGGAAAGGCATTGAGCGAGAGAGAGGGTCCCCAATAGAAAGCTCAGGGGGACTGGCTCCTGTCGATGGTCCCGAAACGAAGTCCTTCATCTTTCCCCTCCAAACACTGAGCGAGCGCCTCCCCCTCCAGGGGGGCCTGTGGGCTGAAGCTCAACAGGAGAACGTGAGTGGCAAGTTCCATGGCGAGCTGCGTGGGGGACCCCCTGGTCTGCACACTGACCTCCTCGACCTTGGGAGTATCTCACCGAGGAGCAGAATCATACGTTTGGAAGAACCCCAAAGGTCCCTCTGTCCACATTTGGGTGCCATCTGGCCCCGCCTTGCACACTCCCAGTTACAGGAAACGAACGTCCCGTGTCCAGGATGCAAGCACAGACGGAGCAGAGGAAGGGGGACTAATCCCCCAAGAAGCACCTGCTTGAAGCCAGGCGCTGATGAGGCACGCTCCCCCCATTGTTCCACGGAACCCTCGTGACAGCCTTGGGGATGGGGATTAGTAGCCCTGCTTCACAGGCAGGGCAACCGGGGCTCCGGGACACTGAGTCACGGGGTCTGAGTGATCCTCTGGTAAGGAGGAAAGCTGGAATGCTAACTCAGGCCGTCTCCCACCTGCGCCACGGTAGCTTAGCCAAAAAAGAACTTCCGGTCAGACCCCGAGAAGGCAAGACGATTCGGGTTTCCCCCACAAGAGGCTGGGGTGGCAGGGGAGGAGGGTGCCAGGCTGGGCAGGAGCGCAGGAAATGCCCCGGGGCAGGATTAGGGCGCATTGGCACGGACAGCCCTGCTGGCTCACGTGTCTTGGGTTCTCTGTATGTATGCCTGTGCCTGCCCCACCGGGCACATGTGGGCATCGCCCCTTCCCAAGTCTCACACAAAAGAGGGCGGGAGTAGGGCTCCCGGGAAGAGGAGTGCCCTGGCCTGATCCCATAATCGCACAAAGCAAGCCCCACCCTGGATCTGTTACCAACTCTCCCCTGAAAACCATCAGAACACGCATCCCACACTCCCCCTCGCTCGTAAAGCACTTTCATCTTTTCAACAACCATTGTATCGTCTCTGGGCCGGGCCCCAGGGAGAATAACAGCAATAATAGCAGACATTCATCACGCTCTTCCTATGTGCCAGGGGCGCTGGCTGCTGGGAGCTTTGTGTGCATTTTCTTACGTAACCTTCACGACGTCCTTGTGAGAGAGGCTGTCCTTGTTCCCACTTTACAGATGCGGCATGGAGGCTCTGAGGAATGCCTCCAAGCGATGGAGGTGGGATTATTCGCAATCAGAGCCCACACGCGGTCCAGTGGAAGAGGAAGGCACAGGGCGGGGTCCTGTTGGGCACTGGGCTGGGGAGAACACAGACTGAGTGTGAGGCCTCGTCCAGGAGGCAGTGATGAGCATAAAAAAGGGGAGGGCAGGTAGCCCTGTGAAAAGTGTTTAGTTTATGCCATGTGCTGAACAAGGCCAGTTATGAGCCTGTGGAGAGGGGATTAACCTCCTGTTTCACACAAGGGCAGTCTGCAGCTTGGAGAGGTGGAATCCCTTGACCTAAGTGATAAATCAGGGGCGAGCTCTAAGACCGAGTTAACCTGACCGTGGACTCTTAAACAGAGTACGCACGCAAGGGTGTATCAGCAGAGGGACCACAGTGTGCCACGGCCAGGGTGAGGGTGGCAGGCCGCAACCAGGGAAGTGAGGAGAGATGAGGCTGGAGAGACAAGGGAACCTTAAAAACCGCACCAAGAAATGAGGACATTATTCTGAAGGCAAAAGAGAATGATGACTGTTTTAGAATCTGCCCACTGACTGCCAGGTAAAAATCAGAGGAGTGTCAGACAGGGGAAGGACGGGTGGGAAGAGCGGTTACTAAAATACTACAATAACCAGGAGAGCAGTGACGAGAACAGGGCCCGAGGCTACGGCGCAGGAACAAAATCACTCTATTACTGGGAGGCAGAGACTCTGAAAGGTAAGTCCGGATCACAGTCAGGGCTGGGACTGGCTCCCTCTGGTCTCCTGGCTCTGAGGCCCTTTCTGGAAATGCTTACACTCTTTTTTCCAGAATATTCTCTCTCTCACTGCTACTATTTAACAGTGTGAATACATCTTTAATTCTCCAGATATGCCTTTTATGGTTTTCATTTTGAAATGAAGAAATCACAAGTTCAGGAAAGAAAAAACAAACAATTATGTCTAAAAATCATATAAATAGGAAGCAGCAGAGGCAAGATTTGAACCCAAAGCCTGTGTTCTCCTACTTTATCATGCCAACACTGGAGACAGCCACTGCTTCTTTTTACTCACACCCTACCTCCCCACCAATATCTCTCTCTTAAAAAAAAATATATATATATATATATATATAGATAAATATATTTCAGAGAAGAAGCGAGAGGGAGAGATAGAAACATCAATGATGAGAGAGAATCATTGATCGGCTGCCTCCTGCATGTCCCCTATTAGGAATGGAGCCCACAGCCCGGGCATGTGCCCTGACCAGGCATCGAACCGTGGCCTCCTGGTTCATAGGTCGACACCCCACCACTGAACCACACCAGCTGGGACGACATCTCTTTTTAACGTTGGGTTTTTTCAAACAGGAAAAATACTGACCGAGAGAATAAAGTCTGCAATCCATTCTTGGGGGAAGTTATTTTTGTCCACGGTGCTTTCTCCCCTTCGGGAGAATTATAGAGGGTTCAGATCAGCAGAAAAGCAGCCTGCAAATTTCGTGCTTTAACAAGTTCCAAATATTTCTATGTTATTATTTACTTATTTTCTTAGGAAGTAAATTCCACACGTGGCGGGAGAGGAGGCCAAGAAGTGGCCGCAGACACAGGTTTTGGTTCACTCCTAAGAAAGAAGGCACCTGGGAAAACCCCGGCCTCTAATCACTGATCCCCTAATGCAGGTCTGCTATCCCCACGAGCTCATTTCACTGTCCTGGCAAGCCCTGGAGAACAGCACTCTTTAATAGATGGGGTAACGGATGCCTAGGAGGGCGAAGTCACTTGTCCATGGTCATGCAGACAAAAATGGAAGGGGCTGAGGTTTGAACACAGGACCTGCCCAAGGTCCTTCTCCCTCTACTGCATTCCACCACATCCCACCTTGACAGTCCGCCTAGCCCCGTGGTCGGCAAACTGCGGCTCGCGAGCCACATCCGGCTCTTTGGCCCCTTGAGTGTGGCTCTTCCACAAAATACCGACTTCTGCACATGGGCCAGGAAGTTTCAATCGCACTGTACATGCGCGCCCTCCGAGTCCACGCTGTTTTCTCCCAACACCTGCTGTCTGAAATCGCCGTCAAGAGTCACCTTGAAGAGGGAGCGGTAAGCACATTGAACAGAGAAGCGCCTGGCCCTGAGGTCTAACCCTGGCTCTGCTGGGCCAGGTGTGGGAACACACAGGGACCACCCCCGAACTGGCCCTAAGCGCCACCATCTGTAAAATGAAATGGTAGAAGGCAACGAGCAGCCCCTCGTGGCTCCACATTCTAGGATGTCAACACCACGGAGGAAATGCAGGGGCTCCGTTCTGAGAGCAACATATACTGGGCTGAAGAGGCGGGAGGGGCGGGCTAGGGACTGAAAGAGGCGTAGGTATCTGATACGAGGGGGCAAGAGGAGGCTGAGGTGACAACTCTGCCCTCTTCTCCAAAGCCTCGCTGATAAGCTTCATGGCAGATCAAAGGACCCGGGGCCCAGGGAGGAACATCAAGTGGACATTGATTGGCATCTAGGAAGGAGATGCAGAGCAGGAGACAGCCAGTGACAGATCTGCTTTCCCTCTGCGCCCTGAGACCAGGCTGTGTGCTAAGGCTGCTGTTGGCTGCAGGGCGGCCGAGTTGGTGGCACGGAGAGGGCCAGACGCAATTGCAGAGCCAGCGCGGTCTTCCTCTCCTAATTTTCCCTGGCTGCCATTTTCACATGAAAACGATAAAAGATCCCAGAAATGGGAGGCGCACTTAATGGGGTTCTTTTGGCACCAAGAAATTAATCTTTTTTAAACCAAGGGGATTTTTCCCCCCTCCTTTCCTAAAGATCTTTGGCAAACAGAAGCTAAATTGCTTCCAGACCTCATGAAAGGTATTTTGTGCAAACGAGGTGTGATTTACACTTCCTTTAATTAGTCTGAACCCTGGAAAAAGAGAGAAATAATAGAAAACAAGAGCTATGTGGAAAACAAGTCCAAACAGCCCTAAAATAACAGTTTTGTAAAGGCATCAGTTGAGGGTGTTAGAAAGAGACCAATAACAACAACAACAAAAAATCCTCCTAATTCTGGGAGTGGAGCAATTACAAGTGAATTGAAGTTTTGTTGGACTCGGGTCCCTGGGGGTGGGGGTGGGGAGGCGTTTGGCAGAAAGGAGCCTCAGTGCTCTCCGAGTCCCTTTCAAGTTCTGGTTGACCTTCCTTCCCTGGAGCCTCCGTCTTTTCCGAGGGCGTTTGGGGTCTAGGGAGCCAGAGTCAGCAAGGGGGTGGGGGACAGTCCTGCTTGTGATCATGGACATTTTACCATCCGGTTTGTCACATAGCGTTTGGAAGGGGTATGGCTTTTGGGATCACAGACCTACGTCCAAGTTTGGGCTCTGCTACTAACTACAGTGACTCTGGGCAACTTGACCACGTCCTTACTCCCTTAACTCTCCTCTCCTGGCTGCCCAACCCCCTCATCTTATTGTCCTATCAGGTTGCGTGCTCCTTCTTTGTCTCTGCTGCAGGTTCAGGCTCATCTACCTAGAAATTACTTACTGGGATCACGCAACGCTCAGACCCAAGCCCACTTCTCTCCCATCAACTGACTCTGTCAAGACAATGTACCCGCATGAATTGGTTCACCTTGTCATCTGAGAGAGTCTCAAAGTTTGAGTGCCCAGCCACACCGTCTCCCTTGCTTCCAGCCTTCATATCCAATGTCTGTGTCTTGCTACATCTTTACCTGGAGGTCTCCAGGTACCTCACATTCAACACTGAACTCAAGCTCTCTCGCATCCCTCACCTTCTGTATCAGCTCCAGCTGATTTTCTCTTTGCACTGACATTGCACGGCATGATCCAATCTGTTCCCATCACGGCATGATCCAATCTGTTCCCATCTCTGTGCAACACGGGAAAGTTGAGAGACATGGCGTCTGAGCATGGCTCAGTGGTGACCACCTCCCTTCACCCACTCTCCTCTTTCCCTCTGGATCCATCCACAGCCTGGGCCCAGGAGCCCTTAGAGGAGTTTATGTTTATTCATACAATACATGACCCAGCAAGAACAGCCTCTCTGTGAGTCTTAACTTTATCTTTGTTAATGTCATCCCTTCTGACTATTCATCTCCTTAGGGGGGGAAAAAGAAAAGAAACAAAAAACCATCATAAAACCTTCTGGATAAAGGATAGGAATAGCCAAAGGGATGTACTAGGCAAGTTAAACGAATAATTTCATTTGACCTTGTCAGTGTTTAAGGGCCTTGGGCTCCCTTCTGCCTCTAGAATACGGGAAATCATAAGCCTGTTTCATTGCTAATTGCACTGTCCATACATGAGTGAAGAGTAGTGGACCAGAGGACCGGGTTCTGTCTCTACCTGCTGCCGACACTGGGGTCGGCTCACTCTCCAGGGCTCAATCCTCACATCTGTACAACGAAGGGGTTATACCAGCTGCTCTACGTGGGCTCTGGCAGCTCCGGGTTTGCAGGACTTTGTTATAAACCATGCAGAGAATAAGACGGGGGTCCAGGGATTCTCCTTTGCATCTTCCCATGGCTAAGAAATGATATAACTGAAATTTCCAACTTCACACCCACTGATTCCCAGCCTGTGTTGGACACTATGGTCTCCATCTATCCAGATTTTTTTTTTTTTTTTTGCTTGTTGTGCCTTTGTTTGTTCATTTATCCATTCATTCATGATACAAACATTCCCTGCGTACTTACGCTGTGCGTGGAACTGTGCTAAACACAAGGAAGCATGAGCAAAGATCCATTCGGGGCTCACAGACTGGCTACAGAAAGGAGAAACCATGATCGGGAGATTTAGAAAGTTACTCTACTTTCCAAAGCGCCACTCTGATCGTGTTCCTGATCCTCCACAGAAGGCTTCCAAGGCTGGCTTTGCCTGCAGGATGAAGTCCAAACAGCTTAGCCCGTTTTCCAATCCCTCTGTGATCTGACTCCTGTCTCCTCTCCTCTCCGCCACGTTCATTCAACATTTGTTAAGAATTAAGCATGTGCCAGACACTGTACTAAGAATATGGGAACGTAATGGTGAGTGACAAAGACGTGGGCCCTGCTCTCCTGGAGCTTACCGGTGTTAATCAGACTATCCCATTAATACAGGAGGGGGCGTGCCTTAAGCTTTCAGTGGTCCAGCTCCACTACACGCGGGGTCTCCAACCCTCTCAGATGCGCGAGGCCCAGTAAGCCTACCACGATACAGTTCTCCTCGGACTCCTTGGACGATCAGCTGGCCTTTTTAGCAATGGGATCTGTCCTACTAACCATGCAGAAATATCTGCTTGTAAAGAGAGAAATTTTTTTTTTTTGGTTCCATAATGAAATGTTTATTTTAGTAACAAATTGATGAATGGAGTGGATCCAGAGACACGGAAGCATGGAACAGGGTGTGGAATCTCGGAGGGAAGGTGGGTGGGTGGGAAGTAATCCACCAACCAAAGACCCTGTATGCATATAGGCGTAACCCGTGAACACAGACAATAGGGTGCTGAAGGCCTGGGATGGGGGGATTGGGGGCGGGCTGGAGGGGGTCAATGGAGGGAAAAAAGGGGGCATATGTAATACTTTCAACAATAAGGAATTATTTTTTAAAAACTTTAAGCATTATATAAAAAAAAGAGAAATGTTTTATTTCAAAACTTATTTTCAACAATAGTTTACAACTTCTTGCTGTGAACTACCACGGAACGCCACGCTCCCCCCCCCACAAGACTCGCTGTGCTTAAAGGCAATTGCTTATTGTCTGGCTCCCTTAGTCAAGTCTGCATTTCAAGAAGGCTGAGTCCTTGTCTATGCTGGTTCACCCATGAGTTCCCAGCAGGCAGCCCAGAGCTTGGCACACGGCAGGCATTCAGAACCTGTGTTGGTCAGATTGAATCACTATAGTGCACCTCAGAAGCTTCATTCAAAAGGAGACTGTGGCAGACAAAGATTCTAACCCTCTCTCCACCCCTGACCTTTTTTTCCTCTCCTGGAGGGGAAACAGAGCCCGAAAAAAAAAAAAAAAAAGCAACTTTCCAAAGGTTGCAGAGCAAGTGGGCAGCTTAATTGAAGTCAGAAGCAAAGGGAATCCGAGTCCCACGTCCGGCACTCCTGCTTCACCACACCCACTCATAAACCCTGAGTCTGAAATGGCCAGGAAGATACGGCCTAACCAGTGTCTGACAGCGGCTTCCCAGCCTTCCCTGTGCAGGCACTTACTTCAGAGAGAGTCACTGAGCAGAGTCCCTGGGCAAGGGAGAAACCCTAGCTGCCCCCAAACAAGACCTTTGACTGGGAAAAGGATTCAATCACTCTCTCTAACCCAAACTCCTTGAAACACTATTTCCTATTATGTCTCAATAACCAAGTTCAACCCGCCCGCACCTCAAGATTAGATCTGTGAGCTCACAATGGCTCAGCCACTCAATTAAGAGGAGGGAAAATGTTATCCTCTCCAGACAAAGTGATGTGACATAAACCAGTGGCCAGGATTATGTCTCACTCAGGAAAGAGGGGAGTAGGGAGAGATGGGTGGGTCATTCATTACAGGGAATTTTCCAGGGAAATTTGAGTGGGGTGGCCCTGCAAATTTCAATGTTCCAGTCCCCAAAGCAATGCCGAAGGCAAGGTCCTGGCTGTTGGAGAGTCACGAGGGTGGGGCTGGCTCTTCTCCCCTTGCTCCCCACCCCCCGGTAATGTCCAGGTGTGTCCTGATTCTTCCCTGGACAACCTGCCTGGCATTGATGAGCTTTACCCCAGGCTCAGAGAATCCTAGAGGAAAGTGCCAATCTCATACCTACTTGATTTGGCTAATGCAGAGCATGGGAAAATGTCTCTTAATGAACAATCCATTTCCTCCCTGGGCCTTAATTTCCTCCCTGGGCCAAACATCTTTAAGAGGAAGTTGACTTGGATAATATCTAAAGTCCCTTCGAACATCGAGGTTGAGTAATTGCAAGGCAATTTGGCTTACCAGAAAGGGCAGGGACTCTGATAGACCTAGTTCCAATACCAGTTCTGCACTGGACAAGTGCTATCACCTAATGCAGCAGCAGTTTCCTCTTCTTTAAAAAAGGGAATACCGCCCTAACCGATTTGGCTCAGTGGATAGAGCGTCGGCCTGCGGACTGAAGAGTCCCAGGTTCGATTCCAGTCAAGGACATGTACCTTGGTTGCGGGCACATCCCCAGTAGGGGGTGTGCAGGAGGCAGCTGATCGATGTTTCTAATTCTCTATCCCTCTCCCTTCCTCTCTGTAAAAAATCAATAAAACATATTTATTAAAAAAAAGGGGGGGGGGAATACCAATGTCTGGCTCACCGAATTGCTGTAAAGACTTGAGAAAGTATAGCTGAAGTCCTTACAACAGTGTCCAACATTCAAACATATGGTGGAGGTCCCTCCAAGAAGGTCTTCAGACTCTGGCTAATTAAAGACAGGTTTGAAGAATCAGAACTTTATAGATAAAATCCTTGAGTTTAGGAAGGAGCCATGGTCTCAAGTGAATGATTCTGCTCATTCATCAGCAACCACTTGTCTCCCAGAAGCCACTAATTCACAGCTGGTGAAACCTGCTTTTCTAGACGCAACTGGCCACACGGAAAAGCAATCCATTATAGACCATCCTGATCTCAGGCCCACTTCAGAGGGAACTGTTGTTTTAATGTGGAGGGTTCCTAAGTGAGACCTTGGTTATAGGCTCAAGTTTAGACATTTGGAGCTAACATCTGGGGACTGGGCCATGTCATTAATTTGGGGCCATCCACATTACCATGCCCAGGTTTCAGTCTTCCTGTTCATCCAGTGAGGACAACGATAAAAGCAGCTAGGAGTTACTGAGGGATTGACTGTGGGGACCTCAAATTCTTGGGGGGTGGCTGGTTGGCAGTAAGTCCTTAGTACTCCCTCCCGCACCTTTTACTAGCCACGTGTCCTCGGTTGCATCACTTTCCCTGAGTCTCCGTTTTCATATTTGGAAAATGAGACCGAGGACACTCCACACTACACTGTTGAAAGTCATTGATGAGACAGATAGCAGAAGGCATAATCAAAGGGCAGGAAATGCTCACGCTGTGCCCAGGCCATTTTATTTTATTTTTTAAATATATTTTTATTGATTTCAGAGAGGAAGGGAGAGGGAGAGAGAGACAAAAACATCAATGATAAGAGAGAATCACTGATCGGCTGCTTTCTGCACACCCCCTACTGGGGAGCTGGTCTGAAGCCCAAGCATGTGGCTAGACTGGGAATCAGGAATCGAACCCGGGACCCTTCAGTCCGAAGGCCGACGCTCTATCCACTGAGCCAAACCATCTAGGGCACTATGTCCTTTCAGAGAAGCATTCCAGCCTCTCTCTTACCCTCCCAGTCTTAAAGTGACTCTACTTCCATGTAGACAGGAATTTGAAAGTTGCATTTCCAGCTCTGCCCTGGAAAAAGGTTACCAGTATTTTTTTTTTTAAATTATCATGAAAGTGACCTGAGGCGAAGTGTCCAGACTGTTATCCTAGGTCCAGAGTCTTACCACAAAACTAAAACTCCACCCAGAAACCTGAGTCAACCGAAGAATGAGGCACTGGGCACAAATCACGCCAAAAACATCCACCCGCTGCTTTCCAGGATCCCAGATGACACTGGTCATTGAAAACCCATCCCAATAAGCCAGGGGAAAACTTCGGCTCTGCTTAAGATAAAGTAGATGCCCAGCCTTTGTGTCAAAACCCAAGAAATTCCTTCCAAAACTGTGACCTTCTGGTAAAAGACTTGCTCTTGTTTGGTTATTTCTTGTAAAACACTTTCGCAGCAAATTCAGGACTCATAAAATAGGGCCAATTGACAGCCTTGGGAAAGGAAAGTCTCTGTTTATCCACTGAGTAGAGACAGTGGAGGCGGAAGCAACAGATGAGCTGGTGCCTCTGCCAGGATTTCTGGAGCAAAGATATCTCAGAGCCCAGAATGGTAATGGGTCCTGGGGTGGGAATCAGGAAAGACCTCCGGGGCAAGCAGAACCAGTTATAACTGCAGTGGGCTTGGGAGTGACGATGGGTGAGAACAGACACCACCTGACCTGGGATACTTAGCATCTCATTAATAAAATGGGTACCGCACCTCCTACTTCATTAGTTCTACGGAGGGTTACTATGCCAAAGGGCTCAGTGAAAGGCAGTTTTCTTCTCTGACATCTCACAGTGACTTTTTTTAAAAACTGAGGAATCTCATTTACATACAATAAGAGGCACAGATGGTAAATAGATTTTACCCCTCGATGTTTTTGAAAAATGGCCGGGTTCTCTATTTTTACGTAGGCGGCTGACCCATGTCGTAGAGACTTAGGCAAGAAAAGTAAAGGGAAAGAGATGATCCCTCTGAGATCTGGGAAACACGGACCTACAAGGGACCTACACATGAACTGGTACAACGATGTTCTCTTTTTTTTCCGGTGGGAAAACGGACATCTAGAGAACTGACTTGGGGACGTGGATATGGGAGAAGGTAATGGAATTCTACGGTGATGAAATGATCCCAATAATTTGCAGATATCTACTTTGTGCTTAATTTGTCCCAGGAAGATAACTCTCCCCACTAAATGCATCATCATCGACCACATTGGAAGGGGTGCAGCCTTTTAACCATCGGTCGCCGTACTGGTTACATTAAGAAAGACAGAGGGATGGGAGACATGCTGAAGGAAGGAAGAGATTGCAGGCCAAAGACTGAGCACACAGCTTACAGAACCTCAATGAATTGATGTATAATCTGCAGACAACTCCATCCGCTTGGACTACAAACACTCTTCTTAATGGGTGGAATAACTGCTCTCTTAGTCCCACATGCACACATTGCTAAGTCCAGCGTCCCCCTCGAGGCTCGCTCCTCTCTCATTCTAGAGGTTTTCTCAGTCGAGGCCTTCTAGTGCCTTGTGGAGAGAGAAGGGAGAATGACACCAGGTCTCAGCAAGTCCTCTTTCCTCCTTTGCTTGTCATCCCCATCACTGCCGCACGATATCACAGTGGAAAACAGGCGTTGGGGTATGGTGCTATGCCAGGTCAGCGTGGAGGAGGCGGCACGGGACAGTTGCCTTACCAGGACCACAATGGTTGTCCAAGGGTGGACAAGAGGCCCAAGCTTAGGCTCCCAAAGCTCCAGGTTAATTTCATTCCTCATTTTCCGCCATGCCCACTGTGCCGGGCGGCTGTGTATACTGTGGCTCGGAGCCGGAGGCACTCTCAGACGCCTCCCTCCCTCCCTCATGCTGAGTTCCCCTACATGTTGGGACAATCTTAACCTACCTGAGGGGTTCTATACTCATGAAGGAAAGGGGATCGCGATCTTCCACCCATTTGTTTCCAGCAACTGCTGGATTTGTAACCGAATTCCCATAGCTGCTGCCCTTGAGCTCCATGTAACAAATATTAAGGGGGGAGCCTTTCCTAGGCCACAGAATGCCCCTAGTCAGTTCTTCCCCCGGAGTACTCAGTGGTTACCGACTGGCCTTAAGTACCTATACACATTGAAGAGAGGCCATTCACAGGAACTTCCTCAGACAAAAAGGCTGAGCTCCAAGCTAACTTGCTGCCACCTTTTTAAGTGGGAGCTTCCCTTAGAACCAGAGAAAGAATAATAATAATTTTTTAAAAAGCTACAATTCTCTCTCACAAGATGAAGGAATCTCACAGTATGGTGAACAAAAGAACCCAGTTAGATAACAGGTAACGCTAATCTCTGTTCCTAGAAGTCCGGATAGTGAATTACCCTTGAGGGAGGGCTGTGCCGACTGGGAGCACGAGGCGGGTTCCTGGGACGCGGGCAACATCCCGTCTCTTGAGCTGGGCACTGTTACAGGGCTGTGTTCGCTCGGTGAGAAACTCAGCGGGATGTACACGTGTGGCTCTAGTACTTTTTGTATGAGTGCACACTTCTGTAGAAATTTCAAAAAATAAATACCGGCACTCTGCCAAAAACGAATGAAAGGAGAGAGAACAGCATATGCATTTAATACCCTAGAACAGTGGTTCTCAACCTTCTGGCCCTTTAAATACAGTTCCTCATGTTGTGACCCAACCATAAGATTATTTTCGTTGCTACTTCATAACTGTAATGTTGCTACTGTTATGAATCGTAATGTAAATATCTGATATGCAGGATGGTCTTAGGCGACCCCTGTGAAAGGGTCGTTCTACCGCCAAAGGGGTCGCGACCCACAGGTTGAGAACCGCTGCCCTAGAGGCTTGAGATCATAAAACCTTCAAGACAGAAAGCCCTCAGAAGTGATCAGCTTCAACCGCCTCATTTCAGAGAGAGAAAAACTGAGGGCCACGGAGGAGAACCCCAACAGCACACGGGGACTCGGTGTCGGATCAGGTCCCCCACGGCCCAGCCCTTCAAAGTGCCGCTTTCCTTCTCCAGATGACAAAGCAGAGTTGGGGACGGAGTCTAGAGATAGGCCAAGCGTCGGGGTATCAAGGTCTGAAATTTGTTCAGACACCAATTAATCTGCTTTGCACATGGCCTGAGCAGCTGAGACAAGACAGATGTGGCCGCATAAATGTGCTGCCCGTGACACATGGGTTGGGAGAGTGAGGCACAGGCAGCTCTAAGGGAACAAAAGGAGAGCCTGTCTGCCAGGAATGCATTGGGAATGAGGATTCCAAAGAGGTCATCCAGGGAGAAGCTGCGCCTGAACCCGGGAGAAGGCTGGGTGCATTTACTGACATTCCAAACATCTGTGCTCTTGCAAGGGAGATAAAAGGGAATCCGCTTCCCTGCCTCGAGGCATGATATATGGGCTTCCGAGGCACTGGGTGTGGGCTGTTGCTGAAGGCATGAAGCGGTGTTTGATGGATGAAGGCCGAGCAAACTCACTAGGCCACACATTAATAAAAATTATCAAACTGTCCTGGTTGGCGGAGTAGAATGCTAATGCCATTCTCCATGTGGATGTCAAAGGCAGAGGATGTCTGGAGGGAGCTAAACTGCTTTATATCTTTACCTTGATCCCACTTGTCCAAATTATGGCCTCTGTTCTGTTGCCAAGAGCCTAAATAAGCCAAGACTGGTGGGGCCCACTCTACATGGAAACCACCCATGGTACTCTCTGGCATCTAGCCATTCTTAATTCAGAAGGTAGAGATGTATTCTAATCACAGCTTAGGCGTAGAAATGTGTTCTGTGACTCTCCGTGGCCCAAGGCAAACGTCTGCATATCTTATCCTGGCATTCAAGGCCCTCATCCACTTGACCACAAACTCCAGTCTCTCTCATGTCATATTCCTCCTGGCACTTTACTATCTTCATGTCTTCTTTGGTTTATGGTCTTCCCTCTGTCTGAATGTCCCCTTCCTCATTTCTGTTGAAACTCTTCTCATCCTTCCAGGCTGAGGTCAAAGGCCCCTTCTTCAGGAAGGCCTCCTTGACCACCAGTTCCCCAACCTGAACCAATCTTTCTTCCACTGTACGTTTTTGCATCCATTTAGTCATATTTCATTGTTACTATAGTACCACAAAGTTGTCTGTGTTTCATTCCTTTCTCCCCCGAATGAGTGCTCTCAGAGAGAAGGGATTGTATTTATCATGTTCTCCATTAGTTTCCAAGAACGCAGGCCATGTGCTTGGCATGTGTTGTTGGTTGTTCCATATACACATTTTCTAATGAGCACGTAAGGGAATCCTCGGGGTGGCCGCGCATACCTAGTTTCTGATTTCAGCCTCAATCGCAGTGGACAGTTCCAGCGGGAGCTGAGGCGCAGCTTGTGCAGTCCCAGGGACCTCCACCCTGAGCACATGCCAGGTATGTTTGCTTTCTGCCCTGAGGACTTCTCTGATGCCACGGGAGCGCTCGTCTCGCACAGGCAAGCGGAGCCTGGGAGTGTGGGGAGTGGCAATGTTCAAGAAGCGTAGGTGGGGAGCCAGAGCAGACGCACCCCACCCTGAGTGTGCAGAGCGGCTTTGCACACTCAGGCAAGAATGCTGATGCTGGAGGTATTAGTCTCCTTCGCAGCAGATGCCAGCGGAACGGAGCCCAGGTTAGCTCAATAATGACCTTGTGAGCACAGCCCCTGTATTGGTTTTCTCTCCTGGTATCACTAGCCAAGCTCCCGCACAACTGTTTCTGGTGTGCACCTACCAAGTAAACGACCTGCTCTCGATCCTTGCTCAGGCTCTGTGGGTTTTTTTGTTGTTGTTTGTGTGTTTGTTTTTAAATATATTTTTATGGATTTCAGAGAGGAAGGGAGAGGGAGAGAGAGATAGAAACATCAATGATGAGAGAGATTCATTGATTGCCTACCTCCTGTACACCCCCTACTGGGGATTGAGCCCCCAACCTAGGCATGTGCCCTTGACCAGAATTGAACCCCTTCAGTCCTCAGGCCGACGCTCTATCCACTGAGCCAAACTAGCTAGGGCCAGGCTCTGTTTTTAAGTTATTCAACACGATAAACAAAACAAAAACAAGACAAACATATGTCCTCTACTTCACATTACAGTTAAGGAATCAACCCTGACACAGAGTAGATAGTCTATCATTGTCAGCCGAAATGACTTCAAAAATATGAGCCACTAGCCTCCACGTAGCGTGTGGTAAAAGCCCCGCTTGTAAACCACATAATCACCGAGACAGTGGTCCAACATTCCAGGCATCGCCCATCCTGGGTGAGAACGCTAGGAGAGTCCAGTCTTGCTGACATTTGATTTCGTTCTGTCACTTTAGGTTCAGCCAGTTGAGCATATTCATTGGACTCGCCTCCCTCTGCTACGGGCCCGGGACTCCCCCCGAGAGGCTCCGCTGCCGCAGAGCAGCCGGGCCTGACCTTCCCAAGGTGTGATTCATCATGCACACGCTGACAGCACATCTGTGCCCGGTGCTCGGAACACGGAGACCTGCGGTCCCCGGCCCCGGATGGGACCCATGGGGCTCGGAGCTAAGGTTTCTCCAAGATTTCTGCCTAGAAAACAATTCCCAGCCCCCAACCCCTCCCACCAAGTCCCCAATCAAAAAACACTCCTGAAAATTTGATTTATTTTTCATTATAGTCTCCTCTCCTTTCTTTCATTTAAAAAAAAAAATTAACCCTTTTCCCTTCAGGAATTCCTTGGAAGCTATCAAGAGGGAGGGTAAAGAACATGAACTTCTGAGTGAGAAATAATTGGCTTCCAATCCTGCCTCTGTCACTTAGTAACTGCACGTCCCTGGGTAAGTGACTCTGCCCCTCTAAACCTCAGTCTTCCCATCTGTAAAATAGGATGATAAAAACTACTTTTCAGAAAAAGTATGTAATTCTGAGGATTAAATATTTTAAAATATAGTTCTATTGATTTCAGAGAGGAAGGGAGAGAAACAGAAACATCAATGATGAGGGAGAATCACTGATTGGCTGCCTTCTGCATGCCCCCTAATGGGAATCAAGCCCACAACCTGGGCATGTGCCCTTGACCTGAATTGAACCTGGAACCCTTCAGTCCGTAGCCGACGCTCTATCCACTGAGCCAAACCGGCTAGGCTGATGATTAAATATTACCCAGAAGCACTTGGTATATACGTGCTCAATAAACAACGGTTCTCTTTCCTTTCCCTGTAACTAGCTCCGCACTTCCTCTAATGTTTACAAAGCTCCTGGTATAGAGCAGGTAATTAACAAAGGTTACCCCTCTTGCTTCAGGTGCACTTTGGGCCTTTCTACTGGAGACCTTTCTCCTTCTTAACTTGTGGCTCCACTGTCTGGTTTCATGACCTCTGGCAATAGCACAGCCCCAGGGTACACGTTCCAAGACTCCTAGTGGATGCCGGAAACCTGGAACAGCACTGAACCTTATATGTACATACTAGTATATTGGTATTTTCCCCCATGCACACTAAAGATAAAAGTTGAATTTATTAAGCAGGCACAGTAAGAGATTAACAAAATAACTAATAATAAAATCGAACAATTATAACGATATGACCTAATAAAAGTTTTGTGAATGTGGTCTGTCTCTGAAAATATCTTGTGTTGTAGGTACCCTTCTTCTTCTCCTTGTGATGATATGAGATGATAAAAGGCCTCATTAAGTTGAGAATTTTCACTTTTTCATTGAAAGGAGGCACTTTTTACAACTTCTCTGTGTCATAGCCGAACTGCCAGCATCAAAGGTCTACAGCACTGGGGCCACTAAGAAGCAAAATAAGGGGGACTTACACACAAGCACTGAGCTACCCGAGACGGCTGGCAAGTGACTGGTGGGTGGGTAGCATATATACAGCCTGGATACACCTGACAACGGGATGAGTCAGGTCCCAGGTGGGACAGAGCTGGACATCGTGAAATTTCATCACATTCCTCAGAACGACACAACCTTTAAAATGTATGAGCTGTTGACTTCTGGTATTTTCCACTTAATATTTTTGGACCTTGGCAGATTGCAGATAACTGAAACCACAGAAAGTGAAACCACAGGTAAAGGGGAAAGAGTGGAATACTGCAATTTCTATTTATGGCACTAAGGATACAGCATGGAATGAGGCAGGCGAGGTCCTCATTTGTATAGAGCTTACATTCAAGAGCAGGAGAACAAAAAATAAACAGGCGAAAACATACGTAAGTGTATTATTTCAGAGAATGATTAAGGGATGTGAGGGCTGTAGTACTGGGAGATGTGACAAGGAGGGGCAGGAGTGACGGAGAAGAGACCTATGCTTGGTGGTCAGGGAGGATTCTAAGTGGAGATAACAGTGGGATGAAGAAACCAAACGCTGTGAAGGAGCCAACCATCCAAGCCACTGGGGCGGGAAGCTCTAAGCAGAGGGAGTAGAACGTGTCTGAGGATGAGAATGAAGGCTGATGTCGCTGCCCTTACATGCCATTTAGTTATCAGCTTCTGAAAAGCCAGCTCGAAAAGGGAAAGAGTTGCATTGTTCTCTTTTCCAAATATCAAGAAAACCTCTCTCAAGGATGGTTACAGAAAGAGAGTTATTTTCTTGCCTCCTAGAATGTATGGCTCCCACCTTTCTGAACTTTGAAAATAATATGCCCCCGCCCCCATCCCCAGTCGGTGTGGCTCAGTGGTTGAACGTCGACCTATGAACCAGAAGGTCACAGTTCGATTTCTGGTCAGGGCACATACCCGGGTTGCGAGTTCGATCCCCAGTGTAGGGTGTGCAGGAGTCAGCCAATCAATGATTCTCATCATTGATGTTTCTATCTCTCTTTCCCCCTCCCTTCCTCTCTGAAATCAATAAGAAATATATTTCAAAACAAGTTTTAAAAAGAGGAAATAATATGTTCCTTTCTTGGAGGTAATTCTTCCCAGAATTCAGACTCCCCCAAAGGTTAACAGCTGCCCAGGGATCTGAAATAATAAGTGAGTGAACCCAAATCCAAAGGTTTGTGACCAAACTCTTTGGCACTTGAATGGTCAGTGTTGAGGGCAGGAATTATTCCAGGGCTCTTGCTATGCCTCCTAGGACCCACACAATGACATTCATGAACTTGGAGTGGCCTCAGTCAAGTCACTTCTGTTTTCTGAGTCTTATTCCTCCTCAGTGATTGAGGGGTGAGTGATGGGTGGGGGTACTGAGTAGAGGTTTCTCTGTGAACTCTATGGTTCATTCAGATTCCCTGTGATTCTCAAAGGCCTTTGCAATCATGAAGTGAACACTCTCAGAGAACTCTTATCTGCTGGAAAGATCTCCCACATCATGGGTGATCTCTGTACCTGAAGCTTTTAACTGGGTCAATGGTCTCCAAAGATGAACTGGAGAGAAGCCGGGCAATTATGGATTAAAGGGATATTACTAGTACAATGGGGCCCATAATTGTTCTCTTATAAGCCGGTCTTCATTGTTGGTTATAGCCCAATTCCCTCTTTTCAGGGGACTTCCCTCTTACCTTTGCTTACCACGGCAGGTGAGGCCAGATCAGAGCAGGGTAACTAACTGAGTTCTCCCTGAGGAACTCGGGGTCAGATAAACACGACTCTTTGATCTCGTCTCCTATGGCTCCAGGGATGTACTCAGAATCTCTCCCTTGGAAGGCAGGGCAGGATGACTCAAGGAGAGGGAAGTCAGTTCCGAGAAGTGTATGAAGACTGGGACTGGGATTTGTGGACAAATCCAACCTGGATACTCCTGAGGGCTCATGGCAAGGAGACCAATGCTGGGCCGGCAGCCAGGAGATCCTGCCTACGTGCCAGCTCGAATTTACTCACCAAGAGACTGAGGGCTGGGGCCTGGGCTTCTGGGATTTGGTTTCTTCATCTGAATTTAGGGGACTGGCTTAACTGATCTACAAGGATCTTGTAAGTAGGATATTTTAGGAGTCCAGGAGCATGTGAGCCAGTGGGATACTTCTGTGAAAAGTTTCTACTTTTGTGAAAATGAGAATAGCAGCAATAACTTCATCAGCGAATTATTGAGGATTCCGTGAGCTTATCACGCCACCACTACTTCGTTCACTCAGTGTACTCCTGGAGTGGTTACCCATAGGTTCCTGCCCTACACCAAACTCTGGTAAGAGGGTGAACAAATGAATGCAGTGATGAACTAGAGAGAGAGAGAGAGAGAGACCCTCGCAGCCAGAAGTCTTGTTGGGCACACAGCAAACACTCACAGATGGGAGCAATTTTAATAAGACATTTCTATTATTGTCCAACAGTCAGCTCAACACCCTGCCCATGTCATGAGCAAACAACAGGCAAAAACAGTCCGAGAAGACACAGTGAAGACAGAAGTCTCAGGGGAAGACAGTCTCTGGCCCTGGTTTAAGTTAGAGATGGCACATTCAAATATCTACAGGGGGAAGCAGATGATAAAACTCATGTAGGGGCTTGGATGTCAGACACCCTGGAAGAGGGGGCCTATCACAAACTAGAGCCCCCAGGTATTCTCTAAAGTGGGCAGGCGCTACTCACCTCTGCAACCCACTACTGCCGCCAGGGAATGAGAGTCCAAGATTCCTAGAACCTACTCTTTTCCAGTCAGGAATCCAGATTTTCATGTCAAAGTCATCCAGATTTCAAAGACAGCAACTTCTTCAAAAATTTAAACATACTATATAGACACTGGTTTGCTACCTCTAGCTTAAGGACAGTCCTTACAGATAAGTGATTGTGTATATTTTCAAAGAAAAAGGGAAAAGGATGAGTGATTACTGTATGTCCTCTGTGTGCCCGGCATCTCACATACATTGTACATTGTTTCATTTATTGCTCACAACCGTGCTGGGAAGTACTGGTGGTTAGTTCTCATTTTTTTCCCCCTAATACATTCACATATGGGGAATGTGTTCTGGGAAACATGTACAGACAGATAAGATTCTGGCAGCATGAGGAAAAATTAAATAGAGGGGCAAAACTAAAGGCCGGGAAGCCTGGTGAAGAAGTTATAGTGGAAGTATCTAGGGTGGCCTTGGTGGGAAAGAAAAAGAGGACAGATTTAAGGTATGCTGGAGAAGTAATTTACAAAGGTTTTAAAAAGTCAATCAGTAACGTCTTAGAGGGAATTCCTTTTCTTGTCTTTATTTCTCACCACTAGGTTCTCTCTTTGATGCCTCTGCTTAGTCCCATACCAGCCAGCTGGGTACCAGAAGCTGAATCTCAATCCTATAGACTGGGTTAGCTAGCCCCACCCCGATGCAACACTTTCTCAGAGCAATGGCGTTTTGCAGAAATGACCATTCAGCCATTCTTGATTCCCAAATCCAGAGGCTTCTTGCCTCTGGCTGGCATTACATTGTCAAGGAAAAATGGGAAGGGGACCCAAATTCAATTCTTGACCCCACTATTCTTTGAAGTGTGACCTTCAACCAACAACTTCACAAAACTGATCTTCAAGTCCCTCATCTGTAAAACGGAGATGGCAATTACCTCCTAGTTGGAAGGATGAATTTGTGAATTAAATAGAGACTAGCCCTAGCCGGTTTTGCTCAGTGGAGTGTCAGCCTGCTGACTGAAGGGTCCTGGGTTCGAGTCCGGTCAAGGACACATACCTCGGTTGCAGGCTCCTCCCCAGCATGAGCTCTGGTCAGAGCGCATGCAGGAGGCAACCAATCAATGTGTTTCTCTTATGCCATATTTCTGTCTTTCCCTCTCTCTTCTGATCTCTCTGAAAATCAATGAAGACATATCCTCAGGTGAGGATTAAAAAAAAAGAGAGAGATAATAGATTCAAAGGTCCTTCAATTAATCTTCAGCCAAGCAACCAGGGTGCTAAAACTTTTACTTTTAGCATTCCTTAAACATTACCATAATCTCATTCCTTTTATAGTCCTTTCCCTTTTAATTCTACCACTCAAAATTTATACTGCAGTCACACTGCCCTTTTGTTTCTTAAGGCCACTGCATATGCTCATCCCTCTGCCGGGCACACTCTCCATCCTCCTCATCCACCCCTCAACCTTCACTTCATCTCGCTAGTTCCTGCTCACACTTCATGTCTTCATTGGTTGCCTACAACAAGCCTGGCATTTCACTAGGCACTGGGGACAGAGTGATGAAAAAGATGAACATAACTCCAACATGGAGGGGCTAGTGTTTTAGTGAGTACAACAAATGCTACACCTTCTCTACCCCCAAACCAAAATGCACTCATTATAATTGTGATAAGTGCTACCAAGCAGTGTTAAATGCAAAAATTTACATAATCCATGAGAGGGCAAATCCAATCTAAAGATTTGGATAAGTGACATTAAAGCTGAGACCTAAGTGTAAAGATGCACAAAGAAAAGAACACTGGTGATATCAAGAGTAGATAAAAGACTGGAGAAGGAGGCAATAACAATAACTCATAATTACTAGGCCCTGTCAACTTGTTTTCATTCAGTCAGAGAGTTATTATAAAAAGCTCTTAAAAGGTTTAAATTAGGAAATCAATACTTATAAATCAGATAACTATTCATCAAATATTTATTGAGTGTCCATGGTATTCCAGGAACTGTGCTAGGCAATGGATCAAAAGCTGTATTTTGAAGGGTAACTCTGGCTTTAGAACTGAAGGGTAAAAAGCAGTGGTAAAACTGTGGTAAAAGGTAGCTGATATGAAGACTAATTAGTACAAGGTGACTGCAAGAGATGAATGCTGGCTTAGACTAGACTAATGAAAACAGAAAGAAAGGAGTAGATTAAAGAGACAGTGTTATATGTCAATTACATCTCGATAAAGCTGATAAAGAAGAGATAATGGAGATCACAGCCAAATAACCTGGTTATGAATTGAATATGAGGATTAACAAGAGAAAAAACTGAAGTTATAGAGGTAACAGTTATAGAGAGAGTAACTGAACACTTGGATAGAAGCATGTTTGTGGGCAGATGGTAACAAGTTTAGCTTTGGATGCGTTGAGCTTGAATCGCTTGTGATACATCAAACTGCAGATGCTTATAGTCATCTGGACTTGAGTAGAGAGCTTAGGAGAACGAGGTGGAAACATAAATGTCAGGGCAGTGACTATATCGATTGCAACCATGGGAGAAAAAAAGAAGAAACAAGTCTAACATCTAAGGAGAATGAAGATTTAACGATCGGATTGAGAGGCCCAACAAGGGAGGCCGAGTTGGAGTCAGAGAGGCAGGTGGTAAACCAGGAGAGGCAAAGGTTTCAGGAGAGAATGGTCGGCCTTGTAGACCACTAGAAGATATCAAATAAGTGTACAACAACAACAAAAGATGTCATGGGATTTAATGACATGGAGGTCACAGATCTTTACAGAGATAAAGGGCTTTAGTAACTTGGTGGTAGCAGGAGACAGAGTGAAATAAGCTGAGGAATGAGTAGAAAGTGAACAAATGAATTCAGCCACTGGAAGTGTGTTTATACAGCAGAAGAGAGAAATAGTTATGGTGGTGGGAGATGAAATGATTTGTTTTTTTCTTTCTTTGAAAAAGAAATACTTATGAGCATATTTAAATGATGGTAAAAATAATCTACTGAAGAAGGAGAACTTAAAAATATACAGCACAGGAGATCATTGACATGCAAATTCCTAAGAATTGAGGACTGTATAGAAAACAGTGCAAGAGAGGGCTTAACATTAAAGAGGAGGAGGGTAACTCCCACAGTTTATCAAAAGGGAAGGGAAGACTATGCATACAGAAGCATATGGGTTAGAAGGTGAACCACTCCCTGTACTATCTTCTCTGTGAATGAGGCGATAAGGTTATCTGATGAGGAAGAGAGAAGGATAGGGTGTGAGGCCTGCAATGATGATGAAGAAAGTAAACTGATAAGTCTCACAGATTGGCTGGGAAGGGCCCGGTTTCTTTGGTGACAGATGATGCATGGGAGTCAGGTATTCTCCATGTGTGCTTTTCTCTAGCTGACTGTGTGCACGGGCACAGGAAATGGAGAGCTGGGCCCACCCACATGTCTGGGCAACTGAAGGACAGAAAGGAGAGGGAGATCAGCAGGTTCTTAACAGGGATGAAAATACGAAGCATGGGCTCCACGATGGTGTCTTAGTCCGTTCAGGCTGCTGTAACAAAATGCCACATATTGAGTGGCTTATAAACAACAGAAATGTGTTTATTGCAGTGCTGGAGCCTGGGAAGTCCCAGAGCAAGGCACCAGCAGATGTGGCATCTGGTGAGGGCCCACTTCCTCCAGATGGCCTTCTCCTCACTGCAGAGGTGGCCAGGGATCTCTCTGGGGTCTCTTTTATAACTCATGAAGGCTGTGCCTATTTTTTTTAATTATACCTTTTATAAAAAAAGATATATATATATATATATGTATATATATATATATATATATATATTAATTTCAGAGAGGAAGGAAGAAGGAGAGAGAGATAGAAACATCAAGGATGAGAGAGAATCACTGACTGGCTGCCTCCTACATGCCCCCTACTGGAGAGCAAGCCTGCAACCAGGGCATGTGCTCTGACCAGGAATTGAACTGTGACCTCCTGACTCACAGGTCAACTCTCAGCAACTGAGCCACATGGCTGGGCAAGGCTGGCCCTCTTAATACCATCACCTTGGGGTAAGGATTTCAACATATGAATTTTGGGGTGACAGAAATATTCAGTCCATTGCACATGGTTAGGGAGATGATTAAAGAAAAAACGGAACAGGAAGAGGGAAACAGAATAGTGATAAGAAGGGACTGGAAGTCCTATTAAACTTGAAGACATGCCTGGTAGGCATGGGAGATCAATACAATCGGCAGGATAAAAGATGATGGTCAGAGAGTGGCATGTTGGAACTAACAGTTCTTGCTGGGACATCATGTGAGGATGAAGTCCAGGTGGGACCTAGGATTGAGTGGCAGAGGTGGAATGAATGGAATGACTTTCGTTCACAGGAGCTGAGCAGGGTAAAGAAATGAGAGAGGATTGTTGGACAGGGCATGCAGGAGAACTGAACTCACCTACTGTGGTAATGACGAGAGCGCAGGGAGAGAAAGCTATGAACCAACAGCTTAAGTGCTTGGAGAATCAGCTCCAGTTGAGGCAAGAAGGTCAAGTCTGGATTGTATGTGACCTTATCTTTTGCGGAATGACTGGACTTCATGGACGTAAAGCGGGTGGATTTTGTCTTGACAACGTTTTTGGATGGAAGGTAGGCACTTACCTACCATCGTTCCTCCCTGGCCTATAGGAGGTTCCGGAGCACACGGAGGAAAAGCTAACTTCTCTTCTCTTGGCATCTGTGATGAGTAGCTGCCTCTGAGGTCAAGCATAGCAAAGGTGGTAGCGAAAGGAAGCGAGACCTGAAGAGCATTTTTTTCAGCTGGGGATGTGAGCTCCACCTGGGGGCTGGTAGTCTCAAGTCTGAGGCCTTGATCGATATGACTAATTACTGGGACCAGAATCTCCAATAATGATGTCACTTCTAGGTAGTCTTTACTGACCCTCATGCACTGAGTTAGAAGACTCTATGCTGTGCTCTTACAGCATCTGAATGAGCTCAACGCCTATCTCTAGTGTGGTTTCTTGCTAAACTACACCTCTCTCCTCCTAGACCTAGACCATAAGCTCCATGAACCATGCCTGTCTGTGACCAGGCCGTGCCCAGCAGGTTCTGCGGGCTCTGGACCACAGTAAGAGCTCTATATACATCAATGGCATGAGGGAGCACGCTTTGTGGGCTCTAATAAAAACTCTGCAATACAGAGGGCAGGCTGGGTGGCATGGGGGGATGGAGAGAATTAAGACCCTCCAAGTTCCTTCTCCCCTCAGAGGCCCTGGACTTTAGAAACGTCTCACCCGAGGAGCAGCTGGAGTGACAGAAACGTTTTCTGAGGACCTAATATCAGTTCCAGATGTTTGCAGTCATGTCGGTTTTGTACCTCACCCTGTAAAACATATTTTCCTCACCACCCCCCCTCCACGCTAGCTGAGGGAGTGGGGCCCTGTCTCCAATGACATCACCTCTCTCAAGCTGGTCCAGCGCAGGCAGACAGCAGGCGGGCGAGGGCCTCTCTAGCTTCCCAGAAAAAGCGTGTGGTTCAGCCGTGGCCGTGCTGCCTGAGGAGCTGTGTGTCATTTCCACAGGATTTCATACACAGCCCCAATGGAATTGTTCTCTCGGCTGCTGCTGCCACCATGCTCTCAGCTATGGAGGGGGGCGGGGGGGGGGGGGCGGGTGGTAAGGAGGGTGTGGGGTCCTGCTGCCCCTCACGTTAAGTTACTCCCCACTCAAACTCACCTCCATAGCTGCTCCCCTTCAATTGAGAAGGTCCTCAGTCTAAGGTCTAAAATAGGATGGTGGGCATGAGGGGGGCTGTCTTTTAAGTGGCAGATTGAACTTAATGGAAACAGGGAGAGAAAGGATTTAAAGTGGGACTGGGATAGAGGTGTCTTCTGATCACTCTGGATATTCTTCTTTTTAAACATATTTTTATTGATTTTAGAGAGAGGAAGGGAAAGGGGGAGATAGAAACATCAATGATGAGAGAAAATCACTGCCTCCTGCATGCTGCCCCTCCCCTACCCCCAGCCCCACTGGGGATGGAGTCCACATCCTGGGCATGTACCCTGACTCGGGCTTGAACTGTGACCTCCTGGTTCATAGGTTGACATTCAACCACTGAGCCTCACTGGCTGGGCTGGGCTGGACAATATGTGTGATCCAGATCTAGATGAGTCCAGATGAGCAGCTTCTACTTGAGCCAGCTTAGAGAGACAAAAAACAGGAAAAGACAGGCTGCCACGTGGGCAGGAGGTGACATGGAGGGAAAAAGACAAAAGAAGAGACAGAGAGAAAGATTTAGAGAGGAGACACAGGAAGAAAGGAAAAGAAGGAGGTGGTGGAGAGTCAGGAAAGGATAGAGAAAGGAAGGACGAGAGATGAGAGTTTTGAGTTGGCAGGAGGAGAGCCTGGTGCTGATCATCTGGGAAGCAGACCATCAGGCTCCCAGATGCCAGGACAGCAAGGGGCACTGGCCAGCGCCAGACGTGGCTGCCTTCCGTGTGGAGTGTGGGGGATGGTGGAAGGGCCTGCTGCCTCCGGGAGGGCCAGCATAGCCGGCTCGCCTCCCAGCCCTGAACCAAACAAGCTGCAGCTTGGAATCCCCTGGTGGGAGAGAAAAGGCTCTGATTTTGAAAAGATTAAAGAAAAATCAAGCAGATGACCAAGGAAATGCAGGGGAATGTAGTGGGAGGTTATGATGTTGGGTGAGACCCTTCCCTTTCTGATGCCTACAATGAGGAAATGGCACTCAGTGGCCACGGTCCTGCTCCTCTGAGCTGTGGGGGTTCTCGGAAGCCGGCATATGTAAAAGCAGTGATGACAAAGAGCCCTCCAGCCGGCATCAGGTGGCTAGATACCCCACCCTGTCCCCTAATTTCTATCTGCCTCTCGGTTTATTCTCAACCAGAGCAAGCCACATCGGGGTAATAGGACTGGTAGAGAGAAGGTTGGGCTTGGGGGGAGGGGGAGAGCAGGTCAAGAAACCGAAGCCCCTCTTCTAGCTCGACTCTACCACTAAATCATCATGTGTGTGCCCTCTGGGTAAACCCCTCCCCTTCCTCAGCCTCCCTCTCTATAGGTCAAAAGGGGTTTGGAGTCACTCAATCTGCTTGTGCCACGGTCCCTTCTTAGTCCCGCCCCCCCTGTGTCTACCCCTGCCCCAGAGGCTGAAACCCATGTCAATTGCTCTGATGAGGCCACGCAGAAAGAACCAAACGTCTGTTTTTAATATTGATGACAGATTAGCATGCAGGGAATTCAGCCCCCCCCCCCCCCCCCCGCCACCCCCCAAACAAGCCTCATTTTGCTCAAAAACAACTGGAACAGGAGGCTACTCATGCTTGGATTTCCCAACAGAGTCCCAGAACCAACAGAGCAATGGCTGCTGAGAAGGAGGCAAAGTGGGCACCAAACCAGGGGGCTGGGAGCAGAGGAAGGATACAAGGAGAGAGAGTTAGCGTTTCAACAGCTAGTTCCAAGCGCGTGGAACAGATGGCAGCCATAAAGTGTGTGCTCCTGTGCTCGTGTGTGTGCGTGTGCGTGTGTGTGTGTGTGTTTGTATGCATGCATATCTGTGCACACGTACACGTGAGCTCACGAATAAATAAACAGTTCCAGTACTGCATTCGGCTGCCAGCAAAAATCCCGGAGAGATCAAAGGAAAAAGACCGCATTTCCCTATTCTGGGCTCACCTGGCCAAATGTGTGAGTAATCCTAATTCTCTATCCAAAATAAGTCTTGGCCCTTATTTTGTTGTTCTCTTCCTAACATTTAACTTTCCTTTTCATTTTTTTTTAAATTCAAGAAAATGAGAAGCAATTAAAATCTACTAGTAACTGTTTTGTGCCAAGAACTGTGCTACATTAGATGCTCAACGTCGCCTGGGAAGTAGGTGGTATCTTTCCTGGCCCACGGAGAGGGAGGCTGAGACCTCGGAAAGATGCTGACTGGTCCTAGATTTCTCAGTGAGATGTGGTGGAAACTGACAGCAGAAGCCAGCTTCGCTGAAGCCCATACTCCTTCATTAGGCTTACATGCTCCCAGAAAAAACACCTCAGTCAAATAAGCTGAAATCCTTGAATTTGGGTCAGGGTCAGTATCCAGATGTTTGAGACACTGTAAAGATGGCACAGAAGTGCCTGGCCAGTGTGGCTCAGTGGTTGAGCATCAACCTATGAACCAGGATGTCACAGTTCGATTCCGGGTCAGGGCTCAATCTCCAATAGGGGGCGTGCAGGAAGCAGCCATCAATGATTCTCTCTCATCATTGATGTTTCTATCTCTCTCTTCCTCTCCCTTCCTCTCTGAAATCAATTTAAAAAAAAAAGATGGCACAGAAGCAAAGATGTGGGGTTTTTTTTTCATATTCCACCCCAAATCTTCTACATATTTTAGAAGGCCTACTATATGCTCAGCTAGTCTCTAAAACTACATAAAACCCCACAGGACCACAGAACACTCAAAGAATTAATGTCAGAGTTGGAAAGTTAAGACATGGATATGCCTACAATTCAATTCGGTGAACACTGAACATCTATGTATGGCAGGCACTGTGGGAGGATCCCAAATTATATATTTTATAATAAAATGTTGAATAT
This sequence comes from Myotis lucifugus, assembly GCF_000147115.1. Taxonomy (NCBI): domain Eukaryota; kingdom Metazoa; phylum Chordata; class Mammalia; order Chiroptera; family Vespertilionidae; genus Myotis; species Myotis lucifugus. The sequence continues at coordinate 194,018 of NW_005871135.1, forward strand.
CCATGTACTTTATTATACATGCCACTTTTGCATCATTGTAGAGGTGAAAAATTATAAGTTGACCCATAGTAAATTGGGGACCATCTGTAATTTTGGGCTTGGAGCTATTCTTTAAAGACAACTACCCACTGAGATACTGGATAATGGAGAGAGTGGAAATCAAGTCACACAAGGAATTGTTAAAGGAACTGTAAGGATGAAGGCAGACACTATGTCATTATCTCTAAACTTCTGAATGACAGCAGGGAGGAGGAGGGGTAATATCTGTGGGAGGTGACTCCAGGCCAAGAAACTAAAAGGAAGTAAGTTTTACCTCTGTCAAAAAAGAAAAAAGGAACTCTTAGATCACAGCAACTGCTTTTTTGGACTATCAAGAGGAAGAATCTTGGATTTTCCATTTCTGGACTAGATGGAGAAATGGGGACTGGAGTTACTTACCTACTACTATGGGGTCATTCGGGTTGTCTGCGCCTTACTGAGTGATCTTTGTTAGCTTGTGGATTTCAGGGAATCTGTCCATGTCACATAAGTTATAAAATGTACTGGCAAAAGTTGTTTGTGACATTCTGTTATTATCTATTATGGAATTCGTAGTGATATCACTCTCTCATCCTTGACATTGGTAATTTGTCTTATCTCGCTCTTTATCTCATCAATCTGGCTAGAGCGTTACGTAATTTACAGCCTCAAAGGGTCAGCTTTGGTTTCACTGATTTCCTCTGGTTTCTATTTCATTGATTTCTATTCTGATCGTTGTTATTTCCTTCCTCTGGCTCACTTAGGCTTCGGTTTGCCCTCTTTTTTCTAGATTTTTAAGGTGGTGGCTGACGTTATTGATTTGAGATTTTTCTTATAATATAGGTGTTTCCTCTAATTCCTGCTTTTGTGACTTACTACAGAATTTAATAAATTGTATTTTTATTCAGTTCAAATACTTTAACATTTTTATTTTGTTTTCTTTTTTGACCTATGGATTTTTCAGAAGCTTATTACTTAGTTTCGAAACATGTGAGGATTCTTCAGATATCTTTGATTACTGATTTTTTATTTGATTCCACTATATTAGAAAACATATTTGTTTTGTGAGTTTAACCATTTTACATTTATTGAGACTGGTTTACGGCTCAAAATATGGTTTATCATTGTGTGCACTGTCCACTCTAAAATAATGTGGAGTGTCTAGAAATGCTAAATAGATCTGATTTTTTTTGTCCTCTTGTCTAATAATTTAGAGATTAGTATTGAAAACTCTGACTTTAATTATAGATTTATCTGTTTCTCTTTGTAGTTTTATCAGTTTTTACTTCATGCATTTTGGAACGCTGTGTGTGCGTGTGTGTGTGTGTGTGTGTGTGTGTCCGTGCGTGTGTGTGTGCGTGCGTGTGTGTGTGTGTGTGTGTATGTGTGTGTAGCTTTAATTGTGGTCATTGTGGCTTCTGAGCATAGTAAGAAATATTGAACATGATTAACATGTTGTGTTCTGGGGATGGGCAAAGTAGGGGAAATAACCTTAGAAAGTACAACCCGAGTTGGGAGGACCGAGGGGTGGGGATAGAACCCTCCCCATGCCTGTGGCAAAGTGCAGGAGCCTCCCACCCCCAAATAATCAGAGCCTAGCCCCTCTGGGGAAGGTGGGGTGCATGAACTTCCCCTACTCCACAGGCTCTCCCTGTGGCCCACGGTCCCACTGCCCTCCAACTGCAGCCCTCACATGAGCCATTTTGCATAAAATACAAGCAAAAAGGTCTGAAGGTAACATACCCTGGTTATGCACAGGGCTTGGTGGAGGGAGACCGCGCCCCTGTTTCCTCTCAGCTGCCTCCCATCACTGGGGGACAGGGACAGACAAGAGGAGCAGGCCTCATTGTGCCCCAGACGGGGAAGTGTAAAATGGCTTTATTGGTGAGGCGGTAACCATCCTGCCCACATTCCGGCCATCTCCTTACTGCCCATGTCCTGCCTTGTGGCAGATGGTTTTGCCCACCTGCAGGCTAATATGTGTTCTGAGTACGTTTAAGGTAGACTAGCTAAATTATGAAGTTTAGTAGGTTAGGGATTTTAAATGCATTTTTTTTAACTTAGTATATTTTCAACTTACAACCCATTATAAGTCGAGAAGCATCTGTACTTCACTGGTGAATTCTATCAAACAATTCAAGGATAAGTACTACTAATTCTAACCAAGCTCTTTCAGAAAACTGAGAAGGAGGAACTATTTAGATATTCATTTTGTGAAGCCAGAAATACTCTAATAGCAAAACAGACAAAAGCACGCATGACAAGGAAACTATAGGACAAAATCCCCCAGGAACACAGATGCAAAAATGCTACAGAAATTTTAACACATCGAGTCCAACAATATATAAAAAAGGATAACGCATCGTGCCTATGTAGGGTTTACTTATTCCAGGATGCTTCATCATTTGAAAATCCAATGATGTAATTACCATATTAACAAACTAAGCAATATAAACCATACAGCAATAGACACAGAAAATGAAATAGACATTTCTAATTAAAATAAAACAGAATGAAAACCTCTCAGCAAACTAGCATTCAGTCTTCCACCCTCGAGTGGGCTGTTACATAAAGAACAGGCGCTAAGCTGGGAGGACCACAGACCGGCGGTGAGCCTGGCTCCCCCATGCTTTGGGTGTGGGAATTTGGGACAGTCACATACCACTCTGGGATTCACTTACTTAATCCTAAAACAAGGGTGGTCATCATTCAGAGGGTGATATTAGCAAAATGGTGCCATGGGAATTTCCAGCACTCATCCCCACCCCTACCCTCATCCCCTCCCCCTCCAACCATCCTGCCATGCCCCAGAAATATCCATTTGAACCACTATCCAAGCCCCAAAATACTTTCACAAGAATTAAGGTCTCCAGGCAAAGGGTTGTAGCACTTGGGTAAAGTACAAAAATGAAAAGATGCATTGAGGAAGGTAGGAGAGATAGAGTCATATCACTGCCATAACCGCTCCCCAAGCTGGGACAGCCTGTACAGAGAGAAACCCTCCCTGTGGAAGAGAAGTGAGCACCCAACTTCACCGAAGGCCGCAGAGCAGCCCCACCCCAGGCCAGCCTGGCCCCCTCGGCTGTAGGTGGCTCCTACAAGGTGTAAGCTCCTGCGAACCCAGGCCCCTGCTCACCCCAGTGGCTGCTGCTTCTCACATTCCCAGTAGCACCACGGCACCAGGCTCCCAGTAACCCAGGCCCCCAACCTACCCTGGTGCCTTCTAGCTCCCATGGCCTCAGGTGGCCCCTGTGGCCCTGTCTCCTAATCAGCTCCCATAAATCCAGGCTCCAGACAAGCACCCTTGAACCCAAGCTCCTGGCTGGGCCCAACACCAGGGTGACTACCACAGACCCAGGCTTTTGACCCAACTCAGCACCAGGCCCCTGGAATAAGTTGAGAGCACTCCCATGGCCCCAGGCTCTCAACGTGCCCTAGAGCCAGCCCTGCCCGGGCAGACCCAACCTCCAGGATGACACAGCTCCTTGGCCGTGTCACACTTTGAGAAGAACTCGGAAAGCGCTCTCAATTACAACCCTGTGCACACTCATAAAGGGCCACGTTGCTCATCTTCTCCTGCATGTCTGAATCTTTTGCAAATCCCTCTTCCCCAGCACTACAGACAACTATCTCAGCACATCTCACTAGATAAGGCAATTCCTTGAATTTCTTTATCTCAGTCCCAGCGATAATGTATTTACAGAAAAGGCCAAATCCTCTTCTGAGTTAACTAACCCTTTAACAGATGACATTGAGGATCCATCTCAGAATCAGAACTTCTTTCAAACCACAATTTGCTGTCTCTCCCTTCTGAAGTCATACCAAAAAAAGCACACAGGTGTGGGTGTGGGTGCCAGGTGATAATCATCAAACAATGAAATTTCCCAATGTATTACCAGGTCACATGACGCCAAATCTCCCAAGGCTTTAGAAACTCCCAGTTTCCCTTCTCTGTCATACTATCCTAACCTTAGGGGAGGTCGTGGGCTTCCTACTTACCTGTGTAGAGGTCCGTGTCTGTGTACTCATCCACCTTCTTGTGCTGCAGAATATAGTCAGAGACCTTGGTCCCAATTGCCGGCTGAACGTCCACCCACTCCAAGGAGACCACGGTGCTGGAGGGCTCCACAGTTGGGGACAGCCGCAGCCTAGAGGGGGTGACAGGCAAGACTGTTTGTTTGCCAGCTGGCATGGGCTGGGGCCCCAAAAGAGTCTGCATGTGCCAAGATTAAAAGCACAGGACTCAGCCTGGGTTACACCCTAATTCAGCACACCACCAATACTTTGATGAACATAGGCCAGTGGGCAAACTGCAGCTCTCC
>NW_005871135.1:198457-214391 GCF_000147115.1 Myotis lucifugus
GCTCTTTGGCCCCTTGAGTGTGGCTCTTCCACAAAATACCACGTGCGGGTGTGCACATACAGTGCGATTGAAACTTCGTGGCCCATGCGCAGAAGTGGGTATTTTGTGGAAGAGCCACACTCAAGGAGCCAAAGAGCCGCATGTGGCTTGTGAGCCGCAGTTTGCCGACCACTGACATAGGCGATGCTTTAGATCTCCTTCAGATCTCCTTCGGCTTCTGATTCCTCGCCCATAAAATGGAGCTAAGAAGAGCTACCTTTCAGAATCAATGTGGAATGCCGTAAATTAATCTGAGCACACAGTATGTGCTCACAGGAAGGTGACTGGCCTTCTGTTTATTTAAACTATCTTCTCAGTGATGCCTCATTGTCCAGTCAATTGGCAGCACCTTCAGACACAGTGGCTTTCCACCTCTCTGTCATTTTTCATCCCACAATATATCAACCAACTCTTTCCTATCCTTAAATCAGCGCTCCCTCACAGAGGCAGGCATCCTGGGGAATCCTTCTATGAAGCAAGAAACAACTAACAATGACTGAAGGTCAGAACTGGGAGGGTCCTCACAGAGAGGGGAGGGCATTCCCCCACTTGACAGGTGGGGAGAGTAAGGCCCAGGAAAGGGAAATGATTTGCACCAAGTGTCACAGCCAGCTGGGGACAGAACCATGATGGTGACTGCTTGCCCTCAACCCGGTGTCTTTCCACTACACCACACTAGCTCTTTAAGGACCACCCTACAATGTAATTCTTCTCACCCCATGGGGGTGTTATGGGACTCTGGTTCCCTCCCTCATGTGGGCTCCCATCCAGCTCGCCTATGCTCCTCACAGCACTCCCCCTCTTGATTGCACGCCTCGCTGCAGATGCCTGTCCTTCCCACCCTCCACATGGATTTCCTGCATCGGGGCTTTCACACACGCGCTTCCTTCTCCCGAAACGTGATTCTTGCCTCTCATCCAGACCTCCTGACTTCCTCCCTCCCTCCCCTCCAACTAAAGCACCCCCACATCACTCTCTCCATTAGCACCTCTTTGTTCTGCTTTCATGTGTTTACTTAATTTTTAAAAAGCTGTATCTTATTTTCCTGTTTTTGCTGTGACATCTCTCCCCCTCACTAAACGGTAAGCTCCCTAAGTTTACAGTCTGTGCCTGACTCATCAAGTCCTCAGTATCTGACACGTAGCAGGTGGTCAAACATAATCATGGACTGAATGAATCTTAGAAAAGGTTCTACACTTTCTGCATCTCAGTGGCCCCGCTGTCCAACCCAGGAGATGACAAAGCAGCAGTCAGCACCCAGTGGACCTTTGCTGAGTGGATGAGCCAAGGAAGGAATGAAGGACCGAGTAACATCATTAAAAAAGCACACGCTGCCGTGTCAGTGCCGGCCCTGAGCCGGGTTCTGCCCTGCCAAAGCCCCCTGCCTTCTTAAAGGAGGAGGCAGGCCCCAGAGGCCCCAGCAATCTGGTGAGGTCCCCTGGGAACAGAAGCAAGTCCGGCCGGGACTGGCAGGACAGGGGTGCGAGGCCATGAAAAGGGGTGACCGAGGGAGGAGGGGCCATACATACGTACACCGGCTGCGGGAGGGGGCTGCAGCTGGGGAGCCCACTGGCGTCAAAGGCGCTGAGGTCACACCGGCACCAGTCATCGATCACATCCCCTTTTCCCGAGCACCAGTAGGAGCTCATCAGCGCGCTCCTGAAGGCCTGCAAGAAAGGAGGACAGAGGAATGATGACGGCGGTCCTGGAGACTTGATGTGAAGATGCCCATGGCCATGAGGAGCCGCCCACATGTAAGAGCAGCTTTCTGGGCACAGGACACCATCTGGTGCCTACATCGCCACCTAGCACTCTACCACCAGGTCTTCCCATTCTGAGCCATCCTCTACCCAGCAGCAGAATGTTCATTGAGACAGGATCCAGAGAGAACCTTCTCTGGGCCTGGCACTGTGCCTGCCTGAACTTATTTCATCTTTACCACTGCACACGACTGGTATGTATTATTATAATGATTAGAGGCCGGATGCAATTCATGCAAGAGTAGGCCTTCCTTCCCCCGGCTGCTGGCACCGGCTTCCCCTCTGGCACCCGGGACCCGGGCTTCCCTCACAGCCCCAGCTTCGTCCAGAAGGTTTTCCGGAAGGACATCTGGTCTAATTAGCATATTACGCTTTTATTATTATGGTCATTTCCCATTCTGTAAATTGGAAAACTGAGGCACAGAGGAGGTCAGAGAGGAGCTGGGATCTGATCCAAGCAGTCTGGCTCCGGGCCCTGTCCTCTCAAACACCTTGCTACACTGCCTCGTGTAGAAGTCTGACCTCCCTGCTCAGTCGCCGTCGGAGGCTCCCCGTGACCCTCAAGGCAAAGCCTAAACTCCTCGCTCCAGCTCCTGACCAGCCGCCCAGGCTCACCTAGCACCACTCCTGACATTCCTTTGCATGCTACCATCCACCTTCCTGCAACCACTAACATCTCCACCAACAGTGAGTTCCTGCCCGTGTGATGTGTGCTCCTAATCAGGAGACAGCAAATTGTTTCTGTAAAGGACCAGATGGTACATATGTTTGGCTTTGTGGCTAGGCAGTCTCTGCCACAATTACTTACCTCTGCCTTTGTAGCATAGAAGGAACGCAAGCAATGCTTTAAATAAATGGGCTTGATTGTGTTCCGATAAAACTTTATTTACAAAGACAGGCAGCAGGCTACATTTGGCCTGCGTGTCAGAGTTTGCTGGCTCTTGTGCTAAATGATGACCGATGTTCTATTTGACTGCAATGTGCTTTGTGGCCTTTTTTAAAAACATCCTTTTCTCTCTGGTGTTTTACTCTGCCACCTCACCAGCCCCTTGTATGCTATCCGGCAATTCACTCTTGTTTTATTGACTTTTTTTTTTTTGAGAGAGAGAGAGGAAGAGAGAGGGAGAGAGCGAGAAACATGGATGTGAGAGTGAAACATCAATCAGCTGCTTCCTGCACGCCCCCTACAACTCAGCCCACAACCCAGGCATGTGCCCTGACCTAGAATCGAACAGCATCCTTTCTGTGCACAGGATGACGCTCAAGCAACTTAGCCACTCCGGCCAGGGCCCAATTCACTCTTTTGGTCTCAAGTGAAACATTCCTTTCTCTGGGAACCCCTCCTTGACTTTCTTCAGCCTGGGATCATGCTTGTCTCCTAGCTTCCGTCACGCACTAGACCCCGCCTACCACCACATGCCCTTGCTTGTCTCACCCAACACATTTGGGTCCCACCAAGGGCACGGGCCATGCCTTATTCCTATCAGTGTGCTCAGCTATTCAGTCATATTTATTGGACAAAAGAAGGGACGCTGAGACACTCATCAGGAGACTCTGGCTCAGATGTACTTCACACTTTAGTCACCCCTTTTCCACTGATATTTCAGGCACTGGGACTTCACACTGTTTCACAGCTCTTTTTAAAACTCAGGGTTGTGGCTCAGTTGGTTGAGTGTCACCCGGTGCACTCAGGCTGCCAGTTCGATTCCCGGTCAGGGCACATACCCAGGCTGCAGGTTGGATCCCCAGTCAGAGTACTCGGGGTGCATCTGGGAGGCAACTGATCAATGTTTCTCTCCCTCTGCCTTCCTTTCCCTCTACAATCAAGAAAAATATTCAAAAATAAAAAATAAAAGGAACTTAGGGCTCCCAGAGAATGTTGATCTCTTACACTTTTGCCAGGGAGCAAACTATGTTTTCTTTCTTTCTTCTTTCCCTCCTTTTTATTTTTTTAACTTTCTGTCCACTTTTTAAATGAAAGCTTCACACTGCCCATAACCAAGGTGTCACTTTTTCCATGCTGCGCTGTTCCGAAGACTCAAGCACAGCACGTGTATGTGAATGGGCCTGGGTCTGCCTCCTGAGCGACCCGGAACACAGATCTAGAAGGAGAAGGTGTGTACGCGCATGCTACTGGGTAAGCCCCGTCACATTTCTACGGTACCTGTGATAAGGAGGCTCGTTATTCCTGCCACATGTTCTAACCCATATCCCTTCCTGGGGTACAAACAAATGATCTAATTTCTCTTGAATTAAGAGTAGTGATCCAAACAAACAAACCAAAATAGGACTCCCAGTTAAATTAGAATTTCAGATAAACAACAACTTTTTTTTTAGTGTAAATATATCCCACCCAATGTTTGCACATCAGGTACGTGAGCCAGGATCTGGCGCATAGCAATAGCGCTGTTCCCACCACACGTCAGAAGCTGTGTCTGTTCTCCTACCAGCATCAGAGGGGGCACTCTCCGAGGACTGCAACCAGATGGGATGGCATGCGGTCCTGCTGACTGACAGGCTGTTTGCTCCCTCCCTCGGCAGCTCCCCCCTCGCTGAATTAACGCGCACAACTGCTCATGGCTGGGGATTCTCTAACATCTCCAGCCAGCAGGAAGGGCTCAATTACCATAATGGTGCAATCCCGGCCCTGGTGAAAGTGACGCAGATGGTAGGAGATTGCCTGAGACTCCAGCGAGCGGAGGAGAGAGAACATCCTGTTTTGTTTGTGTATGTGGTTGTGTTTTTGCATGTGTGGGTGGCTGTGTGTGTGTGCATGTGTGACTGTGTGTTCTGTACTCAACAGTCACTGGCGCTTGTGGAAAACAAAACAGAAAATCTCTCTGGACTCTGTTTCACCATCCAAGCAGCTCTTGGGAAGAAATCCTGTCTGTTGAGTCTCCACATCCACTGGCTCCTTCCCAAACCCTGAGGAACAGAACGAGGACGGGTGCAGTGGCCAGGCGAGCCCTGGACAGAGCGCGCACATGCCCCGATAAAAGGCCGACATCAGACAGGGAGCCCTGGCAGGGCAGCGGAGGCCAGCGCTGTGTCAGCGAAGGCTCCCTCTCTCCTTGCGTCTTCAGCCCTTGCGACACTCCATTCGAATCCAATTCGCTCTCAGGGGAGGAGAATCACAGCATGTTCCAGCTTCGGGGGGCTCTGCAGATCATCTCATCTAATGTGTTTTTCTGATGTAGATACAGTGGCTCAGAAAGACTGGCGGGCTGGTCCAGGGTAACAGAGCAACTCTGTGAGGAAACCATTCTTCCTCCTTTTAATCCTCAAAAATTGTCCCTGGAGATGGGTGTCCATTCAGGGATGAGCACGGAGGAGTGAGAACTTGAACAACGGGAATCCATCTGAATCCTGGCACTTCTGACTTTCCCAGGTCACACAGGAACTATACGTGCCAAGATTTCATCCCAAACATCCTTTTCAGCGGCCCTGCTCCCATCACGTGCTCATGCGTTGTTTGTGTGTGTGTCTGTGTGTGTTCTCTGAGGGGAATGAAACCTTACACGGGAGGCATTGTTGACTCCTGGCTTTTGAGTAAGTGAAGGGACTTAAGAAACAAATCCTGCACTTAATACAGGGCTAAGGGCTTGATTTGCATGGCCATTGGTTTTCATAACAAAGGAGGTTTGCATTTCCACTACTTGTAAATGCTTCCAACTTCTGGCTAATTAGCTAGCAAACCGAGCTGGGCAGGAGGAAAAACGGCCACAAAAATGTGAAGCAATCAAAATAAAACTAGGATTTATTTTTCACTCTATTGTTACTTCCCTATTCGAACTTGCATAAATTAGTCCCTTTCTTGAAGCCTCGATTTCTCCATCTGCAAAACGAGGACACAGAAGATAGATTTTCGAAGGTTTAATTAAGTTTAATAAACATTCGCTCCAAATCACGCGGCTGCCTAACTGCTGAGAAAGGAGATGAAAAGTCCCAGTCGCTGACTTCAAAGGACTCACGGTTTCATGGTGAAGACAAACACAATTACAATTAATATGGTTCAAGTGCTATGAAGTAATAACACACACGGGGCTGTGGGGATACACAGGAAGTGGCCCTTCCAGCTCTAAGAATGTTGACGATGTCTTAGGAATCTTAAGCTGTAAGTAAACATTCCATATTTGAATAAGGTACTTGGGGCCATGTAGATAGAATGTCACCAGGCCCGTGACTTAAATTCCATACTCTACACTTACAATAACTGCATATTCCACACTAAAAATTATACTCAGGCGTTGACACCAAGTCTGTTGTTTTTGATGTTAAGATGGTTCTGGTCGGTATGATCAGAATGATGGCCTGAAGCCCTCACTCAAAGCTTAATGGGTTTTATTAGCCACACAATATCGATCTTACGGCTGCCCAACCCATTGCAATTGAGGTGAAAGGCCTTCTAGAGACAAAGTTATCATTACCTTGTTACCTCTGACTCCCATTTAGCACCTAATACAGTACCTAGCGGATAACATACGTCAGTCGGTATGTGTTGAATTGAATTAAAAGTTCACAGGAATGTTGAATGAAATAAACCAATATATAAATGATTACAAGCAAAGGAAATATGTGTGTTGTGTGTGATCCTCTTCTTTTCCCAAATTACTTGCATCTCCCATGTCAGTGAACATCACCCCCATCACTGGACCTTAAGACACTGGACATCAATTTGGTGCCTCCAGCCAGTAATGGAGCATCAACCTGGGATCCTTCCTCTTCTCATCGCATGTCTTAAAACCAACCTCTCCTGCCCGGTCCCACGTTGTCTCCCCCGCACAGGTCAGTAATGCCTCTTCCTTAGGCAACTTGTCTCCGGGCTTTCTAAAAAACGCGTATTCCATCCCCTTGCTCAGACCCTTAGGAAGTTCCACCATCATCTGGGCAATACCTCTGACTCTTTAACCCAACTTTCAAAAGCCTTTGCTTTTCATCCTGGGGCTCATCTCCCGTCTTCTCCCCACTGCGCCCACTCTGTGATCCAGCACGTACCACCTTCTTACAGTGATGCATTGTTCCATACCAAGCCTTTAATCAGAATCTGCCTCCGTCTACAATGCCCGTTCTCCACTTATTGCTCCTTGCTGAACTCCGGGAAACTTCTTGTCCACCAGGACCCAGCCACACTTGGGAGATTTTGTCTCTCCCTCCTCTCATTCCATTTTTGCACATTGCACATTTCCTTGCAATTTGCTTGTGGATGGGTCCTTTTTGCTTATCATACTGTGAACTCTTTCAGGCCAAGGTAATATGTTGGTTTATCTCCATGTCCCCAGCTCCAGGCAAGAGTCAACACATAGTAGGGTCCCCTGAATTCCAGAAACATGTAACAGGAGCTCTGCCAGGGACTAAGCTTGTAGACTTGCTATCATTTTCCCCTTCTAGCAAAAGTGATGACAGAAAAGCAACTGGTAACCATAAAAAGAATGAATTTCCATGAAGCCACTGGAAAGGGGCTTGGGGTGAGGTATAGAGATGGAATCCCTTTTGAAGATACTTGAGATTACTTCTCCGGAGAGTGGGTTGATAGTTTTTTTCCAAGAAAGTGTTTAAAGGTCTAAAATAACAAACTCCTAGGGCCCTAGAGAGAGGGGAAAGTGGTTGACATCCTAGCTGTGTAGGGAAACTAATTCCTAAGCCTACGCTGCCCACATGTTTGATGGGTCACGAGGAGCTGGGGTTGAGGAGCACAGCAAGGATTGAAGAGAACATCACTGCAATGCTTCTGCAGAGGCAGACTGAGTGGTTCCTAGGCCAGCCTAGACCTCTGGGATAGGGCCTATCTGGGCCATTACCATTCAGTCATCAGCAAGCTTTGTAGCAGTGGCTGCAGGAGATGCTGATCACTCATTGCCCTTGTAGCTATAGGAGCTGGAGAATAGGGGCTGGAGGCCCACAACCCCCATTGCCCGGACAGTGAGGAGATGAACTGGTCATCTTGCTACACACTGATGACTGTGTAATTGAGCAGCATGGTGAGAACACATTTGAGGAGCGAAGTAGGTGATATTCATTGCCTTAAATTTGCTTATTCCCAAACAGAGCAGAAAGGCAGGAGTGGTGACTTTAAAACATAACCCTAAATATCTTTGACATGTTTCTCCTCATGAGGTAGGATCTAACGTCCCTCCCCTTGAGTCTGGGCTCTACGATTGCTGGACCAAATAAGAGTGATGCCATTTCCATGTCTGGGTCCAGACCTTAAGACACTGGCAGCTTCCACATGTCTCTAGGGATGCTTGTTCTTTGAACTCAAGCACCCTGCTGTGAGGAAGTCCAGGCCACATGAAGAGGCCACATGGACACAGTCCAGCCAACAGACCAGCCAAGGTCCTAACCAACAGCCAGGTCATCTGCTGGGCATGTGAACGGGGAAGCCTTTGAGATGGCTCCAGCCATGGCCACCAGCTGGCTGCAACCACATGAGAGAGCTGAGTAAGACCGGCCCAGCTCAGTCCACTCAGTCTGCAGCATGATTAGAGAGGATACAATAATCATGGCTGTTGTAATGGATTTGGGATTTGGGGGATTACAGAGCAGTAAATAACTGGAACAGCAGGTAATCTGCCTCTGAACAATCCTGAAAGATTGCTTGGAGGGGTAGCCACTGAGGAGCAGCTGGGCAAAGGGAAGGAAGAACCTCAAGCTCATGCATATCTCATGGTAGGATCTAAGGTCCCTCCCCTTGAGGGGCTGAAGGGCTCTGAAGTGCATAAGTGCGTACTCATTGCCACAGGTCCCTGTCATTTCAGATCTAGAAGAGTCCCGAAAGGCCATACTGGCCTCACCACTTCGCAGGCCAAGAGGCTCCAAGAGGAGAAGGGACTTGTCCGGGTTTACACCACAAGAATCTGGCAGAAACAAACCAAGATTTTCATATCAACTAACATTCACGGCATGAGGTCGCCTGTCTTTGGATCTGGGTTTAAGCCACAAAAATGCTGTGTTGTTGGACAGGAAACACACATACCAACATGTACTGAGAGTGTGCTAAGCACTTTCAAATACATTATCTCATGAAATCCTGCCAACAGCCTTAATGACGCAGAACCTGCTGGTACCATTCCCATTTTGCAGATGTGGAAACTGAGGTTCGGAGGGCAAACATGCCTGTTCAAAGTCACCCAGTTAAAAAGTGGGAGAACAAGAACTTGAATTCAGGTCATTAGATCCTGAGGCCCATTCTCTCAGCCACTCCCATCATGAGCTGTATTCTCACCAACCAGAGGACATTAGTGAGAGTGTTTAATCGCACCTATTAGCTCCTATAAGCCTCCCAACAACCTGCACAGCAGCAACTCTTACTGTCCGAGGTACCCCTCACAGATGAGCACGTGTAGGGTCAGAGAAAAGAGAATGGGCCCGGGGCCCCCAGATACAATGCAGTAGAGCAAAATCTCTAACTCCAAGCCCAAGCTTTTCCCCCTGACCCCCCATTTTCAGCCTCTAAGTTAGACCCCCCCCCACACACACCCCATTCGTAAGGCCATGCACTGAAGGAATACTAACTGGCAGGGACCCATTTCCTATATGAGAAATTGTGCAGCTTAATCTATGGCTCTATAAATCACATAAACGACACCTAATTTCCCCTGTCAGGATGAACTTGGCTTTTCCAGCCATTCTCCCCTGAATGATGAGAGCCTGACAGGACAGCTTGTTAATCTGGGTGACAGGGGGAAGACATTTAGAGCCAGCCAGGCCCCCCCTCTTGCCACACTTACCTCGGCTAATGAAAAAATATTAGAGAAATAAATACACAGCCCGCTGAGACGCTCGTGCGCGGGGCTCTGTCAGCTGTCTGTTCCGCAAGATGTACAGACACAAGATGATAGGGTTATACTATCCTCGGGCGAGGAGCTATTTTTCTTGTCAGTTCGCCCCGTATTTCGGCTCTCATCCATCTCATGTGGAAGATGAAGTGCTAGGTTTTAATGCGCTAACAATAACAGTGAGGATGTTTGAGCATATATATGCCAGACACAGAGCTCAATGTTCGCCATGAAGAGAGTCGGTTCATTTCCACCACAACACCATGAATTGCTCCTTCACTCCCTCTCTCTCCCATCACACACAGGATGAGACTGTGGCCCCGGCAAGTGTGCGGTCCTTTCCTGGGTCACACAGCCATTATTTGGCAGAGCAAAATTCAAACTCACTTTCTTCGAATTCCAAAGCCTAAAAGCTTCACCATGAGCTAGTGTAATCCTCATAGAAAGCCTGCAAACCAGGTTGCATTGCCTCCATGCAAGCTTGAAAAAGTTAAGATTTTAAAAAGTTTGGGGCTCCTGTGAGCAGCTGACTTGCACTACGACAGGAACCTAGGATGGCTCGGAGTTAGGATCCAAACACAAGTCTGAGTCCAGAGGCTAGATCCTCCTCTCTGCCTCCGTCCTTCTCCTACAAACCGAACACAGATGGGTGTTGAGGTACAGGACACATTCTCAGGAGGAGACAGGTGAGCAGGTAACCTTGTTCTGGTCATTCCCAAGTCCTTCTTCTCCAGAACATTCCAAAGTGTGTCTCCAGGGACATGACTTCAAGGGGATATTAACTGATTTGAGTTAAAAAACAACAACTGGGGGATGGGGTGAGGAAGGTTATCTGTGGTCAAATAAACGTGAAAAAGACCAGATCAAACAGAACCAAATAGAACATTCAGGGTCATTCACATGCCAATAGTCACCAGGAAGCCCAGGAAGGTAATGTCTAAATCATGGCATTTCCCAAATATGTTGTCCTTGGAATCCCTCTCCCACCCCCCACCTCTACCACGCACACGGCATCTGGGGATCTGGCATCTGTGGCGCCTTCTCCATGCTGTGTGAGTCCAGGTTCTGGATTGGACACAGAATCCTCTGCCAGCTGGGAGCCACCCGGGAAAGAGAGCTCCTCCCCCAAGTCTGTCAGTAACTGCGATGCTGGCCCGATGCTGGGACTTGGTTATCTCATCTATAAAATTAGGGTGTTGAATGCTCTTATGTCTGAGGCCCTGACCTCTGGCAACACCATGTGTGCAAAAAGTACATAGATCTCCTCCCACGGATGCGCCCTATCTGCTGCAGGATCCTCCCAGGCAGCCAGCACAGGTGCCTGCTCTGACTTCCGGGCCAGACCCTGGGCCGCCCTGATGACCTGGGCCCACCGTGATGGGCCCATCTGGCCACAGCCGCCTGCCACTTCTCACTGGATGCCTTTATGCTAATGTCAAGCCCTCCAAATCTCAGGCCTCTGCTTCTCCCTCCAGCATCACTTCTTGCCAATACCCTTTTCCTACTCTGTTCTCCAGCGACACTTTCTCACTTTTAGCCTTTTACATGCTCTTTCCTCTCCTTGGAACACTCTCCCCCACCCAATAATTTCCCCAATGACTAATGCATCAACTCTCAGCTGGGAGATCACCTCCTACAGATGGCCTTCCTTAGCCCTCTAAAGCTGGGGCAGCCCAGCTGGGGTGGCTCAATGGTTGAGCATCGACCTGTGGACCATAAGGTCACAGTTCGATTCCCTGTCAGGGCACATGTCTGGGTTGTGGGTTTGATCCCCACCTAGTAGGGGTCATGCAGGAGGCAGCCTATCAATGGTTCTCTCTCACCATTGATATCTCTCTCTCTCTCTCTCTCTCTCTCTCTCTCTCTCTCTCTCTCTTTCTCTCTCTATCTATCTCTGTCTCTATCTAACTATCTATCTATCTCTCCCTTCTTCTCTGAAATAAATAAAAATATATATTTAAAGCTGGAGTAGACCCCTTCCTTTATAACACATCACTTGTACTTTTCATGATAATAAGCCTTATTTTACTACATTCTATTTTATTGTCCATTTCACTGCTCCTCTGTCTCTCATAACAGACTGTGTGAGTACAAATTGAGGTTGGGGCCATATGCTTTGTTGACTATTGAATCCCTAGTGCCTGACATAGAGTAGGGGCCCTGAAATTGATTAATCAATCGGTCTATCATAAGTTAATTAACGTTAAGAACCTTGATTCTGTTGCATCTTTCTCTGCTCCTTCACCCTATGATGACCTTAGCATAGAGGATTTCTCCTCTGCCTGAGCCTTAGGATAATTTTGTGTGCTCTTGACCTCTGCATGCTCCTACCAGTTGCTAACTTCACTCCTGAGAGC
The DNA here is from genome assembly GCF_000147115.1 of Myotis lucifugus. Lineage (NCBI taxonomy): Eukaryota > Metazoa > Chordata > Mammalia > Chiroptera > Vespertilionidae > Myotis > Myotis lucifugus. The sequence continues at coordinate 210,389 of NW_005871135.1, forward strand.
AAGCTCCTACCAGTTGTTAACTTCACTCCAGGAGATCTAAGAGACAACACTCATGATTTTAAAATCTTCAACATCCTCCAGTAAAATATGGAAGGTTTTTAAGCTTTTCATACAAAGCATCCCAAAAGTCAGCAGAGACAAATGCAACAGTTCTGTGAAGTCTCTTTCTTAAATATCCATGCAAATTGCATATGCCACTCCACAATAGACGTGGGTTGGTTTTAATATTAAAATAATACATTTCCCCCAAAATGCTTCTCATAATGTGATTCCCTGGACCTCTTGCTTCATTAATGATGTGAAGCACTTGTTAGAAATTCAGATTCCCAGGCCAAGCTCAGACCTACTGAGCTGGAATCTAGGACAGTGATTCTTATGTACCATCACTTTTAAGAATCTGTGATCTCTCTATCCAGTGCCTTTGGGTATATCTTAGCATATCACAGTGTATCCCCCTGGATTAGGGGGACTCCAGTTTAAGAATAAAAAAAAGAACTACAGGATTTTAATAGCTAGCTTCCGAGTATCAGATATAAGAGACAGTTTGGTGGTGATATTTGAGCTAAATAACCTTGTTTTGGTCAAGGGTAGTGAGACCAAAATTAAGTACTTGGCTCAAACTGGACCCATCAAATTTTCTTTTCTGGAAATTTATTTATTTATTTTAAATATATTTTTATGATTTCTGAGAACGAGGGAGAGGGAGAGAGAAATAGAAACATCAACAATGAGAGAGAATCATTGATTGGCTGCCTCCTATATGCCCCACACTGGGGATCGAGCCTGAACCCGGACATGTGCCCGGACTGGGACTCGAACCATGCCTTCCTGGTTCACAGGTTGATGCTCAACCACTGAGCCACGCCGGCCGGGCTTTTCTGGAAATTTAGATTCACAGGTTCATGGGCATCTCTGAGGGCTTCAACTGGTATGACATACAAAGCTGGACTTGGCTAGGTGGGCTTCTCATTCTGAGCTATTGGCATGGAGACCAGAACAGAAGAGAGAGGGAGAACAAAAGAGAAGGGGAGATAATGAGGAGGGAGGGGAGAGGGAGAGAGAGACTTTAAGTGCAGCGAGAAGCAGAGATGACAGGCTCCAGGTTGCTGCTCAGAGTGGTTCCCTGCCTGCCAGTAGTTCAGCTGTACTCTCTGCCCTCAAGTTACATGAGAAATCACTCTATCATTATAATAATTTCTCCTTTTTTTTTGCTTAGAAAGTTTCAGTGTGTTTCTGTTTTTCACCACTAAAAAGCTTTGACTAATACAAGTATAAACATTCTGCTTCTTAGCCTGGCGCACAGAGCCCTTCAGGCAGTGGTGCCAAACAATCTCTCCAGCTCATAGCCCAGCACCACAGGCTGCCCCAGTCCTACATACCAGCTACATTGAACCACTCGGCATGGACCAGACGGGAAACAAACTTCATGCCACTGTGTGTTTGCATGTGGTTTCCCTTGGCTTAGAATGCCTTTCCTGCATTCTGTCTTTGATCACATCATACTCATTCTTTAAGACCCTATATGCCCCACACTGGGGATCGAGGCTGAAACCCATATTCTTTAAGACTACAACTGCGATCGTGTTTGGAAACCCTTTCCGGACTTCCAAGCAGAATCGAAGGCCCCCCCATTGCACCTTGGGCAACACATCTGTTAAGTGGACTACAATATTTTATTGAATTATTTATTTGGATGTCCCTTCTTGCCACTGGACATGGAGTGCTTTGCCTTATTGTATCATAAGGTCCTTGCACAAGGCCTGACCCAAAGTAGGTACTCCATAAATGTTTGTTACAAGAATAAGCGGTAAACTCTGAAAGATCAAAGACTGGGAGCTCTCTGGACGTCCCATCTATGCTATCCTAGTAGACCTGCTCAGTCATCAGAGCAAGAGCTTGTGCTTTCACTGTTCCAAACTATCTCCAGACCATTTGTCCTGCCTGTCACTGAACTGATAGCAATTATGAAAATGATGAATAGCAGACCAATTATGAGCAATAGGAAACATCAGTTATAACTCCAGGGAGAAGACGCAGCCATATCAGTAGCCTCATCCATCTCACTGTGAGTCATCTTCCCAAGGAATCTTGCCCTGTGACCTTGAACTGCCAAGGGCTTCTTAGTCTTGTACAAATCCAAGTCCTTCTGAGGATGGCTCCTCCTCTCAGAGCCTGTCTTCTGCAAGGCGCCCTTCCTGGCCCTCACAGTCCTGGGAGGGGAAACCTGGATGGAACTCACACACTTTCCTCAAAGAAAACCTTTAGCCAAGGATCCCAGCCCCACCCAACAGACAAGACCTGTCTTTTAAGGCCTGTTGTCCTTTAAGAGATAGCAACTCCTCTCGGCTGCGGTCGGAACATCTGGAGGTGAGAGGCGGGTGGGAAGGTTTCAAGTGGAGGCTCTGTCCAAGATTGTGGAGCTTATGTTGCTAAATGCTAGCTTAAGTTAGTGGGGAGTTCCTGAAAGAAGGACTGCACAATTTCCCTTCTGTGGCCACTGGTGACCTCATTTTCCAGTACACCAAATTTTCCCTCAGGAGGCATTGGAGGGAGGCGGTCTCTCCAGCCCGTGGGAGGTGGCAGGGAAAGAAAGGTCAGAGGACAGGAGGGGACATGCTTAGTCTAGACCAGACTGAGCTTATCTCGGCCTCTGAAAGGGAAGCCTTCAATATTGGGTTGAGGAGTTTGTGAAAAGGGAGATTTCCATTTCCAGGCTCACTTAGCCACACTTCCATCATGGCATGTTGGGCGCAAGAAGTCCAGATCCCTTAACCTAGCCAAGGAGGCCACACAGGCTGGAGGGAGGGCACAGCAGAGAGGTCCAGAGTGTGGTCTTTGGAACCACATCCCTAGATTCCAATCTTAGTGCTATAGCTAAGCAAACTGACGGAAGTGACTTCAACTCTCTCTCACGTTCCATGTGTGTCGAATGGGGAAATATGAATACCCACATCAATACAAATGTTCTAAGGATCATTTATAAAGTGTCTAAAATAATGCCAGGTCTGTATATGTATCCACACATATACATATACTTGATAATTAAATGACTATTGGCTAATCCCTGAACTTGGGTATTCTCTAGATGAACTCAATCGGAGTTCTTTTTAATAACTATTTATAGACAAAGGTCATTCTAGACACATCTATGCTCATAATTATTTTTAGTATTTTAATATTTTTCCAATGGGAAAAAACCATATCCTTAAAACCAAATGTCAGAGGCAAGATTCTTTGTTTTGGGGTAAATATGCCTTTTTTAGTTTCTGTGAACTGACTACCCTTTTTGTTTAATCAGTGAATGCCTGAGGGCAAGGCAATTACTATTTATTGTTCACCTACCCTGCTTTAATCAGAAGCAAGAGCAGGAGCGGAAGAGAAAAGGAGGAAAAAAAAGAGAAGGAGAGGGGAGATGAAAAGAGGGAGGAAGAGGAAACAAATTGCAGCTAATACTGACCAAGTTTTTAATCGTACCAGGCATTGCTAAGTACTCTTCACACAGAGACTATTTAACCTACCAGAAACTCTATGCTATCCTCATTGGGGCCCTGAGTAATTAAGTTATCTATATATATAAAAGCCTAAGATACCAAACAACCGAACAACTGGTCTACCAGTCGATATGATGTGCACTGTCCACCAGGGGGCAGACGCTCAATGCAGGAGCTGCCCCCTGGTGGTCAGTGTGCTCCCACAGCAGGAGTGCTGCTCAGCTGACCCATCTGTCCCAGCGGCCCACCAGCCCAGTGGCAGCCACTCACTTCCTTATCTAATATAAGGAAGGCTATTCTAAAAGTGAAGGAACCAGGAAGCTTAGGAGTTGCTGAACAAACTGTTACTGAGACTGTTCAAACACAGGCTCCATAACCCTTGAACGTGTGGTAGAAAGAATCAAGAAATAGATGACAGTTCGGCTAGATGCCTGTATAATGCCTGCATTCCTGAGTTTACCTGGTCTTTCTTTCTTCATAGGCACTGTTGTCATCGTTAATGAAAATAATAA
>NW_005871135.1:215856-245769 GCF_000147115.1 Myotis lucifugus
CTAGGGTTCCTAACTTTGTCACACCAGTTCCATTTCATGGTTTCATTGATTGGACTCTGTCTCTCCCTCTCCCTTCCTTTCTCTCAAAAAAAAAAAATCAATAAAAATTTTTTTTAAAAAATCCTATGTCTTCAATTAAACTACCCACAAAAATATAAGACTTGCCCTCTGTGATGGACTAAATATTTGTGTCTCTCTCTACCTCCCCCCACTCTCCCCCCCCTTCAAATTCATATGTTGAAACCCTACCCCTCAATATCATGTTTTAGGAGGTGGGGCCTTTGCATGGCATTAGGTCATGAGGGTGGAGCCCTTGCAAATGGGATTAGCGCCCTTATAAAGGAGGCCACAGAGAGCTGCCTCGCCCCATCTACCATCTAAGGACACAGCACAGTGAGAGGGCAAGTCTGTGAGCAGCCCCCACCAAACATCAAAACTGTCAGAACCTCGATTTTGCGTCTCAGCCTTCAGAACTATGAGAAATAAAATGTTTGTGCCCTAACTGGTTTGGCTCAGTGGATAGAGCGTCGGCCTGTGGACTAAAGGGTCCCAGGTTCGATTCCGGTCAAGGGCATGTACCTTGGTTGCGGGCATATCCCCAGTGGGGGGTGTGCAGGAGGCAGCTGATCGATGTTTCTCTCTCATCGATGTTTCTCTCTCATCGATGTTTCTAACTCTCTATCCCTCTCCCTTCCTCTCTGTAAAAAATCAATAAAATGTACATATTTTTTAAATGTTTGCCACTTAAGCCACCCAGTCTATGGGAGTTTGTTAGAGCAGCCAGACAGACACCACCCACGAAATTCACTCATGGATTTGAGTTTCTTCTTTACAGACTTATTTCACAGCAACAGGTCTGTATTACATCTCGGTTTGCTCGCCTTTTAATTTCATTGCATTATGTTGATGTCAGGGGACCTTCCACACACACGTACTCCGGTCCAAATTAAGTGTCCAGACGATAGAAATACATGTCCGTTTTGCTCCCAAATGGCCAGAACAGCGCCTGGACCCTAGGAGACCCTCTGTAATTATTTGTTACAAGTGGACACCCCAGCTAACTGGCCCCTGTACGTATTTTCATGTTTCACAACATATGAGTCAACAACATTTAGAAAAATGTGCTGATGCCATGTATCTTTTTTTTTCCCCAGTAAAAAGAATTTACCAGAATGGATAATGCTGTAAAAACTTTCTGGCGATGGAGATCCGAAGATCCTTTAAAATCAGAGATCTGAAGACCCCAAAGGAGTAACCTTTGCCATAAAGCAACCCTGGACCCTGGAATTCACCCTTCCACTGTCGCTGTGGTTATCAGCCTAAAACTCACTTCTGCTTATGTCTCTCCCTTGACTCCAAATCTTGAAGGACGCCTTACAGCACAGCACCCAAACCCCTCAGCACAGCATTCAGACTTGCCCACAATTCAGCCTCCTGCTTCCCACTCCTCCAGTTTCAGCTCTCCCAAATCTTTCGGACCTATCACAAGAGTGAGAAACGCATAAGCTTTACACACTGACATCTGGGTCTGAATTCTGACCCCACAGGTCAGAAGCTATGTGACCTCAGATAAATTATGTATCTCTTTCAAGCCTTCAGTTTTTGCTTTTGAACTGGTGAAACGGGCATAACTGTGCATACTTCAAATGCGTGGTAGCAGGACAGAGTGAGGGGACATATAGTAATATGCATAAAGCGCTTTACAAAGCTAGGGCTATCGTTGGCACTCAGTAGCAGTTGGGTTTTTGTATCATTTCACTCATAAAAACAAAAAACACCTCAGATGCAGACAATAGAATGGTTACCAGAGGGCAAGGGTGGTGGGGGTAGAGTGAAGAGGGTAACGGGGGTCAAATACAAGGTGACAGAAGGAAACTAGACCTCAGGTGGTGAGCACACGATAGAGTGCACAGGTTTTGTGCTATAAAATTATACACCTGACATTTACACAATGCTATTAACCAACGTTACCCCAATATATTTGATAATGAAAAATTTTAAAATAATTGCTGGGTTTTAGTCTTCTCTATGGTTGGCACATAGTATTTGGCATGCTTTCTTTCCCCTTCCTGTCTAATACACCTGAGACCAAGGTTTGTCCAGCATTTTTGTCAAGGACGTCCCAGGAGTGGGGAACCTTTTTTCTGCCAAGGGCCATTTGGATATTTATAACCTCATTCGCAGCCATACAGAATTATCAACTTAAAAATTAGCCTGCTATATTTGGTCAGACACTTAATTACTCATCCCTAATGCCTTGGCAGGGCCGGACCAAATGATTTGGTGGGCCTCATACGGCCCGCGGGCCTGATGTCCCCCATCCCTGACTTAGTGAGCATTTCGGGCTCTGTGCATCCCACCGTCGCAGGAAAGCCACGGGCCGTGGATGACATACAAAGAGGTGAGTGTGGCCATGTGCGGACATTTTCTTTATGGGAACAGATGGATTTTACAGGTGGAGGGCTCCTTTTCCAACTCTGGCCTAGACCAGCCCTGGAGTTTTACAGACCTGGCTGCAAGCTCCTCCGAGCCTCAGTCTCCCCATCTATTACACAGGGATAGTCGGACTTCCCTCCTAAGTTGCCCAATGACGAAATGAGATAAAGCAGTGAAGCCCTGGGCGCAGTTTTCGCAGATGATTTGTATCTGACAGATAGTATTATTTCAGCAGCAGCGCACTTGCCTCGAGCTATTCCGCTCTCTGTCCACATCCACCTGCCCCGCCCCAAGAATCGTGTCCAGATCCTCCCTTTCAGAGTTTCCTTCTCCCTCTTTTCTAAGGCTGTTGGAACGCCTGTTGTGTTATTTGAAAATAAACGGTGCATTAATACAACATATGCAAGTAATTAAAGTTACTCCTGTGGCTCTTCTGCCTCCTCCACCCCACCACGGCTCCTTGAAGGCAGGATCGATGTCTTCCTCCCTCGGTATCACATCTCCTAGCCTGGTCCCCTGCACGCACCACGCACCCCATGCACGGTAACGGTAACGGCGGTGATGGCGAGGGTGGTTGTGATAACCATAGCGGCAGTGGTGGTAATAATAACGGGGTGGTTGCTGGGGGGCACGATTTTGGCTGTTCCTTTCTCTTCAAAGAGCAATCGCTTGGAATTCTCTTTTCAATCTGGGCCAAGAAGTGTAAATAGAGAAAACAAGAGTTTCTGGCCGAGAGGGAGGCTCTGCTGGAAGGTCCGACAACCACAACAAGACCAAAATGACACACAGCTCTCCCTGGGGCCAAAGGAAAAGAGAGAGAGAGGAACACACACACCTCACATTACCGGAAGTCAGGGGAGGGCACCCGGGCACTGGAAAAGAAGGATTCTGATCTACAGGGTGTTTTGCAGTCTTCAGAACAATAGCCAACGGGCTCCTGATGTTTCTACATGAGAGCCCTGTGGGGAAGTTAGCACCGCCCACTTCACAAAAGGCAAACTGAGTCTCAGAGAGAAGGCATTTCTGAGATCGGAAGCCATGCCTGACCACTCCGATTTCAGTACTGGCTACGTAACCTGGAGCAAGTCTCTCTTCATCTCTAGGTCTCAGTGTTACTGCGTGTCAAGGAAAGAGGTCGATCTGGAGAATAAACAGGATATAACTTTAATATCCCTCTCCACTCATAAATGCTGTGAGCATGGGATAGAGGACAAGAGGTGCATACCGCTGCCTTCCCAATATTAACTTAAGGAGTTAAACTGGGAATATCTCTGCATGAAAAATGTGTTGCAGGTCCCAGGATGCCTCTTCCAACCTCAAAATATTTTCCTTATTTTCAGGGTAGAAGTTAGATCTGAATATCACAAGGCCAGAGGGGAATGTGGGTAAAAGTTAACCAGTACTTATCACACAGATAAAGGCACAGAGAGCCAAACAGTGGAAGCATCCATGTCTAATGTCATATAAAAACCAAGGACGGAGCTCAGCTGGTGTGGTTCCTTGGTTGAGTGTTGACCTATGAATCAAGAGGTCACGGTTCAATTCTCGGTCAGGACACATGCCCAGGTTGCGGGTTCAATCCCCTGTAGGGGGCATGCAGGAGGCAGCTGATCAATGATTATCTCTCATCATTGATCTTTCTCTCTTTCTCTCTCTCTCTCTCTCTCTCTCTCTCCCTCCCTCCCTTCCTCCCTCCCTCTCCCTTCCTCTCTAAAATCCATTTTTCTAAAATTTTCAAGGATGGAGCCTGGGTGTCCCAGGTGTCTCTGATTCCAGGTGCCAGGTGTCTCAATTCTCTAGCTCTTCCAAAGAAAACATTTAACCCCAAGATGGGTAGGGAAAGATCATAGAATGACTACTTTCTACACATGAGTAAAAGTAAGTCAATCAGATAGTCAATGGCAGAGATAGAATTCAAATCCAGCTCCGCCTGGCTCTTCCCCAAAACACTGTTCTATCTCCCCGCCTCAGAGTCTCCTCCTCTTCTTCACCCAAAGGCTAAATTACCAGGCACACGAAGTCTTGTACATCAAGTACTAGTTATGCTTGGCCAAGCTCTGCGGCTTTGGGCTCTGCGTGGGTCAGTGAACACGTGAGGGAGGAGATTTACATATTAATCAAACTCTCCATCACAAAGCCATTTCCCTGCTTCACTTGTTCTAAACCACAGCGTGAAGCAGAATGACGGGTTCTTGTCCAGCTGGAGCAGAAGGCACGCACTATGCCCAGTGGTCCCCAGGCTATCGGAGCACACCCCGGCTCTGGTCCAGATGCAGAGGCCAGAACTGCCCCCAGAGACCTCAGGCCAGTCCACCCGCTTCCGGATGCTCCTGACTGCGTCCTGAAATGGGGCAGGGAGCTGCCTCGGCACCTCCAGTAACCCAAGGCATTGGGCGCCCTCCCATAGAAGAGTGGTTCCCTCCTGCTTTGGAAGGTCTACAGGAGAAGGAAGTCGTTCTACTCGAGTTTAACTCCACCTGCGGTATTCCTTACCCACAGAGCATGTGTTCCAGAAGTGTTTATAGAGCGAGAAAGGCTCCAAAACTCCCTCCACGGGTGAGCTGCCCTTTCGGGCTCACTGATGACTTCTCGCATTCAAAACACAGGTCCCACCCTATTTGCCCTGTCCCTAGCCCTTTGGGTATCTGCAACATTATCAAGTACCACCTAGAAGAGAAGGTACCAAAGGAAAGCAAAGGTAAAGGAAGGGGCCACATCGTGTTTCGCATCATTATAAAAAAAGGTTGCCTGTTACGTGTGATGAGCCAGGCAGACACTACACAGTCATTATCTCATGTGAGTCCCATGACGTAGAAATTGTGAGACCCCATTTTACAGATGTGGAAACTGAGGTTTGGAGAGGTCAGCCAGCATCGCCCGGGACTGTGAGATTAAGGCAGGATTCCAAGCCAACCTGGGTGGAGTGCAGCACCTCCACTGTCTGATTCCACTTAGACTAAGTCCCTTGTAGGAAGCCCAGAAAGAAGCTCACTCCTCCTAGCAGTATTTTGTTCTCAGGTGGGGAAAGAAAGGTCCAGAAAGAACAAGGATGTACCCAGCCTTACAGGGCCTCAGTGTCAGAGTCCCAGTCTTTTATGCATATGGCCTCTGCCGCCCACTGAACAGAAAGGCAGAAAGATGGAGAATCCATGAGAGAAGGAGCGATGGGGACTTGGGAAGAGGAAGAAAAACAAGTGATGGAGATGATGAGAACGGCTGCTTTCTCATCACGCCGGCCGGCCTCCCTCTGTGCCCATAGTCCCTCTTCCAGGATCGTTTCCAGACCTGCGATGAAGCTGCCCTACCCACTCCCACCGCAGCCTGGCTCCCTGGGAATGCCCAACCACCACAGCCCCCAGGCTGCCGAGAAACTTTAAACAGGCCTGTCTTGGGGTTCAAGGGTGGGGCAAAGAAACTGGAGCCTCAGAGGAAGCCAGCTCTACTCAACCAGCTCTAACATTTCTGTGCGGGGATGACAAAGAGGAGCAGCGCTGGGAGCCGAGAATCAGCACCCATGCTCTTCTGCCAGAACCCTGCCATGGCTCCCCACCACCAGGGACCAAACTCCTGGCCAGCCCAGCCTTCACGGCTCTGCCTGGCCTGGTCCTGCCGCCTCCCCTCAGCATGGCCCGTGGAGCTGCCCCTCGGCCTCGGTCTCTGCCACACGAGTGGTCACTCAGTTCCCCAGGGAAAGGGGCCGCCTTTGCTCATTCTTCAGGCCTTCGCAGGAGCTGGGCCTTCTCCCCTCCCCCAAACCCAGTCCGCCACACTTCATGCACCTGGCCCCAGTTTCAGTGTCACTTCCTCAGGGAAGCCTCCCCGCACCCGACAAGGCCCCTGTTCCACACTTTCAAACCACGGTCCTGGACTTCTCTTGGTACTCAGCACAGCCTGTCTTTACTTATTAATATCTGTCTTCTCCAAAAGTCTGTAAACCCCACGAAGATAAAGACCGTGTCTGCTCGCCATACTCCTCACTTCTCAGGGTATCACAGGGTACTTGGCATAGTAGGTGCTCAAAAATACTGAGTTAACGAATCAATGCCTAGTGCTCCAAGGGCTCAAATTCTGTAAGGAGAACAGTGACATCTAGTGGCCACTTTCACACCCTCATGAATGGGCCTCAGGAAGACCTCCCTGAAGGTCCAGAGTTGACTATTGTAAGGGAAGCTGGCGCAGAATTCAGAAATGAGGTCATCTGACTCCTAAGCAAAGAAGAAAGGAACTACCACTCCTCTGCTACCACGCATGTGCCAAGAGCACGTTGCCCAAGTCCCCGGACCGAGCTGGTATTGTGCCACTTATAGATGCGGAGGGCGGGGTGGCCCGGGATGGCAGTCCTGGGGTCAAGCTCACAGAGCAGTACCTGGGACTGTTAATAGCCTCACCCACCATGGCAGCTGTGTAAGGGGAGCTCAGCCCCTCACTGCTTGCTGACACAACACTGGTCGGACCCACCTTGGTCTTCACTGGAAGCTTCAACAGCAACCACGGGTGCCTGCTCCCACTTACATGCCCCCAGGGGACTCCTGCCCTGAAGCCAAAGGCGAGGAGACAGATGCGTACCTGCCTGCTGTGGTGTTGTTACTTTAGGGATTTCTGATGCACAGAATTAGATCATTCGAGATGCTTGGTTCATGACTCCAGCTCACTGTTGCACGACACAGTGGGTGTTAGTCAGTTAGCTAGTTTTAATTCTCTAATGAACTCCCACACATCCACCACTCACTACGCCCGCTGGGGACTTGACTAGGTAAGTGTAATGAACGCTCCCTCATGCCGTCACCCTGCCTCCCCGACTCAAGACGACCTTCACCCTGAATCCTATGCTCACCATTTCCTTGACTCCATTTCTAAATGGTTTACTGCATCTGTATTTATTCCTAAAAGGTAGTATATTAGGTGTGTGTGTGTGTGTGTGTGTGTTTATGTGTGTGTATTTAAACAAAATAATAGAAGGGGTATCATGCTATTTAAAATGTATCTTTGGGACTTGCTTTCTTTATTTAATATTATGTTCACTCATGTCATACTGTCACCACAGTTCATTCATTTGTGCCATTGGGCAGTATTCTATTGCATGCATATTCCACACCTTAACTCCATCCCGTGGATGGCCATCTGTATTCTCTCCAGAGGGCTCCTTCTGCCACACAATTCTCACCCTATCAGCCTCCTGCTGATTGTGTATCTTCAGCATCGCAATGCCCACCAGATAGGGTTCAAAGTCCATGACCCAGCTTACAAAGTCCTAAATGACCAGACTCCTCCTTACCCCTCTGGCCTCATCTCCGCTCTCCTTCCATATCTTAGACTGTCATCGGGAATTTCTTTCCACCTTTGTGCAGACCATGCTGTTTTCTGCCTTAGGTTGTCTACCTGATACTCCCCCTCATTCTTATTCTCATCCCTTCTTAGTCCTCAGAAGCCCTCACCACCCTCTGGCACCTGCTCAGCTCACTGGGATGCTAGGGGAGGGGCGTGTAAACCATCGCATCCTACTGGACTTGGTCAGGGGTCCACCAGATTGTCTCCTCTGGACGCCCAGAGCTATCAGGGAGTTTCTGTAGAGAGAAGAGTGGGGACCTAGTAGAGACGCTTTATCCACCTTCCTCCTCCTCATTGAAAGAGTGGCATCACTATTCCTGCTTTTATGGATCGGGGCTTCTGAAGACTGCATGTGAAAACAGTGTGCCATGAACACGAGTTTGCACACCAGTGAACCAAATCATGCATATGGTCCCCTCCAGTCCTGGCACACTGTAATTGAAATTGAGAGACGCAGAAAGAGGAAAAAGAGGAGATGTCATTTCACAATGAAGCGTATCGTCTCTAGAGCAAACCAACTTTCAGCAAATCACTGAGCATCTTTGAGGTTTGCTCAGTTGTAAAGCAGGTATGACATTAAAATGAACCATATGGAATTGCCCCTTTCACTAACAAAAGATTGTCAAATATCCGTACTTTCTTTTGAAGCCACCCAATGTTTATAAGAAAAGTAGAGCTTTGAAAGGTGAATTAAATAAGGTGACCCAAGGGCAGTGCTGAGGCAGATACCACGAGTTTTTCACCAGACCCATATCTCCTCCTAGAAGCACAGATGGAATATATGTCCCTGTCTCACTGCACACAGGTGTGCCCAGGGCTGAGTTCTAGCCACTGGAATGGGAGCTGAAAGGACAGGTGCCACGCTCAGCCTGGACCCACTTCAGCTGCTCACGGCATCCCCCATGTTCTTTCCTTCTCTACCTCAACTGTGATGGAGCACAGGACAAAACAGGCTGGATCCCTGAAGTGCATCTCAGAATAAAGCTATGTGTCGAAAAAATAATTGAGCCCCAGCCAGTTCAGCTCAGTGGATAGAGCATCGGCCTGTGGACTGATGGGTCCCAGGTTCAATTTCAGTCAAGGGCACGTACCTAGGTTGCAGGCTTGATCTTGGCCTTGGTCTGGGTGAGTGCAGGAGGCAACCAATCGATGTGTGTCTCTCACATCAATGTTTCTCTCTCTCTTGGTCTCTCCCCCTCCCTTCCACTCTATCTAAAAATCAATGGAAAAATATCCTTGGGTGAGGATTAACAAAAAATTGAATATATTTTATATATATATATGACTGACTCTGCACAAACAAGAAATAACCTATATTGTATTAAGCCAGAGATTTGAGGGTTTGTCGGTGATAGGAGCTGGTGTTATCAAGCTGTATATGTACTCAATAAATGCTAGTCATGATGATGATGATGATGAGATGATGATAATGATGGTGGTGATTATGGTGGTGACAACAACAACAATCCCAATAGACCAAGGGCCCACAGGGCAGGAGTAGGAGGGTTGGTACTTAGACTAGACTTAGTGCTGGTGTCGGGGGCTGGGGGCTTACCTCCTTGGTGCCATTGTCCTGGATGAGGGTGTAAAGTGGTACCACACGGTTGATTTCTAGCAGCACCGGTGTGGGGCTCAGCTGCTCCTTGCCTGGTCGGCGGCAAAGGTGGCAGGTAGAGGGACAGCGGCCTTTCTCCTCACAGCGGATCTCCACGCCTGAGATGAGGTGGTCATCTGACAGCATCTGGGCCGTCAGCAGACCTGAGAGGTAGGTGATGAAGGGCATGGACTTGAGCTCTTTCTTGCTGCCCAACTCCGTGGTCTCTGGAGAGGGAGAGAGAAATTCAGCATTGTTCAAAAGGTCGGGCTCCTGAACCCACCATGAGTCCTGATGTGCTAAGGACCTGGTGTCAACAGGAAAGGAAAAGAGATGACAGAGTGGTTTGTGCATCATGCTTTGTTAAGAGCATTGGCCAGATGGTTCAGAATGGAGCCTTGTTCTACCATTTACATTAAATATCTCCCTTGCTCTCTTTGGACCTTACTTTGTACACATTTAAAAATGGCAGGTTGGACTAGAGCATTCTCCAAGGACCTTGCAAAATGTTAATATTCAAAGATTTTTTTTCCCAACCAGAAATTCCTTTCTTCGATTGTCAATTTACAGAATTGTTACCTTTCTTTTTTAAAAAGTATATTTTACTGATTTCAGAGATGAAGGAAGAGAGAGAGATAGAAACATCAACGATGACAGAAAATCATCAATTGGCTGCCTCCTGCATGCCCCAGACTGGGGATGGTGCCTGCAATTCAGGCATGTGCCCTGACCTGGAATCAAACTGTGGCCTCCTAATTCATAAGTCGATGCCCAAACACTGAACAATGCCAGCCGGGCAAGAATTTCTACCTTTCTTTCATGAACTCTCTCCAGTCCTATATTTTTCATGAAGTCCCATGGAGCAGGGGAAACACACGCTTTGCAGTCAAGTCAATTTCCGTTTAAATCTCAATTCCACTTGATAATAGCAATGCAACCTGGGAAAAATCTCCCAACCTCCAAGAGCCTATAGTAACTAACTCCCAGGTTGATAACACCAATGGAAACAGTTCTGAGTGATACATGCGATAGGAGGAGGTGGCCCTGTCTGGAAAAGACATCTTTCCCCCTTTCTTTCTTTGTTCATCTGTTCCCCGGTTCAAACTCTTTTCTCTCCTTCTTCTCCGTGCACACGCTGAGATCTGATTCATGCGTGCTCCATTCTGTGCTGTCTCGCTTCATCCTACAAAAAGTATCTCCCATTTCTGTGCCTTTGCTCACCCTGTCCTATGTTTCCCATCTGCCTCTCCAAATTTCTACCACCCATCCATGCTCCATTCCAATGTGATCCTCTTCAGGAAGTCTCTACTCCTGGCCCCAGTCCCTCTTCTATGAACAACTATTTCCACTTGCAAGACCTTATCTTGTTAAGCTCATTGTCTCATCCCATTTTCTGCTGACCTCTCCAACCATAGTATCAGGTCTGGGAGACCAGGGACCACTCCTGTCCCCACCTCTTTGGGGCCTAGCAGGATGCTAAGGATTCACTTGAGACTTAATCAAAGAGGAAGATTATAGAACTCGGAATGGCTAGAATGACATTCATGACCAAGTCTAAAGACTCCGACATTCTCCTGAGGAATTCTAGGGATCCCAGGAAGCATCTCAGCAGCTACTGGAAGAGGACAAGAGGAAAACCCAGCAGGCAGAAAACTCCAAACCCACATCTCAAATTCAAATAGAGCAGTTCCACTTCTATCTGTTTGACAGACTGGCCTTCTACCTAAGATTTCTTAGGAGAGAGGGGTCAGTGGTATATCAAAAAGCTTGAAGGAACAAAATGATATGTACAACCCAGAGGGTTCCACTTACGTTGCAGACTATGCGTGGGATATCTTCAATGCACAGTCTTAGTGGCAAAACAGGAAATGGTGGGGGGGGACTGGACTAAGGGACGAAGCTTGCTACAGGTGGCAGCTTCTTCCAAGCCTGGTAAAGTCAAGGCAAGCTCCTGACTCAGTGGAACCACAGGCCCTGGGCCCCAGTGCCTGGCAGGAAAAGAAGGGTTGTCTCCTGCTTTTGCTCTGGGCCTGCAGTGACACGCAGCTGAACTGGAAATGGGCTTACCAGTTGGAAATACAAATAAGTGCAGCCTTCATTCATTACTCTCTGGGCCCTCGGGCCTGGGATCTGGGCTCCACCTTTTCTGTCTGGCTGTCAGCAAATGCTTATGAGCCTCAGATCAAAGGCTCTGGGGGAGGAAGACGAGGCGTATTCCAGCTCACCAGTCCTTCAGAGGGATTAAAGATGGGTAGTTACCCAGATAAACAAAACAAAGATGTGAAGGAGGCATCTCGGCAGCTGGGGAGATGGAGACAGTCTTGCATACAGACACTTTTGGAAGTGCAGGTCATAGGGACAGTTTTGGAGAAAAAATGACTTCAAACTTGGGAGAGAATAACCATTCAGGAGAGAAGGGGAAGGGGTATTAGAGCTGCAAGGACATTAGGGAGCCATTAGCATACACTCTGACCCAGAGGTCAGTAGACAATGGCCCATGGGTCAAATCCAGCCCTCTGCCTGTCATTGCAAATAAAGTTTTATTGGAACATAGGAGCCCTCATTCTTTTTTTAAAAATATATTTTATTGATTTTTTACAGAGAGGAGGGAGAAGGATAGAGTCAGAAACATCGATGAGAGAGAAACATTGACCAGCCGCCTCTTGCACACCACCTACTGGGGATGTGCCCGCAACCAAGGCACATGCTCTTGGCCGGAATCGAACCTGGGACCCTTCAGTCCGCAGGCCGATGCTCTATCCACTGAGCCAAACCGGTTAGGGCAGCCCTCGTTCTTTTTATTGTGTATGGTTACAATGGCAGAATTTAGTAGCTGCAACAAGGACTCCATGGCCCACAAAGCCTAAAATATTTACTACCCAATCCTTTGCAGAGAAAGTCTAGCCTTAGGTTATCAATGGGGAAAGTGAGTCTCAGAGAGGGGTCCACCTATAGTCAAACAGGAATGTGGAAGAATGATGGATTAGTTAAAGTAAAATCTTTGGAATTAATTAGACCATCAGTACACTTGGGTTGCGCCTTTACAAGGAGAATAAAGTAGGACATCTTTTCTTCAGAAGACAGCTTTCCAAAACGAGTGAAAACCGCACCTTTGGAGAAACACTAACCTAGTACAGCCTTCCCGTTTTAAACAAGAGGTGATGGTGTCCCAAGGAAGGAAAATGACTTTGCAAAGTCACCCGGTGAGTTAGTGATTCTTTCAGCACGTGGCCCCGGTCTGTCTGATAATCAATACACCACTTCAACCATCGTTTTTATGTGTTATTTTATGTATTTTTAAAAATTTTTATTGATTGATTTTAGAGAAAGAGAGAAACATCGATTTGTTATTCCACTTATTTGTGCATTCATTGGTTGATTCTTGTATGTGCCCTGACTGGGGATCAAACCCACAACTTTGGCACATGAGGTTGATGCTCTAACCAACTGAGCTACCCAGCCAGGGCTTATCTCTTGTTACAAAATGCAGATGGCCTGCCCCTCATCGCACCTTGCCATTTGCACATAAGGTCATTGGGAAGGAATGCAACATTCCCTTGATCACACATTCATAGCCATTGGGTTAAAGATATAACTACCCATTTAACAACAAAACGAGCTACAAATCTTTGCTGGTCTGCTCTTGTCTCATAAATCTTTAGCTTTTTCAATCTATCAGGTCAACAAGTGGAGTTAAAAGCCTGGTGTCTGGGCTGAAAACGGCATTGAAATAGGACAGAATTCACAGCCGAACTTAAGGACTGGTTTTGCAAAAGGAAGGCACTTGGGTATCATCTGGTCCAACTAAACAAGGAAGGAACCCAATGCCTAAATAGAGAAAAGCATTTACCTCTAAGTCCCATGTGCACTTATTAACAATGGCCCTTTTGGTAAAGACTGTGTCCTGCCTACGTTATGATCTGGATGAAAGTGGCAACAGGGAAGACCTTTAGCCATCCTGTTAATGACCCCTCTGAAGACTTTACAACCGCTAAAGCTAACTGCTTCTGACACCTCACGCTGCGGCTAAAGTCATCTTTTCAAAAGGTGAAGCCTATATTCCCCTCCTGCTTAACACTCTTCCATGGCCTGTCACTGCTTTTAGGAAAAAGACCAAAATCTTTAAGATGACGCGTAAGTAGTGTGGGCTCCAGACAACCTGTCTGCCTCTCCAATCGGATCTCGTACCCTGCTGCTCCTAGTTCTTTAACTTTCGGCCGCACTGGCCTTTAAGTTGCTTGCACACGCGCTGTGCCTCCCTAAGTCTCGGCAGATGCTCTTCTCTGTACAGAATGCTTTTTCCATCCCACACCCAGCCCCTGGCTTCTCCTGGCTCATTTTCACTCATCCTTTAGATCATAGGTCAAGGGCCAATTCCTCAGCAAAGCCTTCCCTGAGCTCCACCCCACATGCCACCAATCTAGAGTAGGGTTTCACATTAAAGACCCTCTTAGCATCCTGCTCTATGGATCATCCTGTGCTATGGAACTTTCCAGACTGAAAGTTCGATAAGGGCAAAAACAGTGTTAGTCTTGCTGATCCCCATACGTATCCACGTTACACAGTACCTGGAACACAGTAGGCTTTCAATAATACTTTCAATAACTATTTATTGGATATATAATATATTTATGTATCCTGATCATTGTGCTCTTATGAAAGCACTGATGAGTCTCAGAGCCAAGATTTGTGAATTTCAAGATTGACAATCAACCTGGCTGGTGTGACTTTGTGGTTGAACATTGACCTATGAACCAGGAGGGCACGGTTCGATTCCCAGTCAGGACACACGCCCGGGGTTGCAGGCTCTATCCCCAGTGTGAGGCGTGCAGGAGGCAGCCAATCAATGATGCTCCTCATCATGGATGTTTCTATCTCCCTCCCTCTCTTCCTTCCTCTCTGAAATCAATCCCATATAATAAAAACCTAATATGCAAATCAACTGAACGGCCAGTCGTTATGATGCCCCTGATCACCAGAGGACAGACACTCAACACAGGAGCTGCCCCCAGCCCGCAGGCCCCGACCAGCAGCAGCAGCATGGGGGGGGGGGGGGGGCGGCGAGCAGGCGGCGCCAGGCCAGCCAAGGCGGGTGCCAACGGGGCCCCCCAATCACCCCACCGGTCGCCCCAGAGACTGGCCCTGATTGCCAGCCAGGCATAGGGACCCTACCCGTGGACAAATTTTGTGCACCGGGCCTCTAGTAAGAATATAAATTTTAAAAAAGGATTGATAATGAATTGGCGGCTTCTAATCAAGTGACCTCTTCCCAAAGTAAAATTAGCTCACTCAATAGGAAAGTTAACAGATGAATAGCTGATCAATGTGCCCGCTGCTCTGACCTCCTTGTGGTTTTCACATGGGGCATGGCCACTGAGGGTGGGGAGTGCGGTTGAAACAGGCTGTCTCTAACAGGCGAGGATCAAGAGCCTTTCTGAAGAGTCTTATCCTCTGTTCCCATTTCCCATCCCTCGGAACAATGCTCTGAAAATAGGATCATGTCTGGTTTCAAGCCCAATTCAGTCCCAATGACACTACAACCCATTCATCTGAGAACCTGCCAACTGAACTCTCTTTTTTCTCCTCCCAAATTCCTGCTGGGCATTATTTGTTGCCACAAAAAAAAAAAAAAAAAAAAAAGCCTCCGTTGAAGTGATAACTCTGTGTTGGGAGGGTAGCCAGGGCTTTTCGGCAGGAGGTGATGGCACTGCTTGGCCTCGTCGAGCAAACAAAACAAAGGCTTCCGACGAAGGGCTTCTGGGAGAGCCAAAGTCGTGCGAATGTTTGTCCAATAGTCAGCAACAGCTCCGGGCACTGCCGCCCAGTCAGACGGGCTTGCTTGGCAGTAGGCTTGCACTTGGAGCATTTAAAGGCTCCACGGGGACCAGAGGGGCTCAAATTAGAAACATCAAGGGTGGAGGGAAGAGGGTGAGACTTTTATATCGTAAAGAATGGCCTTTATTGCAGCAATGGCCTCCCAGGAATTGCTAAAACGGGATCATCTCTTAGGCGGAGTTACTATCTCCTGTTGGAGCCCAGGCCTGGCTCGAGGGCCCGCACAAATGTCCTTAACGAAGGGGAAGGAGCCAGCTACACCGCCGTCGCCAAGGCCTGTGCTTGTGTGTGGGGCCGTCTGCGCTTCCCAGCCCGGCAGCCCGAGTTCAGCACCGAGAGTGTGCCAATCACAGGTAACAGTGCCGGCCTGGAAGAGGTACTGGGAGGAGTAAATAAGGTGCGGCAAAGGTTAGGCACTCAATCATGTTAGCTGTCATGACTGTCGCGGCTGTGGTGCAATCATTTTTGTCACAACTACTCCCTATTCTGGATGCTGGAACAGGATGTTCACACTGGACTTCCTCTTGAGACACCGAGACAGACTAGAAGTGAAATCCCAAAGCCAAGCCCCTGTATGCAGAATTCACGAGGGAGATGAACCCAAACTTGTTTCCTAACTCTAGGAAGCCCAGCCAGAACAAGGAACTAAAGCAAGGTGAGAGGGTAGACAGGGCGGCTGAGGGGAGGCCTGCTTTGCAGACAACTAGTATTACCTGAGGTTGCAGGTTCCCAATGACCCAGGTGGCGCAGGAAGAACATGCTGCCTTCTAATCCCGTCTTGTGAGAAGGGGCCTCAAGAGCGCCTCTCGAAGGACTTGCCATGTGTGGGCAACTGGGAGGGTCTTACTCTACCTGCCGAAGCTCTGGTTGGTCAGGCAGCAGAACCCAGAGGTTGACAATGTGAAAAACACTTGAGGATTTTCCCTGGACCAGATATGGGGCCATAGAAGGAAGGGCTGTCACCTCAGCATTATTCAATGCTTGTGTGCGTCTGATTCTGTCAATTTTCCCTTGAAACCTGCTGGCACTTTAACCGCCCTGTCAGGAATTTCTCCTTAAAACTACCTGCTTCTGGCCTGGCTGGGGTGGCTCAGTGGTTGTGCATTGACCCATGAACCAGGAGGTCACTGGTTCGATTCCCATTCGGGGTACATGCCCAGGTTGCAGGCTTGATCCCCAGTGGGGGGCATGCAGGAGGCAGCCAATCAATGATGTTTCTCTCTCATCGATATTTCTATTTCTGTATCCCTCTCCCTTCCTATCGCTCTAAAAACCAAAAAAAAAAAAACATATTTAAACAAAAAACAAAACAACAACAACCAAAAAACGACCTGCTCCCTCCCTACACAGTAGACAAGGGTAGAATTGGATGCTTAAATCTAAAGCCGTTGAGCTGCAAGATCTGATCTGAGATCCTTGGCAAGTCA
The DNA here is from genome assembly GCF_000147115.1 of Myotis lucifugus. Lineage (NCBI taxonomy): Eukaryota > Metazoa > Chordata > Mammalia > Chiroptera > Vespertilionidae > Myotis > Myotis lucifugus. The sequence continues at coordinate 232,477 of NW_005871135.1, forward strand.
CTTCACTTCTCCAACCTCAGTTTCCTTATTTGTAACATGGGGATGCTAGCTCCTCACTGACCTACTCTGAGCATCCGGGTGAGCTGCAGCCCTCACTGATGTACACCTGTGTCCTCAGATGGCCCCCCTGTCACCCTACAGAGTCAAGACCGTTGCCCCCTCTCACAAGGGAGGGAACCGAGGCTCAGAGTGACATGGAGGGTACCTGACGAGGGAGACTCATTTCAGTTCCACCTTTGAGGAAGGTCAGACTCTTTGTGTCCAGGGAGAGGGACCCCTGGACACTGACCAGTAGCACAGCAATGGCTGATGTCTATTGTTTGCAAATGAGAATTATTTTAGCTTTTTTTTTTTTAAGTACAGACATACCCATGTGGTTCTACTGTGTTGTTTGTCCTAAAGAAAGAAAGGCGCTCTAACCGGTTTGGCTCAGTGGATAGAGCGTGAGCCTGCGGACTGAAGGGTCCCAGGTTCGATTCCAGTCAAGGGCATGTACCTTGGTTGTGGGCATATCCCCAGTAGGGGGTGTGCAGGAGGCAACTGATCGATGTTTCTCTCTCATCGATGTTTCTAACTCTATTTCTCTCCCTTCCTCTCTGTAAAAAGAAGGAAGGAAGGGAGGAGGGGAGGAAGGGAGGAAGGGAGGAAGGGAGGAAGGGAGGAAGGGAGAAAGGAAGAAAGGAAGAAAGAAAGAAAGAAAGATAGATGCAGAGTGAAGAATCCCAGTGCAGCTCAGTGGACCCAAAGGTGGACTTTCCCACAGACTAAGGTGTGCTCAGGCTTCCTTCCCTGCCCACACCGGTTTTGGTTTCTGTTTTTAATCCCTCTTGCTGTTCAGTCAGCATTAAAGTTTAGCATTTCCTTCAGCCACTTGAAACAAGGTGGGCTGTGGGCAGTAATGGAGGCTGACAAAGCCATGTGTGGTCTCCTGCTGCCCTCTAGTGTTGGTTTAAGATGATTGCTCTTGGGAAAAACTTGGTTCTCCTACGCCAAGGAATGAATACTGTGTGCAAAGCAACTTGCTGCTCACTGAGGGCAGTGGGGAAGACAATAAAGGCTTCGCTCTGATCAAGGAAGCCTGGTGTCAAGTACAAGGTTCTGAACCAGCATTTGCTTAGAAGGCGGGTACAGGGCCAGGTTTGGAGCTAGGCGTTGGAGGGGTGGGGGTGATAGTAGTGAAATTATGAATAACTAGAGGCCCAGTGCATGAAATTTGTGCATGGGTAGGGTTCCTAGCAGCTGCCGGCCGCCGGCCAGGGCCTCCCTTCGTTCTGTGGCGCCCCCTGGTGGTCAGCGCACGTCATTGCGAGCGATCAAACTCCCAGTCGGTCAAACTCCCGAGGGGATACTTTGCATGTTAGGCTTTTATATATATAGATGATTTGCTCCAGACCAAGTGGTCCCCAAGAATAGAGCTTTGATTGAGTATGTGAGCTAGGAAGGTGAAGCCAGAGAGAAGGAGAGGAATGGGGCGAGAGCAGCGGTTCTCAACCTGTGGGTCGGGACCCCTTTGGGGGTCGAACGACCCTTTCACAGGGGTCACCTAAGACCATCGGAAAACACATATTGAATATATAATTACATATTGTTTTTGTGATTAATCACTATGCTTTAATTATGTTCAATTTGTAACAATGAAAATACATCCTGCATATCAGATATTTACATTACGATTCATAACAGTAGCAAAATTACAGTTATGAAGTAGCAACGAAAATAATTTTATGGCTGGGGGTCACCACAACATGAGGAACTGTATTAAAGGGTCGCGGCATTAGGAAGGTTAAGAACCACTGGGCTAGAGATAAAGCAGAGAGAAGAGACCATGGATGAAGCAGGATCCTGAAGGTACCAGGAAGATGAACTCCCAGGTAGCTGTGGAATGATGTGGTCTTGTGGACGAGAAAGGGGCCACAGACTAAACCTGACAAGAAGGCCTACGTGGCAGCCTTACAAACTCAGAGACCTAAAGTAACCACATAGAATAGTCTGAAATGAAAACTTTCTAACTAAAAGCTGTTCATGGCTGGTAGTCAATTCCTAGGCCAGTATTTTTCTCGAACAAAGGTAAATCTTCACCTTAACTGAGCCTGCCTGTTGTCTTGTTTTGCATCCACAATAACATACCTGATAACTTCTCTTTGGAATATCAAAGTAATTTCCTCCCCCACTCCTCAAAGCCAATCCCCTCACCAGAGCAGAGACCACAAATCCCCTCATTGTTATGATTATCATGTGAATTGTTAAGGACTATGAGTCTGCTCCTTTTTCTTTTATCCAGTCCCAGAGATTTCCTTGCTTTGCTTTCTCCTGCCTCCCTATCACCACTGGATTTCATGTAACCCCCTTAAGTCTTCTCCTTTGATTCTAATGTATAAAATAAGGTGCAAAACTGCCATTCTCAGGAGCATTTTCTCATTCCTTTGAGGATTTGCTTCCTGGCATCAGTTTGGCTCAAATAAACTCATAAAAATTCTTGCAGGCTTGGATGTTTCTTACGTTGACAGTCTGAATGTGAGGCAGACCTGGGTTTGGATTTCTATGCATGCAACCAGGGCCTCTGGGCACAGGTGTGCAAGCTGTGCCGTGCAGAACCCGACAAAGTGCAGCGGGGAGTGGAAACCAAGTCCCACCCCAGGCAGCCCCACGGGCCATGCCTGCACCCATAGGATTGAAGCCAAATGGAAGAGCACCATCTCCTGATTCAAACAAAAGGTGACTGTGGCCTGGGGGAGGCTCTGCAGGTGGCCATGGGCAAGCTTAAGAGGCTTCCTCTCAGAGCCTCTGCTCTTCTATGTATACAATAAGGATAACATTACAGATAAGGCAAAGTTGCTGCTTGAATTTAAAATAATGTATACTCGTGACACCCAACAAATTCCAGTTCTTATTGATCCAATCTCTATATATAAAAAGCCAGCGACCAGAATGCTGGGACGACCAGAACAACTGGGGACTATGACGCCCACTGCGGCAGGCCAACTGGCCAGATTGGGGGTGGGGCCGGCCAGCCAACCACCTGCAGCCCCTCCCCTCCACCGGCCCGGCCCCAATCAGGGCCAGCCAGACCTCACCCGTGCATGAATTCGTGCACCAGGCCTCTAGTATTATCATAACAACCTAGTTTTATTTTTAAGAAAGGGTGGGGGAAAGTCCATAAAAAGGGGGAGAGAGTAGAAAGGAAATCCTCATTTCCTGAGCTTCTATTCTTTTTTGCTAAGCAAAAGACATTCTCATCGAATTCTTATAACCGCAATTTGGACTAGGAATGTTCGCTTTTATAACCCTCCTTTACAACTGAGGAAACTGGGTTTCAGAATAATGACATTGTTTTTCATGGAAATATTGCAGGTTATAAAGGCAGGAAGAATGACAGAATTAGAAAATTACTATTTTGCAATCGAACACAAGAGATCTAGACAGCTATCACCAATGAATCCTAAAACCAGTAAGAGAAAGGCTGATGGGAATATTCCTAATTAATAGATCAGACTTACAGCAGCTGACCTGTTGTTTAATCTTAATATCACTAAAAGAAGTAAACCGGACAGTAAGTGCTTTTGATATGACGCCATAGGAAGTACATGGCACAGTCTGCCTACTTTAGCGGGCACTTCTTGGGCCCAGGCGTAGAATTCTAGGGTCTGTGAACTTGTGTAGAGGAAAATACAAACTTATTTTTAGTATATTCTAAGTGCAATTTAATATTTTATTTATTTATTTTTTTAATGGGGGAGAGAGAGAGAAAGAGAGAAAGAAAATAACACTGCTGTGAATAAGAAACACTGATCAGTTGCCTCCTGTACCTGCCTCAACTGGGAATCGAACCAGCAAACTGGGTATGCGCACTGACTGGTGTACAGGATGATGCTCCAAACAACTGGGCCACACCAGCTAGGGCATTTCCTTATGTTATGAATGGAGGTAATGAACTATAGTAGTGTAGCACTTCCTATGACTTTGACACAATCAGATTCACATATATTTCTATCATATTATGGGTTGTCACAAATATTTGAATTATTTATGTTCATAGCTATTAGAATATCCATTAAGTATTGTCATTAATAAAGAAGGCTATATATTACTCCATTACAAATTCGTTTTTTAAAAATATTTTGATAGCTCTATCTTGATATAATTTCTTTCTTATGTAGTCCTCATGTATCTCATTTTATGCATTTAAAAATATTATTCTGAGAAGGTGACAGGGGGTGGTGGGGGTCAATAGCCTGCATCATTTTATAAAAGGGGTCCATGAAACAAACAAACAAAACAAATTGATGAATCCCTAGGAGAGAGGAACATGTTAAAAAAAACAACAACAAATTAACACACACACACACACACACACACACACACACACAAGAAAAAGCAATGAGCTAATCTGCAAAGCAAAAAAATTCTAAAAGTCAAAGAAGCCAATGTCTTCAACAAATAATAGCAAAATTTTAAGGTGTAATTATTACTGATTAAGGAAGACCTAGTACAACATGTGGACATTTTGATTCTTATTTAAACACACCTACTACAGAAAGATGTTTTGAAGCAATAAAGGAAATTTGAATATGAAGTGCTAGATGTGATGATGATGTTAAAAAAATAATTATTTCTTAGAGACACATAGTGAGGTATTTACAGGAGGAACGATATGATATCTGGGATTTGCTTTAAAAGACTCCAGCAGCAGAAAGCAAATTGGAAGTGAGAGATAGTTGAAGCAAAATTGGCAAAATATTGACAAGTATTGCAAGGTGATGAGCACACAGGGACTCACTCTATCATTTTCTCTCCGTATATGTGTACTTTCCCCAATAAAACACCGAGAGAAGAGGGCTGCCAGGAGAATTACATAGAATCACTACAGGCAGTTACTGCCGGGGAGTAGGATGAAGAGGGATTTTCCACAACTACATTATGTGCTGTTTTGATTCTTGCTTCTAAACGCATTTTCACTTGCAGTATATTTAAATATTTTAAAATAACAGTAAAAGTTTCCTATTTTTAGAAAAATAAATTAGAATAATGAATAGCAGTGACATGAGAATGTATGGTATAGGTGGGGAGGGGGTGGAGCAAAAAGTCTATCTCTTCCTGGGCCGCCTGCCAGTCTTGCAGACACCAATTGATGGAGAGAGTAATGGTAGCCATCAAGAGAAAGCTGGCTGAAACCCTGGAGCCAAGAGGATAGGAAGCCTGCACGGGGGTTGAGAGGTGGGGCGTAGCAGAAATAAGGCCCATGGGATATTTCCCAATAGTCCTCATTTAGCTTTGAGGTGAGTTGAAGTTCCTGACACTACCCAGTGAATATTCTCTGGGCAAGCCTTCACTGCTACTAGCATTTATCAAGCAACCTACTCTGCCAGTATTTGATGACTGCTGATCTTTGACCATCTACGCTAGCTCAAATCATTACAAACTAGGTCCGGCCAATGCACACAAATGTATGTGATATTAAAAGAAAGTTTCAAAATTTTGAATCAATTGCTTCCATATCAGCTCAAGGAATTAAAAAATAAAACAAAATGAAAACAACAAATCAAAACACACACACACAAAAACCCTCCCTGTGCAAGGACATTTAGGCAGTCTTGCTGCGATGGTTAAATTTTCAAAGATCGACTTGTCAACTTGACAAACTCTCTCTTGCTGACTTTGATGAAACAAGCTGGAGAGACTCACATGGCAAGCTGAGGACAGTCTCCACCCAAAGCCATCAGGGGCCTGAGGCCCTCAGTCCGACAACCCGTAAAGAACTGAATCCTGCCAACAGCTACATAAGTGATCTTGGAAGCCAATCCTTCCCCAGTCGAACCTTAGAATGAGACCCCAGCCCTGGCCAATAACTTGACTGCTGTCTTCTGAGAGACTGTGAAGCAGAGGATCTAGCTAAGCTGATTCCCGACTCACAGAAACTGTGAGATAAGAAATGTATGCTGTTCAAAACTGCAAAGTTTTGAGGTAATTTGTTAATACAGTGATAGTTAATAAAGGTAGGCAGATATAATTTAATATTATTTCATAAACATTCTAGCAATTATTAACCTCTAGACTCAGACAAATTTGGTTAGGATGAATTAGAGTTGTAATTTTCTCCCCTACAATCTATAAGCAAGAAATTCCTCTTCCTCCTCAGAATTCAACTGTTAATAAGGGAAGAGGGGGACGATATTTTGTCGAGAACAGTAATGATGATGATGATGATGATAATAATAATAACAACAACAATGACATAATAGTAGCTAACATTCATAGACCACTTATTCTTTATCAGGCAGTGCTCTAAAAACTTAAGATATTAAGTCATCTAACATTTACAAAATCTCTATGTGGTAGATAGTTATTATTATACCCCTTTTGCAGAGGTAGAAAGTTAAGTTCACAGTAGCTAAGTCAGTTGGCCTAGGTTAAATAACTTGCCTTACAACAAGTCACCAAGCATTATTTCAAATTATCCTCTAACCCATTCTCCAAAAAAATCTTGCAGATGGATGGAACCAGGGTTCTGACCCTGATCTGATCCAAGCCTTTGCTTTTTCTATTGCATAATGGTGGACTTAACAAACTTATTTATAATTAAAAGCCTAATTGACCAGAACAACCAGTCGCTCTGACACGCACTGACCACCAGGAAGCAGATGCTCAATGCAGGAGCTGCCCCCTGGTGGTCAGTGCACTCCCACAGCCAGCTCCCCTGGCTGGCCAACCTTCCATGGTCCCTCCCCCTGGCCAGCAGGCCTCAATCAGCCCGACACCTGCCCACTGCAGTGGTGGTGCGGTGGTGAGGGAAGGAGGAGGGGGGAGGTGGGGAACCACATGGTGGTGGGGCGCCGATGATGGCAGTGTCGGCGTCCGGCGTCCCTTCCTTCCATGCCTAGCCCAGCGACCGTCACCTCCTCTCCAGTCTGGCCTTGATCAGACTGGCCCCAATCAGCCCTGATCACTGGCTAGGCTGAAGGACTCCACCCATGCATGAATTTCATGCACTGGGCCTCTAGTAATAATAATAATAATGACAGTAATATTAATACATGTCAGGCAACATGCCAAAATGTGAGTGCTTAACATCCAATATTTTACTTTGCTCCCCGCAATCATGTGATTTAGCTATTTTTGTCCCCACTTTAAAGAGAATGGTAAGAAGGTTAAACTAGAGATCTTCTTTGTAAATGGAGAAAATAATACTTAGCTCATAGGCTGATGTTATTGGTTGAATTGGGTCCCCCAAAATATATGCTGAAATCCTAATGCCCAGTACATCAGAATGGGACTTTATTTGGAGATAGGGTCATTGTAGATGTAGTAAATCAGATGAGGTCATACTCGAGCTTTAAATAGGTAAGAATGAAGGTCAAGCTTAATCTAATAAGACTGGTGTCCTTGTAAGAAAACATAGGCAGACACACACACACACACGGAGAAAATGACCACATGAAGACAGAGGCAAAAATTGGAGTTATGCTACCACAAGCCAAGGAATGCCCGGGGCCACCAGGAACTAGGAGAAGCAAGGAAGGATCCTCTTTTAGAGATTTCAGAGAAGGCATGGCCACATGGACACCCTGATTTCAGACTTCCAGCCTCCAGAACTGTGACAGAATAAATTTCCCTTTTTTTAAGCCATCCCTTTGTGGTACTTGGTTATGATAGTCCTAAGAAACTGATACAGGTGGTGTAAATGTGAAATGAAAAGCCATTATATTAAAACTAGAGGCCTGGTGCATGAAATTCGTGCACTCGAGGGGGGGCGTTCCCTCAGTCTGCCCTGCGCCCTCTCGCAGTCTGAGAGCCCTCAGGGGATGTCTGACTTCTGGCTTAGGCCTGCTCCCCTAAGCCAGCAGTCGGACATCTTTAGCGCTGCCGCAGAAGTGGGAGAGATTCCTGCCACCGCTGCTGCGCTCGCCAGCCACTGAGCCCGGCTTCTGGCTGAGCGGTGCTCCCCCTGTGGAAGCACACTGACCACCAGGGGCAGCTCCTGCATGGAGCGTCTGCCCCCTGGTGGTCAGTGTGTGTCATAGAACCGGTCATTCCACCATTCGGTTGCTTTGCATATCAGCCTTTTATTATATAGGATGCTGAATAGAGTACAGGCACACCTCGTTTTATTGTGTTTTGCTTTATTGCACTTCGCAGATACTGTGCTCTTTTGCAAATTAAAGTTTTGTCACAACCTTTTTTGTTTACACTATTGTGGCACCAACAGGTTTGAGGCAAGCCTATTGGTGCCAGGTTCCCAAAAGTATTTGCTTACTGCGTGTCTCTGTGTCGCATTTTGGTAATTCTTGCAATATCCCAAAGTTTTATTATTACATTTGTTAGGATGATCTGTGATCAGTGATCGTTGATGTCACTACTGTAATAATGATTCAGATGAAGGCTCAGATGATGGTTAGCATTTTTAGCAGTTAAGTATTTTTAAATTTAGGTCTATAGATTTTTGTAGACATAATGGTACTTAACAGACTAATTGGGAAACCAAAAAATCCTATGGCTCGCTTTGTTATCATATTCGCTTTATTGCAGGGATCTGGAACTGGACCCACAATATCTCTGAGGTATGCTGTATTTAAACGGTTTCACAGAGAGTATTTTAAAAATGTTTCTGTGTATGAGGAATGCTAACATAGTACCAGGGTATGCAAAGCCACAGGATTAGAATGAGTGCATTTTCCTAGTGTGTTTATTTCACTCTGAGATTTTGTGGTATGATAATTAATTATACTGGTAGCTAATTTAAACATTAAAAACAAGATAGTCAAACACAGATTTTTTTTTTAAAGACTTTTTTGTTGTTGTTGCTGTTGTCATTGTTTAAAACCTTGCTTGAACTACAGCCCCAGACTATCAGAAGCCCCATTGGCTCCACTCTGTGATTGGGGGAACATCAGTAGAAAAATACCACCAGTCCTGAATTAAGACATTGGGCTGGTAACTGGTTTTCAGCAAACAGGGTGCAAACTCCCCACCTGTCTGAGAAGAGGGTATAAGTAAGGTCTCAAGGCTGGGAAGAAAATACCTGACAGTAACTCTCCCATCTCTCCCACCTGACGGGGGCTGGTGGAAGAACCCCAGGCCCCTGTTTACACGGCTCCTTGCCATTCTGGTGAAACTGGCCTCGTTGAGTCTCCAACATGCAGAAACCCCGGGCAGGGGGCAAGGCCTCTCCTCTGGTGATACGGCTCAGAACAGCTCATATGCGTGTCTTCCCCTTGGCAGCATCATGCTCCACGGTTATGACAGCCATGATCTGACCTGTACTCCTTGACTTCCTAAGCACTGTCATCTCCTCTCTCTTTTGAATCTTACCAACAAAGCTTACCCGGTAAAAAGAGAGCTGCTGTCATAAAATATGGGTAGTCTAGGTGGTGGTTCAGAGAATGTCCTAACCCAGGGGTGGGCAACCCTTGGCACGCGTGCCAAACATGGCACACCAGTAACTTTTGCTGGCACGCGAAACCCCTTTTATAATCTTCCATTTACAATTTTTTTCTTAATATCGACTTTTTTATTTTTCAGATAAATTCAGTGTAGGTGCATCTTAGATAAATAAATAATTTTACATAACAAGTTCTCTTAAAGACCATAGACATGGATTGAAGAGAGAGGGGAAGAGCAATTTCTATGCCTCTGCCTTAACTCTCCCTGCCTTTCTAGATCCGACCAGTGTTTTGGTTTTATCCACATACGCTTGTGAATCTTTGTTCTCAGTGATGAATTTTGTTAAGTCTCATAATAGGAGTAGCCTGACGGATGAAAGTAGTAGCTTGTGCATATCTCTGAAGGTCACGAAATATAAACCTGATGTAAAATCTCTGTCATCAGTGATGCAGCAGCAAAAGTCCCACTGATAATATCAAACAGAGTCATAAAGTTTTCTGTCGGACTATCAGTGTACATGTATACATTAAAAAATAAATGTATTTTTCATCATCATATACTGTGTTTTTATCGCTCGAATGAATTTTATTATTTCTTCAAGGTTCTTCACATACGTACACCTTAAGAGATATCAAGTAGGCGTAACATGTTCTCAAAAAATTAGGGTTGGCACGCAGAAGAATTTTGAGTCAGAGATTTTGCTGGTTTTGGCATGCACTCACAAAAAGGTTGCCCACCTCTGTCCTAACCCAACTGGCCTGGGTTTGTACCCTAGCCCTACGGCTTCCCAGGCGGCAACTGTGAGCAATCTAGTTCATCTTGCTGAACCTCAGCTGCCTCTTTTGCAAGATGGAGCTACTGATATCTCCTTGATTCATTTGTTGGGGGCATTAATTCTGATTTATGATAATATCTATGAAGTACCTGGTATATTGCTGGTGTGTACAAAAATGGCTGGCCTACCCACCTGACCCCATGGAGTTATTTTGCAGCTAGAATAACTCTAGGTCAGACAGGGGATGTGATTTGCCTAAGGTCACATCTCTGAGTCTGACTCACTGACTCAGCAACTCTTATGTGCTGGGCACTGTGCTAATAAGATATGACAACAAATGGGCATTGTCCTTCAGGGAGCTTGCAGCCCACTGGGGGAGATGGCAAGGAAGTGGGGAATTAAAGCCCAACCCAGTATGTGCTTTATGAAAAATCACCAAATTACAAGTTCTGGCACCTGCTGAGCATGCAGTGAGCACCTGGGAGTTCCCAGGAGCCCAGGAAAGTGGGAGAAGCAAGCACCCCTGCTCTCCTGGCCCCGCGAGGTTCTGTCTGCAACCACTGTCTGTGCTAATTCTGAGCAAAACCTGCCCCAGGGTCTTCAGCCCACTCCTGCCTGGCCAGTCTGATCAAACCCTGGCTGGCCCTGGCTTGTAAGCATATCCTTGAAGTCTCAGATAGGCCCAGAGCTCTATGCCAACCCAGGCGTACAGAGCCCCCAGGCCCACTCTAAGGATGCCATGAAGTATGCCAATCCAACCTCCCATTGCCTTCAATATCTGAAATGCTGGGAGCCGGCGCTTCTGGGACCAACAGTCCGGAGAGTATAACAGCTAATTATAATATACATATTTACAATTAATTAAATGTAACCACTATATATTATAATCTTAGTCCTTATTTGCATTTAGAGATAAAGATCATTTCCATTTAGAGATAAACCTCATTTCCATTTAGAGATAAAGAAATGGGCAGAGAGATGAAACAAGGTTAAGAGGGTGCATTCTCAGGTAGAATTGGGTTCCAATCTGGGCTTTATACTTTCGAACATGAGGCTTTGTCATTTAATCACCTGGGCATCAGGTGCTTATCTCATAGGGTCTTTATGAGGATTAAGTGAGCCATGTGAAGTGTGTAGCTGCACCTCAATACTGAGCTGCTCAAAGAGGGTAGCTTTCTTATTGTTTTATTGTTTCTGTTTGTCGTTTTATCATTGTGCAGCGTCACACACCTACATGGGATTTCAAGTCCCAGCACATTCCACGTTAAGCCCCTTCCTGCTCCTAAGCTCCTAAGCTAAACTATAAGGTCACCTGCAGAACTGGCCTCAAACTAAGGGGTCTCCCTAGCCAGTAGGACAGACCACCTCCCACCTGGGAAGACTCTACTCTCCCTGCTACCCCAAAGCTAGACTTGGGTTTGGGTTCCTGGGTAGCTTCAATCTGCAGGGACAGGCACTACAGAGTGTAGCTCCTCTGCCAAGTGTGGATGAAAGGGGCCAAGTGCTAACCTGGCAACCTCAGGGAAGGCCTGTGTGCAGCCGTGCAGACTGAGAGACCTAGAGCAGTGATGGCGAACCTATGACACGCGTGTCAGAAGTTGACACGCGAACTCATTTTTTTGGTTGATTTTTCTTTGTTAAATGGCATTTAAGTATATAAAATAAATATTAGAAATATAAGTCTTTGTTTTACTATGGTTGCAAATATCATAAAATTTCTATATGTGACACGGGACCAGAGTTAAGTTAGGGTTTTTCAAAATGCTGACACGCCGAGCTCAAAAGGTTCACCATCACTGACCTAGAGTAACCACAAAGGATGGTCTGAAATGAAAACTTCTCAACTAAAAGCAGTTTATGGCAGGTAGTCATGTCCTAGGCTAGAATCTTCCCTGACAAAGGTCAATCTTTATCTTAACTAAGCCTTTCTATTGTCTTTTGCATCTACCATAACCCCTTTCTCCAGACCCCTCAGGGCACAACCAATGCACCAGGGAGGGGACCATAAATCTCCTCATTGTTACTGTTATCATGTTAACTGTTGACTGTTAACTCTCCTGTACCCACATCTGTAAAAGATGCATGTGTCTATCATTTTACTTTTCACTCAGTCCCAGAGGTTTCCTTGTTTTGCTTTCCCCACCTCCCTAATCTACCACCAATGGATTTCATGTAACCCACTTGCATCTTCTCTTTTTATTGTAATGTATAAAACAAGGTGCAAAACTGCCATTCTCTGGAGCATTATCTCAATAATCCATTGAGATTTTGCTTCCTGGCAACTGTCGACAGTTTGGCTGAAATTAACTCACAAAAAACTCTCTATAGGTTTGAATGTCTCTTATGTTGACACAAAGGTGCCTCTGGAGTAGGCAAAAGACTCCTTTCAAAGAGCAATGTGTTTATCAGATAAACTTGGCTCTAGGTTTCCAAGTGTGTGTGTGTGTGGGGGGGGGGGGGTGGAGAGACAGGGGCTCAGAAGTACTACCTTTCCAAGTGAGTCAAGTTCTGTACTTGCCCCAGGGTGGAAGTTGTATTCTTCCCTCAGCCCATTTCTCAGAAGGGAAAGCTGAAGTTCAGAGGGGCTTCCAGACCTTGAGGTGCCCTGGCTTTGTTGAGGACCACTCCTGGAGGTCACAGTTTAGCAAAGGGGTTAAAACTCAGATTGGATTTGAGGTTAGCTCCCGAATCTCTGAGCAAATTTAGGCAGGCCCTTTCGTCTCAGTTTCCTTATCTCTACAATGGAGACAGAAAGCTCAACTATGTATTGTCAAGGTCCACAGTTAGCTTGCCTCTCCCCGCCCTCTGGGCTCGGTGCACTCCGGTCTGGCCGACTACAAGCCCCAGCATGCCTCAGGAAGCGGAGTCCAGTGACAGACAGGTGGCTCTGCGAATTGGAGCCGGCCAAGGGATTCGCTGCGGCGCGTGCGCAGAGGGCAGCGGGCGGGTGGGCTGGAGGCGGTTGCCGCGTCGGAGCCACGGGCGGTCAGGTAGGGGGTGGGAAGGAGGGTCGGGGACCTGGGACCAGGGCCCCTGCGGGAGTCACGGGCTGCTGGTGAGCGGCGGGGTGAGGGGGCTGCGCAGTGGCCGTCCCCCGCTTGAATGGCAGGGTAGGGGACCGGATCGGAGGGGCGGGAGCG
>NW_005871135.1:245915-249406 GCF_000147115.1 Myotis lucifugus
CCTGCAGCTCTGGGCGGGGAGCTAGGGGCTGGGAGACGCTTCGCGATGCAGCGTGCCGGGAGGTATGCGTTAATGTGTGGGGCCCCCGAGGAGGGTCAGGGTGCAGCATCTGGGAGACGGGAGGGGATCTGTAGGCCCTGGAGGAGAAGGGTGCAGAATTTCGGAGATCTGATAACATTTGGGGTGCAGAATCTAAGGAGGTTTAAGGGAATCCGGGAGCGCTAGGATTCCGGGGCTGCAAGATCTGAGATCAGAGGGAGCAACGTGAGGGGCTCTCCTAATTGATAAGGAAGAAGCATTTTCTGGGTGGCATTGGGGAAAATTGAGGAGACGGGTTCTTGTTTGCAAGGAGGTGAAGGTTTGATGACAACACATGTTATGGGGGTGAGTAAAGAGGAACGTGCAGGGTTTGAGGGTGCACGGTGCTTGATGGAATTGGGCGATCAGATTGAGGGAGGGCAGCAATCTGGGGTGTGGGGCTGGGGTGTTAAACTGGGGTGCAGGGTGGAAGGCTGCAGAGATGAAAACAGATTAAAGGATCTGTTTCAGATTTGGGGCACGAGAGTGAAGAATTGGTGAGGGTTGCAATATGGAGCCCTAAAGACTTGAATTCTGTACTGTGGGAGGGTGGGGCACTGGGTTGGGGTGGATAGAATGGTGGGGTAGCGATGTCACAACTAGAGAATTAAAGCGCTCTGACTAGATTTGTGAGCTGTTGGAATTTTCCTAAAGTCTGCATGGGAAGCAAAGAGAGTTCTGGGGACTGGAGGACCAAGAAGTGATGCATGAAACCATGCGGGTATGAAGTTTAACAGCGTTCAGGGTTCAGCAGCAACGTCCTAAATCCTGCAGGAGCCTGGCTTTCTCTGCGAGAGGCCCAATCTCCCTCGCTCATTAATCAAAGATCCCTTTGCAGGAGGCAGCCATGGTACTGCCACTAACTTGCCAGGGAACCCAGGCCCAAAAGTGGTAGGAGTTGGGGGAGAAGAGAGTGGTCAAAGGGGGCACGAAGCAGGAAACTACCCAAGGTCATCCACCCAAGCTTCCTTTGCCCGTCCCTCCAAGCTGAGACAGCAGATAGGATGGGAGGCCTCCAGAAAATGAGAGGAACGTCGTGATCTCAGGCCTTCTGTTCCTCATCAGCTAAATAAGTAGGTGGGATTCATCCTACCTACGGTCCATGGCAGCTCAAAGAGGCAGTGGCTCTGTGAATGAAGTGTTTGGGCTGGGAGAGAGACAAGGGCAGATGCACTGAACATTTAGTCCTGTGCCAAGTTCTGCAGCAGTGGTTCCTAACCAGGGCAATGCTGTCCCCCAGGGGATGCTTGGGAACCTCTGGGGACATTTTTGGTGTCACAGTTGGCGTGTGGGGCAGTACTGGCCGCTAGTGGACAGACACCGAGAGATGGGGTTTAACATCCTTCCGTGCACTGGACAGCCCCCACCATAAAGAATTATCTGCCCCAATGTCAATGGTGCCAAAGTTCAGGAACCCTACTCTAGAGTGGGGTGCCCTGGAATCAGATCCTGGCTCTGTCACTTCCTGATTTGGTGATCTTGATCCTGACTTAGTTTTCATAATGGCCCTACTAAGTAGGCTCTACTAGACCCAGTTTTACACATAAGGAAACTAAAGCATAGGAAGTGACTTGCGTTGGTTGCATGGCTAGGAATAGCAGGCAGGGCTGGGCTCATACTCAGATCTCAGTAAACCTGTATATTCCCAGTTTCCTTGCTTTGTCCTTGCTGGACTTGCTTAGTCTTATTATCCCAGCCGATTCCCCTCTAATGAAAGGATAGTCCAGTGAGTATGCCTGAAGATCCAATTGAACTCTAAGGGGGGCAAATCCGTCTAATTAGGCAGGGAGTAGCCCTGAACTTTGTTCTGATTTGTTCTTAGGTTGGGACCAGTGGGTAGATAAGGAAAGGAGCTTTAGGTTAGCTGACAAGATGAGGTGTAAGAGACTAGAAGGTGAGGTATGGAGGTCACTGGCTTGAAAAAAAACAAAAAACCTCATACCAGGGCTGAGGCAGGGGGATAGTCTTAACTGTTGTTCTCAGTGATATCTTTTGGGCTTCTCTCCCCTGGGGCAGAATAACAGCATTTGTTCTCAGAGCCCAAGGACATTGCTGAAGCCAGTTCAGAAACATAGTAGGACTGGATTAGAAGCCAAGAGACTTAGCTCGAATACACACACACACACACACACACACACACACACACACCCTTAAGGATAATATGTAAAGGAAGTGGAATCAGCGTGGGAACCAGAGGCTTGAAGTCCAAAGTCCTTCCTCAGCTGCTAATTTACTAAGTGATCTTGGACAAGTGCTTGCCCTTATCCACAATCTATTTTTTTAAAAATAAAAATAGCTACCATTTATCACATGCTTATTATGTGCATTAACTCTGTTAATCCTGTCAATGATTTGGCCAATAATCTAGGTGTTACTTCCCCATTTTACAGATGAGAAAAATATTAATTAAATGATTCACCAAGGCTAAGTTGTGAAAGCCAAAACAGGGATGCAAGCCCGTTCTGTCTGACTCCTAAGTTACATTATACGCGTTTTACCAGAAGGCCTTTCAAACACTAGAGCATCCACACACTTAACATCTGGAGAGTGGCTGGTAGTCAAACGCTGATAAGGCCCTTGAAGTGGATCACTGTCCATACACACTGACCTGCGGCCTCTGTGACACTCCCTCCCCAAAGTGCGTCTGGTTGGACCATCAGATTTAAAAGTCATTCCCAGCTGCATTTACCAGCCTCTCAGCCAGACTGCAGCCAGCTGGGGAGCTGTGACATATTTCAGTCAATGTGGTTTTATGGCTGGGAGTGGACATACTTGGATTTGAACTTCAGTTCTACTATTTATTATCTTTGAGACCTTGGACGGATTTCTTTTCTCTCAGCCTTGGTTTCCTTATTTATAAAGAGGAGAATAACACATACTCCAAATAGTTATTATGGGAATAAGGTTATGTATAGAAGGTGCCTGGCATTCAATAAATGGTAGTATTATGAGAGATTACAATTATGAGAGAAGGGAATGCTTACAAGGGGACTGAGTTGCTTTGTCACCAAATTTCAGTAACCCTAAGTAGCCCCCACTAGGCTCCCCAAACTGCTGTCCCCTCTTGTACCTTTCCCAGGTCTGCTTCCTGAACCTTGAACCAAAATTTCCTGAGTAAATGAACGTGTGTTAATATGCAGAGAAAGGAACTGAAAGAAAGTTGCGTGGGTCAAGTTGAGTCAGGGTCCCCTGAGAAAAGACCATTGATCCCCCCCCCCCTTATCCTATATTCTTTGAGTCACATTGGCATTACCCAGATGTTTGTGGAAGATGCAAGGGAACCTTTTCTAGGTCCTTCAGTTTTAGAGGAAGGACGGAGAAAAGGCAAGCATTCTTCCAGCAGACTATCATTGATTTAACCTTTCCTGACATATTTAGCCAAAGCTTCCTTTCCCACAAGTATTTCCTTCTGG
>NW_005871135.1:249555-286715 GCF_000147115.1 Myotis lucifugus
CAAATCAGTCCTACTAGCCTCTCCCAGAGTGACCATCGGTGGCCTGGGGATGGCCATGCACTGGATTAGCATTCCATTCAAATGCAGGAGGAATAAACACAGTGTGGAAAGCCCTCCCCAAAGGCAATGTGATAAGCCTTGCAAAAAACCAGTCAAACCGGGGCAGTGACAGACCTCTGTGTCTGGTGGAGAGAAATGTGGTACTTTTCACGTTTTCTGGTTTTTAGGTGAAGAGCTGGTTTTGCTCAAAATTATATCTCCAGTATTTTCATGGGGCTTGACTCATAGTAGGTACTCTCAGTAAAGATTTATTCAGTTGCTTAAAGTTCTCCAGTTTTGCTCATAGCCTAAGACCCCAAGGGGCTGATAGAAGTATAGGAGATAAAGGCATCTAGAAAAGTACCCCATGGTGGGAATTCAAGCATTGGATAGAGATTGAAACCTTAGGTCTTCTCTAACCCTTTGATTCTGAGATCAGGTAAAACGATCTCCAAGGAAGGCTCAGAATGTTTATTTTTGAAGTGTATGGGTCTGATATCTTGGGTATGGTCTGCCTATTGAAAGTGCCTGTGCATTTCTTCTGATTGGCTGGGTGGTGGCTGCTGCTGCTGCTGCTGCCGCCGCTATTATTAAACAACTATTACCTGTTGCATGGTTAATTGTATGCCTCGCTCGGTATTGCACTAAGCCCTTCATACATTCCATCTGATTTCATCTTTACAATAACCTTGCGCTGAAAACACTATTTTGAAGTCCCTTAGATAAGCTGAGAACTAGAGAGGTGGGAAAACTTGCCCAGGTCTCCAGGGTAAGTGACAGAGCTGGGATTCAAGCACTGAGAGCCTGATTCCTGAGCCCACTGTTCCCAGTTCCGCCATGTGACCGAATGAGGTCTTGATTTCTCTCTCCTGTCTCAGTTTGCTCATCTCTATTACTCTGTGAGATCACAGCTAATTGTAGCAGTCCCTGTTTAGTCCCTGCGAGAATGAGCTGGCCAGAGGTTTCTAGCCTGGCTGTTTACTGTCCTCATTCAGATTCCTCCAAAGCTGACCAGTCCATTTCTTCATCTTTATGTGCCATAAAAGGAAAGATTCTTTACCCGTTCAAAATACAGTTTGTAATCTGAACATTCTGTTGACACTAGAACTACTTTATTATTGTTAATCCTGTTCCTAACTGCTGTTTGTCGTAATTTTAGTGATAGTCTTTCATGGCATCCCCACCCATTTCCAGGCTGAGCACATCATATGCATTACCCCTAGTTGTCAGTAGCTTTTTTATAAAATAAGAGCACATGTTAGTGGGGTTGAAGAACATGGGGTTAAATGACTGCTCATTTGATCCCAGGTCTGTCTGGTTTTCTGCTACTCCGGTTATCTCTGTCACGGACTGGGATGCCAGAAGTGACTGGATCAGGCTAGGGAATGACTAAAATTTTCCTGCTTAAGGGATAGATTCTCATCTGGAGCTGCAGATCTGGGCTGGCATCAGATGGGATGTGCAGCGTTAGTCATGAGATCAAAAGAGTGGGGTACACTGAGATGAGGGGTCAGGAGTTAGCAGTACAAAGTGAACAGGACGCATGTTCAAAATTTCATGAGGCAGCCAGGATTATAAATAACATGTTGGAGGTTCATTCTGATGGGCTTTAGATTTTATAGCTGGCAGTAGTGGGCAGCTAACTTAAAGACCTGGGAGGGTAAGACAATTCCTTCCACCCTTCTGGTCTTTCCAGGGAAACTAAGGAATAATGGAGTTTCCATCGGATTCATTCTCCGTATGCACAGGACTGGCCGGATGTGCCCTTCTGGAGGAGAGGACCTGTATCCGTCTACCACGGACCTCCGTTAAGGCTGGGAACCTGGGTTCCCAAGTCATAGGAATGGGAGACATGGCTCGGGCTTTTCCCAGGTCTGAGGCTGTCTCCGTGCCTGCGGCTTTAGTGATGGGAACTCGTTCCCTTGGCAGAGCATGAAAGCTCTGGGGAAAGAATCCTTGACTCTGTCTTCTGCCTCAGAGAGCCCAGTGAAGGTGCAGACGCTGAGCTAACTCTGTGTACGGATGTGCACATAGTAAGTTCGTTTTTTAAGGGGGACAGCTTAGATGGGGAGGCAGGCAGGCAAGCTTTTTAATCAAAGAAAGCGGTATGGTATTCCAGAAATGTAGGGGGAGAATGTGTTGGTATTTTTACAAGTTGGCAGGCTTGTTCAGTTAGCTGATCAGCAGTGCCAGCTCTGGGAAGCACAGATGTCCCTGTGCTTTGTAAGGTAACATGCTCTGGGTCCAAACACCAACTGTCGCCCTCAGCCTGTCGTCCCAGATGATGGGAGGATGGAAGCTATTTTATTGGTTTAGAACTGAGGGTTTGCATGGCTCCTGAGTTCAGGTTTCTACCAGTGTTTCTATACTATTACCCTCAGACCCACGGCATCTCAGAACTCGGCGTTCATGGTTTCAGATACTTACAGGAGACCTTATAGGTTCATGATAGGTGGTAATGTGTTATTTTGTTGAGGCGTGAATATGAGTTGTAACAGGTTACAGGGCTGCTGTGAGGTTATCAATCACACGATAGCAGCTAAATCTCATAAGGTATTGTTCCTCCTTCCTGGTGGAGAAAATTATGTGCTATAAGGCTGCATGGGATCTAGCACATAGTAGGTACTATATGTATACAATTTCCTATCTAGTAAAAGAGAAATAGGTTTCAGGGAGGTGGGAGTGATGTTAGTGCATGTCTGCTGCTATTTGTCAGGTTGCAGTCCAAAGCTGAGTATGGGGAAGTCTGCAATATGTATCCTTGCATTGACTGCCGTTCTGTATGCCTGGGAAAAGAACTGACATTTGCAGAGCTTTCCTGAGCTTGCCTCATTGTCCTTAAAACCAAGCTAACTTGCCCGCCGCCTCCTTCTCCTCCTGGATGGTTGAGCAGCTGCACATCATGAGACTGTGCAGGTGCAGCTGTAGGATCTGCATTTCAGAAGAGATGAATGTATCTGTGCGCCTCACCTTGCTAAGTCTATTCATTCTGATCTGGGGCATAAATTGACAGTGACATAAGGCTGCAGAGCACCGAGATTCTGTGGTTCTACTTCATGAGCATCTGTGGATGGAGGAGGTTGGGAGTATTCATGGCATGTTCTGCGTGAAGCAGGGGGTGTTCCAAGCCTAAAATAAATTGTCTTGCTAAAGCACTGCCATGTTTAAAATCATCTGGGCTTGACTCTTTGGCTCTCGGAGTTCCACCACTTCCCCTCCCTGATCCACTCCGTTTATCAATCTTAGTGATTGTATTTCTGGAATATAGCTCAAATGTGTCTTTCCATTTTCACCCCCTGATCGCTGCTTCAGGCTCCCTGACACTTCCGGCTGTCACTTTGCATTCCTTCCAAACCAGTTTCTCTGCCCTTTCCCCCACTCCATTTGAACTTTGCTCATATCAGTTCCCTGCTCCAAAACACGCATTGCTTCACTATGCCCATCAAATGAAGGTCACATGGCTGGTTCTGGCTATGAAGACTTCTTATAATTGTTCCCCAGTTTCCAAGCCAGTGAGTACAAACCCCCTGCATCCTCCCACAATTTTAACCTTGGAAAGGAAACAGGTTTGTTTAAGACCGCTTTGGTGCTGAGTCAAGTCTTAGCGTTTGTACACTACAAATATGATCTCACTTAATGCTTACATGGACCTCATGAAGGCAGGACGGAGGAAGAAACAGACCAGAGAGGCTATGTGTTCTCTTCGAATCCCCTGAGGTTCTGCCCTTCCCCGTGCTTTCTAATCTTTTCTAAGACTGTGCCCTTTGCCCGGAACTCCTTTCCCCCATCCCCACACATCTGTGTCCTTCCAGGTCCCTATCCAAGGCCATCTCCCTCAGAAAGGTCCCCTTTCCCTTCATATCAGAGTGAATATCTATTAGGCTCCATCAAACATAGTTTATATCTCATTAGACTACTTTCTGCTCTGATTATTACTACCTATCTTGTCTCCTTCCCTAAAGTTTGAGCATCTGAAGGATGGAACTTATACCCTGAAAACTTAGTGGCTAGTACAGTACTTGGTACCTAGTCTTAGATGGGTGGAAAGGTGAGTAGTTACGAAGAAAGATGAATGGAAAATGCATGTATTTTTCTGATCTGATGTTTTGCTAATCATAATTTTCTGTTTCTCAGGGTGGTTCCTAGGCCCCCAAACATGACACAGTGAACTTTATATAACATGATAAAAAAAAAGCCTCCATGCTTTCGCTCTCACAGTTTTCTTTGCTTAATGCTGTTATCCCTTGTTGCCTTGTTTATTTTGTGACATATGTCAGGAGCATCACTGCTTCCGGGAAGCCTTCGTCACCTCCTCTGGGCACAATCTGTTGCCCCATCCACTGCGCTCCGGTTTAACTTCCTGTGTAATCCTTTTCTGGACGTAACTTTTCTATGCTTTTCTCCTCGTATAAATGATGAGTTGTAGCCAAAATATAAAAATGGTCACCCACATTTACCAGGATACTACTTGTCAGGTGCTATCCTACGTGGATCCTATGCATCATGTTATTTAACCCTTCAAAACCCCATATAGAGTAGGCACCACTATTATTTCCATTTTACAGATGGGTGGTGGGGAAACGGAGCTTTGGTGAGCGTAGCTTCCTTCCTGCAGGTCACACCGCTGAGTATCAGAGACTCCAGAACCTGAGTGTGACCCACTGTGCGATGCCTTGTCTGACTCGTTTCCCCGTGTACCACCTTCACCTGACAGGCAGACCAGTAAATACTTGTGAAGTAAATGAAGGCCTGGGTGGGTGATGGTAGCTATTCTGGAAATGTTCCTTGAGTGCATGACTGTATCTAGGCAATGGAATAACGGCTCCTTTTTCTCTTGAGCAGAGTTTGACCTTGTGGAGCATGACTGGTAAGCCGTTCAGTTCTGCGCTGTGCTGACAGGACCCTTCAAAGGCAGCGATGGCCATGGCAGCGGCAGCTTCTCACCTGAACCTGGACGCCCTCCGGGAAGTGCTGGAATGCCCCATCTGCATGGAGTCCTTCACGGAGGAGCAGCTGCGGCCCAAGCTCCTGCACTGCGGCCACACCATCTGCCGCCAGTGCCTGGAGAAGCTGCTGGCCAGTAGCATCAACGGCGTCCGCTGCCCCTTCTGCAGCAAGATCACCCGCATAACCAGCCTGACGCAGCTGACCGACAACCTGACCGTGCTGAAGATCATCGACACGGCCGGGCTCAGCGAGGCCGTGGGGCTGCTGCTGTGCCGGTCCTGCGGGCGGCGGCTGCCCCGGCAGTTCTGCCGGACCTGCGGCGTGGTGCTGTGTGAGCCCTGCCGGGAGGCCGACCACCAGCCCCCTGGCCACTGCACGCTCCCCGTGAAAGAGGCCGCCGAGGAGCGGCGCCGGGAGTTTGGCGAGAAGTTGGCCCATCTGCGGGAGCTGGTGGGGGAGCTGCAGCGGCGGAAGGCGGCCTTGGAGGGTGTGTCCAAGGACCTGCAGGCCAGGTACAAAGCCGTCCTGCAGGAGTACGGGCATGAGGAGCGCAGGGTCCAGGAGGAGCTGGCTCGCTCCCGCAAGTTCTTCACGGGCTCGCTGGCCGAGGCTGAGAAATGCAACAGTCTAGCGCTGGAGGAGCAGAGCTACCTGCTCAACATCGCCGAGGTGCAGGCTGTGTCTCGCTGTGACTACTTCCTGGCCAAGATCAAGCAGGCAGATGTGGCGCTGCTGGAGGAGACGGCGGACGAGGAGGAGCCCGAGCTCACTGCCAGCCTGCCCCGCGAGCTCACCCTGCAGGACGTGGAGCTCCTCAAGGTCGGCCACGTGGGCCCCCTCCAAATCGGGCAGGCTGTCAAGAAGCCCCGGACGGTCAACATGGAAGATTCCTGGGCCATGGAGGCTGCCGCCTTCTGCGGCCTCCGCCTCTGTGACATTTCGAGAGATGGACATGAGCCCCGAGGAGGCGGGGGCCAGCCCCAGGGCCTCGCCTGCTAAGCAGCGGGGTTCCGAGACGGGCGCCGGCATCCAGCAGTGTCTCTTTCTCAAGAAGATGGGCGCCAAGGGCAGCACCCCGGGCATGTTCAACCTTCCCGTCAGCCTCTACGCCACCAGTCAGGGCGAGGTGCTGGTCGCTGACCGCGGCAACTACCGAATCCAAGTCTTTACCCGCAAAGGCTTTCTGAAGGAGATCCGCCGCAGCCCCAGCGGCATTGACAGCTTCGTGCTGAGCTTCCTGGGGGCTGATCTGCCCAACCTCACTCCCCTCTCCGTGGCCATGAACTGCCACGGGCTGATTGGTGTGACTGACAGCTACGACAACTCCTTCAAGGTGTACACCCTGGATGGCCACTGTGTGGCCTGTCACAGGAGCCAGCTGAGCAAACCCTGGGGCGTCACCACCCTCCCGTCTGGCCAGTTCGTGGTGACTGATGTGGAAGGTGGGAAGCTCTGGTGCTTCACCGTTGACCGAGAAGCGGGGGTGGTCAAGTACAGCTGCCTCTGCAGTGCCGTACGCCCCAAATTTGTCACCTGTGATGCTGAGGGCACCGTCTACTTCACCCAGGGCTTGGGCCTCAATTTGGAGAATCGGCAGAATGAGCACCATCTGGAGGGCGGCTTCTCCATCGGCTCTGTGGCCTCCGATGGGCAGCTGGGCCGCCAGATCAGCCACTTCTTCTCGGAGAATGAGGACTTCCGCTGCATTGCTGGCATGTGCGTGGATGCCCGCGGTGACCTCATCGTGGCTGACAGCAGTCGCAAGGAAATTCTCCACTTTCCAAAGGGTGGGGGCTATAGTGTCCTCATTCGAGAGGGGCTCACCTGTCCAGTGGGCATCGCCCTCACTCCTAAGGGGCAGCTGCTGGTCTTGGACTGTTGGGATCATTGCATCAAGATTTACAGCTACCACCTGAGAAGATATTCCACCCCTTAGGGAGAAATAGGAGTTGCCTCTGTACCCTGGCCAGCATCCTCTCCCCTTATTCCTTGGTTATTGGTGGTACTGTAGAGTAGACCTGCCCTGTGTCCCCATTCCAGCTAGCTAGCCCTAGAATTTTAGAAGCTGTTTTAGTTGTTTTTCTTTGCATTATTTCCCCCCTACATTTAGAGCTTTATCAGATGCATTGCCTCACATCAGACCCAGGCTGGGGTTAGCTGAAGTTTGATGAGAACTTAGGCACTCCCGAGGCTTCCGTAGAGCCTTTTGCCCTGTATTTGAAGTTTGCCCTTGTACTGAATGCACCCTGGTCCATTTTCCTCTCTCTTGGCTTTGAAGACCCTGGGCCGTGATTTCCTTCCTGTTGTAGTGCGTTTCCTCTGTGACACTTCCTCTTCAGCTCTGCTGCCCTCAGTGTGGGTGCTCCAGTGGGATCGGCCCCATCTTTCAGTGACATTCCGGACCTCCTATCCTGTGGGTTGACATCTCAGGTCTGACCACCTTTACCAGCGTGAAAGCTCATTCAGTGCCACCAAGGGAGCTACACCGTCCCTCCGGGAATCAGCACCTCTCGGCTCTGGGTGCTTCGTGCCATCTCTGATTGGTCTCTACTTGTGGATGTGACAAAGAATGGATCGACCCTAGTTGGTTGATGTTGAAGACTTGAGTCTGGATGTTGCTTGCCTTTTAAAGGAGCCTATGGATTGGAATTATGCCAAAGCACAGGAAGATGGTAATAAACATAATGCTGATATAGTCACAGCAGACACTGTTGGATGGTCTCTGGAGCTCATCATTTTTCATCCTACCTCTGTCCACTGACCTGTGCTGAGAGCTGTCTGTGGACTTGGACTGTACAACACAGGCCAGCGCCAACCGAGTGGGGAGGGGGATACATCCCATTTCATTAGTGAAACAAAATTGTTGGGTCCTTATTCTGTATTTCCCTCAAGTGAGTGTATAATACTTGTTTTCGGGGTTTCTTTCCATTCCTCCATCAAGCATTAAATAATTGATAACTGTTTCTTTGTCACTAGTTTTCGTCTTTTTTTTCCCTTAACATATTTTTATTGATTTCAGAGAGGAAGGGAGAGGGAGAGAGTGATAGAAACATCAGTGATGATAATAATTGGCTGCCTCCTGCATGTCCCCCACTGGGGATCAAACTTGCAACTCGGGCATGTTCCCTGAGTGGGAATTGAATTGTGACCTGGTTCGTAGATCGATGCTCAACCACTGAGCCATGCTAGTTGGTTGGTGTTCATCTTTTAATTAAATATGGGCTTTGTGAGGTGAGGAAATGGGTAAGTTGTTTTGTTTCCACACTGTTTGTCTTCCATGTCTGGCACTGCATCCTTTGAGAGCATTAAGAATCTACCCAGCTCAAAATTCAGCCCAAATCACCATTATGTAAAGGTAATTCAATCTAATTCCCAATCTTATGTATATGTGTGTACAGAAGCAGCCGCCAAGGTCTAGAGCTGGGGTGGGGAATGTCTGGCCAACAAGCAGTGTAAGGCCCGAGAAATCATTTGGTCTGGCCCTGCCAAGGCATTAGGAGTGAATTAATTAAATGTTTAACCAAATATAGCAGACTAATTTTTAAGTTGACAATTTTGTATGGCCCAGGAATCCTATCCTATATAATAAAAGGCTAATATGCAAATTGACCAAACAGCGGAACTACTGGTTGCTATGATGCGCACTGACCACCAGGGGGCAGACGCTCAATGCAGGAGCTGTCCTCTGGTGGTCAGTGCACTCCCACAGGGGGCGCGCTGCTCAGCCAGAAGCCGGGCTCATGGCTGGTGAGTGCAGCAGTGGAGGTGGGAGCCTCTCCCACCTCCACAGCAGCGCTAAGGACCCCTCGGGGGAGCGGGCCTAAGCCAGCAGGCAGACATCCCCCCAAGAGGGCGCAGGCTGGCCTGAGGGCCCCCCCACCCCCCAATGCACAAATGTTCTGCACCAGGCCTCTAGTAATGTTATAAATATCCAAATGGCCCTTGGCAGAAAAAAGGTTCCCCACTTCTGGTCTAGAGTCACCCACACCCTGTTCTAAACTGAGCCTCCTACTTTCTGCTTTAACCTTACAGTTATAATTCAAAAAGGAAGAAGCCTTATGCTTTTCAGACTACAAGTGGGTGAAGGGATTTGTGACAACATTCCTCAAGCTTTGGCATTTACTAAGCTGCACATCTTGCTGTGGGTGCAGGGCTGAAGGCAAGCCAGAGAGCAGTTACCTCGCATTCATGGAAACAATGTGCTAAGCTGAGCTACTCAAAATTGTGTTTTTGGTGGTAGAAGGTGGTGTTGCTTTGGCTCTTTTTTTTATTTTGCTTCTGTGGGAATCGCTGCCAAACGATAAGAAAGGAGATAAAGTGATGTTGAACAAATCTGTCTGTACTTTTCACCTGGAGAAAAGCCCCATGTTCTGATTATGAAATTGCATCCGGTTTGCAAAGGTCGTATACTTGAGAGGAAATTGATCCAATTACAAGTGCATCACAAATGAGGCCGCTAGTTAATTAGAGCCGCTTTCTCTGTACTGCAGCCGACAGCAGGGGGTCCGTCTTGGCTGTCAGCGAGGGACTTGCTGAGGCAGTAACAGTGTCGGAGGCCCTTGGAACGTGGTTTTCTGCAGGGAAATGACTATCCCGGGCTGGCTTGCTGTAAGTGAACTAGGCCTGGGGTCATGGAGCTGCTGGTGCTTTTGGAAGGAAATGCTAACGCTGCTGGCATTCCGCATTCAGGTCTGCCCATCTCCGAACTGCATGCGAGGACAGCAGGGTTCCGGGCTCAGGACGGAAATAAGTGTGGTCTGCATGTGTTTCTTTCTTTGATCTGAGTATTTTAGGCTGTGCTTAGCTTCAGTTATCTACCATGTTGACTAAATTGCAGAGTTTAACCCCCAGAAACTAATTTGCTCAATTATTATTTTTTTAAAGCAGCAGTACCCTTATTCAAATAAAGTCGTACATGCAGGTCTGTATGTAGACTAGGTCAGGGAGCAGCAACTCTGGGTGAGCAGGTCTGTGGACTGAAGGGCAGGTTTCAGCAACCCTCACCTGTGCACCCCTGCAAAAGTCCTGTGAATCTACAGAACATTTGCTGAAGAGCACCGAGCTATGGCATTGCTTATCCCCTATCCATCTCATTAGCCCTGCAGCCACGGCCGAGTCATTTAACCATTCCTCTTCTTGAAAAGGATGAAAATGGATCCTGCATCCAGGAAGTGTGTAAGACGTGAGATCACAGATGTAGAAGCCCCAGTTCTTGGGGACAGTTCTTGGCGTTCCCATGAAATGATAGCGATTACTATCTTCTTTTATTAAGTTCAAAAGAGTGAAGCTGCCCGACCACTCCAAACAGTACCTGCCCGCCTTCCTATTTTACACGTTCCCAATGGGCAACCAGACCCTCCTCAGGCATCTCCCCCAGCCACACGTCTCCAAGTAAAGCTGACCGCCATTCCTTCTTACCTTCCTATCGCTCTACCTTCTCATGTGTCCAGTGCTGTATAAATAACCATACTGCAGTTATTGGCCCATAGAGTTGAGCGTTATCGAGGGCTAACTGTAATAGCTAGCTGCAGGGACCTGGCATGGTGTCTAATTTGGAGTGCGTCCTCCCATTCTTAACTGGCTGTTATTTACTGAACTCAACGGTGATGGGTCCTCCCAGAACCTGCGTCTTTCTCACACAGCCCCTTCTGTTGGGTAAATATTCTCAGGCAAGCCCTTTTATAATCATACAAAAGCAACACAAAACAAAAAACACCAAAGGCAAACAAATGACTTACAGGTTGGTTACGGCCCAGCTTTCCTTTATCATTCTTAGAATTTAAGGCTTCGGAGCCATGATCCATTCAATATTTACTGAGTACCTACTGTGAGCCAGGTACTGTCCCAGGTTTCAGAAAAGAATAATTTAATGATAATCATATTATCGATGTGTCTACTTTCTCAGAAATTATTTCACAGTCTTTCCTGTCTGAAGTATTTGAAATCTAGTGTTCCATTGCCCTGGACTTCCCCAAAGGCCAGGGGCAGGCAGTGTCTGAAAGACTATAAGGATCGTACCAGTGTGTACTATACTACAGCAGGAGGCAGTCCACAGAGGGCCACTCACTATTCCAATCAGTAGGATAAACGTGGCTGAAGTCTTACAGGTAGGGTGAGTAATGCTTACATAGTGGTGCTTTTAATCCAGTACTAATTAGTGGCTTCTGAAAAGTGAAGTGTTACCCATGCCTGCAGGAGGGAAATGGAAGGGCAGAGCCTCGTGTGAAACGTGGTCCTCTACCTCGCACCTGACCAGCCTGCTGATTTACACTCAGGCCGTGCAGCCCCTCAAGGGATCTCCAGATAAATTACAGATGTGAAACGGGAGATGCCTGGATGAATTTCACAAGCATGGCAGTGATGAGGCAGGAGGCTATTTAGCAGAATACACACTTAGACTAGAGCCCTATGGCTCTCTTTTGTCAATATCATTAATATTCATGGTACCCTGGCCAAGTGAAGTTAGCGAGGCCGCTCCAGGATGACTATTCTAGTGGGAAAGTCACTGGGCTCGGTCTGGGGCTGAGTCTCAGCTCTGACTCTAAGTAGCCATGTGGCCTCAGGTGATCACCATACACCTGCATCTCCTTATACAATAAGGAGTATGGATTAGATCAGTGGTCGGCAAACTGCGGCTCGCAAGCCACATGCGGCTCTTTGGCCCCTTGAGTGTGGCTCTTCCTAAGCCTTAGGAGTACCCTAATTAAGTTAATAACAATGTACCTACCTATATAGGTTAAGTTTAAAAAATTTGGCTCTCAAAATTTCAATCGTTGTACTGTTGATATTTGGCTCTATTGACTAATGAGTTTGCCGACCACTGGCACTAGATCATCGCTAAAATCCCTTCTGGCTCTATGATTTTAATTGATTTCTTAATCAACTGGAATTTGGTTGAGTTTCCCCCCAGTGTTTTTGTACAACCCTTGTTATAACTTTCTCGTGTTTACATGAAAGTGGTGGAAAGACCCTGCCTTTGGTAACCAGCCCCACGTTGGTCCAGTTGCTCACTCTGCCCCCCAAATATGACCTGAGGTCAATTACCAGCTATCATCACTCTGTTGAGCTACAGTTTCCTCACCTGGTAAAATGACACGATAGCTTGTGTTTTAAAGGGTTGTTGCAAGAATGTAAAGATAATGGGACAGTGTATGCCAAGGGATCTAATTCAGAAAACGTGGTTCTATTGCAGGGGCAAAGGCTTCCTTCTCCTGTCCATGAATGATGCAGATTTTTCACGCTGACACGGGGGGAGATGTCTGATTTGCATCGGTGATGCAGGGGCACTGCCTGGCTTCTTAATTTAAAACCTATTGGAGGGAAAGTGGGATTGCTGGAGGGCAGATGCAAAACTCCCAGCAAGTAGGAACTTTTTGAAAGGTTCAATGGAGTCATTGAACCTTTAGCTATTTCTGTAGATGGCTAAAGACTAAAGACTAGCATAAAATGATTTTTTTCTTCCAGGTCAATATTCATTAACTCAAATAATTAAAATAAACCATAAATCTCACGGTTTGGTTGGAGGTAATATAACATATGATAGTTTAAAATTTGCAACTCTCTGGAGAAAAAACAACATGTAAATGAGCTCCCCTGTTCCCATCAAACTATATACAGTAACTACGAAAAGAAAAATGAATACCGGAAGAGGAAACAAGCAAACAAATGAAACTGAAATAAAACTGTAAACAGAGGTCCACAATTTGACCCAATTAGAAGTTAGGTCCTGAGTTTAGTCCTGGTCCCCCCACTTACTATGACCACTGAGTCCTTTAGCCTCACAACCTCAGTTTACTCATTAGTAATAACCCGATGCTGTTTTCTGCATTATTCTGAAGAAATGATGGATGTATAACACCTGGTACACTTCCAGACATTCATAAACTTTCAGTAGTGGTAAATATTTTTATAACAAATGTATCTCAAGATTACCCACATTTTTGTGATAGAAGGGTTATATGAAACTAGTGAGGGAAAGCTATTTCCCTCAAAGGAAAGTCGTTTAGTAACTCACTGAAATCCTGATTAAAAACATGAGTTTTTATGTGTGTGGGTGTGAGTCACACACATGTCTTTCCTATATAGATAAAACCAAGAATTTCTTTTGGCGATTTACTCAGTTTACCCAGTTATGATGCCACTGTATATCTTCACAGAATATTAAGATCTGAGATTCTACTCATTCATTCAATCACTCCTTAAATATGTATAAGACATCTACTGGCAGTTGTTATATGAGTATAGGATGCAAAGATGACTCAATCGTGAATCCTGCAGTCAGGTAGCCTGTGGTCCAGCTGGAGAAATAGGATACGTAAGAAACGATACGAACATGCTGAAGAGTAAGCGGTACAAGACAGAAGTGGAACGCCGGGCGTTTGAGAATAGGCTACTTCTCCTTGGGAGGATCTGGTTGCTGAAGGGCCTTGCAAGTAGAGGGAATATCAGGAATCAAGGTACAACATTGTAGGGAGAAGCGAGACATTGGTACCAGCAGGAAGTTCAAACCACACAAGAGTGAGGGGGCATTACAGCGTTTAAAGTGACCCATCTATTGATGACCGCCCCCCCTTTAAGTAATAATGCCAGTGTTCCTTTCCCCTGCCCTAAGCTGCATCACTAATTCCTATCAGTAGCCATGGCTCAGTGAGGTTTCGTTTTCACAGAGGTGGGAGGGTGCGGATAAGAATCCCCTTGAGACCGGAGCGGGCTGAGGTGGAAGGAGAAGGTGTAGTTTGAAAAGTCACCCCTCCCCATATTTTACTCTATCTCCTTACTGAGACTCCCTGATGTCATTTGTCTCAGAAATACATTTTCTGCCTTTTTAGAATCCTGAAATAATACCAAATTGCTTCCCCTCAAAAGCCTGAGCCAAATGAGTCTTGTAATCTCGATACAGTTTTGTAAGAGTCTCACTCTCCTTTTCAATGTTTGATGCTGACAGCTTTCAAAACCCATCATTCTGCCTTCATCTGCCCCACTTCTGGACATGCTGATAACAAAGCTTGAATACGTCCACCTTTGGGGCCAGTGAGAAGCTCGAACCACACAAGCCCGCGCCCAGCATGGAAGCTCTCACCCAGCCCCACCTCCGCACCACCATATACTAGCAATCCAAGCTGGTCTCCTTTTCCGGCTCTCAAGTCATTTCTGACACACTTAGGAACCTACACTGCTCTCCCCAGAAAGCCTCGTTATGTGAGTTACAAACCTTTTCGTACCCAACTGGTACCTGCCTTGGTTCAGCCTTAACAGTTTTGGGGGTTCCCCCTCCTGTCTATGGATAGCCACAACAATTGGCACACTAACCAGTGTTTTAGGCAATGACCACCATCACTGGGCGGCTTTCTTCTCGCTTGGATTTGCTAATGGCTCTGCTGCTGGCCAGCTTGTTTCCTGGGTCAGTCACTGGCAAGCTTGGGCTTTGAGCTATGCTGCCTGAGCCCCGCCAAGTCTCTGTTATAGATGCAACTGAACTAAGGGGGAAACTTGATAACTGGCATTTAAGAACAGGAATAAAGTAGCCCTGGGTTCTCTGGGTCCACACGCGTGTGTCTCAGGTTGACGCATGTGCCTAGATTGCAGCGAAGGCTGTGACCACACTCAGGGGAATTACTCTTGGGAGTACTGCCCTGGGACTACTGGCCTTTTGTTGCAACCACACATTGTCCCGTCTCTAGAGGGCTCGGAAGCACATCCTGCACAATATGTGGGTTCACTGGTGGTGGCTCAGGTGCAGGGAGGACGGTCACCGTGTGGAACGCTGTGGACCACACTCTACAAGCAGATGACTCCCTCCGGGTCCACCGGCTGTCTGCACCGCTGCTCTGTCCCTGCTGCCCCAAGAGGATCCTGATCTCCAGGGTTACAGGGGGAAGCACCCATCGCTCCCTCGTGGCATAACCAAGGCTTCATTCAAGTCTGACTTCAGTCCATGACCCTTAAACCCTATAACGCAACCACGGCATGAGCCCTAATCCTAATGATAGGGATTTGCCCCTCTCTGGAGGAAGACATTTATAAATATGAGCAGGATAGAGAGGACTCCCCCAACCCACCCAATGAACTATATACAGTAACCACCAAAAGAAAAAAAGAAATGAATACCAGAGGAAAGAAACAAAAAAAAACTGAAGCAGAGGTCCACAATCGGACCCTATTAGACACCTACAATTTACTAAAAGATTTTATACAACAAAAAGTTAAAAGTTGCCAATTGGCTTTTGCGCCCCCACAATATGGGTTCTAAACTAAGCTTTAACATCTGCAGAAATGCACCAACATAGCCTTAATCAATTCTGGGGCTCAAATTAGAGTTACATGCACATGGGCATTTCCCTACATTTAGACAAAGTAGCCCCTATAATAGGAGGGGAGTTACCGAAGACATTTCAGGACACTAAAGAAGAGAAAGAGGTATGCCTCTCCTTAATCATTGTAACTACTGCCTTGCCAGAAATTCCCCAGAGCTACAGCACCCGTTACCCTAAAATATCCATACTGGGCATGGCCACTCTGACCCAATGAGGCATAAATTAAAGTTGAATTAAGTTGCTGTCACATTGGCTTGCCAAAATGGGACCCCATGGATCTCCTCCTCCCATTAGTTAACATGGTTAATATGGCTCCGTTTAAACAGGGCCTTTGAGGTTTGAAACCCTTATAAAAGACCTATTTAGAAATAAAGTGATTATCACCTCCACATCCTAATCTCAGCCTGTGCTTCACCCCTCAGGATGGGTGCTCCAACCTGTTAATGCTGAGGTCCTGCCCATAAGGCTCCCATACCTAGTACTGAAATTACTGATTCCATCCAATCAACAACTGGCAAATGCTTTGCAGTCATAGATTTGCCTCAAATGTTATGTTCATTTCCCATTCAACAGACGCTCAGCCATAGTTTACCCTCATCTTCAAAGGCACATGGGGACCCCCCGGCACTCCATCCCCCAGCCATTACATAAGAGCCTGCTCGTCTCCTCCCCCTGCTCTCAGGCCATTCTGGGACCTCCCTCTCCCCAGAAAGCTTCGTTATCTGAGTGGCACATCTTTTTACATCCTCTTGGTGTCTGTGGGGCATCACCAGTTCCATCACCTGACCCCACATTGGGTGGGAGCCCATCTCACTGCTCCAGTGACAACTGTGCACAGTTAAACATGGAGAACAACTTCATAAGGAGATAGACGAAAGCTGTGTGAATTTAATTTCTGAGAAACCTCATGAATGAAACCATATGTGTTTATGAAATGGCATTCAATATTTACACTTAAAAAATAATAATAACTATCTCAGGCCCAAGGATCCGAAATGTGCGTGACAGTTTTGGTGATTTTGTAAAAGTATCAGGAAGCAAGTTCAATTTAAAAAAGCATGGCTCCAAGGGTGGAGGGAGCTGGCATGCCAACTAGTATTTCCTCACCCGATCCAAGACTCAGGGGCTGCATCTGGGAGAAAAACACGGGCAGGGATCGACACCCTAGAAGGAGTGACACCCACAAATGGGCGCATGTACCCTGACCCTGCACAGAAGACTGGTTAATTGTTAGCTCAATGAGAGGGACAAACGATAAAGCAAACCCCTGGAAGTCTGTGCTGTGCCCGTCTGCTCTGGTGACTGTGGCCAGATATGGCCGTTTGTCTCCTCAGTGAAACGGGGAGAGTAATCCCAGCCTCGTTAATGTGCACAAGGACGGTTCTTCACCGCCCAGAGCATTGCACACAAGGAAAACGGGCCAAAAGGAACAGCAGGGGCCACTCCTGAATGACCTCACGCCTCTAAATAAAACATCAGAACAATCCTGGGCGTGGAAAGAGAAACAGCTCCCCAAGGAAAGGCGTTGCAAAAGGGCAACTTTACTTTCATGCTGGAGGGCACTGCCTTCTGCTATGATTTCAATTATCTACACAACTAGGCCTCCAACCTGCATTTTTCAGGCAGTACCTTTCTTTTGATCACCTGCATATATATGTCCATATATATCTGTATCCATTTTATATTGCCCAGTGATGTGCCAATTGTAAGCTAGTGCATTACATGCCAATATCCCTTAGAAACCTTACACTCGGCATATTCAAAACTGAACTCAGCTTTCCAACACCTTCTGTTCTTTTGTTCTGCTTAAGGGATAGCAGCATGGACTCAGGCACTTAAGCCAGAAACCTTGTTCCCACCTCTAATCATTTCCCTCACGTCCCACCTCCCACCACCATTCAATGATAACATTCCCATCAAACTAGCAACTTAATGTTGTTCACATGCATTTACTCTTTTCTTCCGCCTCACAACTATTAAGTATAAGCTGCTATTACTGTTTCCTGAAACAACTGCTATAGCTTCCTAACCGATCTTCCCCACCCGAATCTAGCATCCTGCATACACTTCCCCCCTTCCCAAATCAAGCCGCATCACACACCAGCCAGAGTGAAACTCCGAGATGCAAATGCTACTAATAATAAATAAAGCCTTTAAATGGCCTTACACTGCTCAGAGGAAAAGAACACAGTCCTCCCATGGCCTGCGCATTAGTGGGTCTGGTTCCTAGATAACCACCTTTCTAGGTTCATCTCAGCACTGCTTCCTCTCTCTCTGGCAATCTGCTCAATCCCCTGCCCCCATCCCCCACCGCCTTATCTTAGGACCTGTATTGTACGTGCTTGCCTTGCTACTGGAATCACTCTCCCTCGCTCTGCCTACTTATGCTACCAAATCTTACCTCCTCCAAGTTTTGGGGGGTGCCCTTCCTGACCCACCACCCCGTTGGAGTCAGGTGGCCATGGCACACTTTGGGTTGCCTCCTTCTAGCGTCTGCACGTGGCACTGTGCTTTCCTCGTTCCCATCTCTCCAAGACCAGACTGAGCTCTGGGAAGGCCCTGTGACACTGACTTTACTGTTGCATCGACAGCGCCTAGCACAGTACCCGGCACATAGCAGGCACTAAATTGTTGCTGGTTAAAGCCAGGGCGGGGGTCAGCCAGCTCAGCTCCGGTGTGGACTTGGATGAACACTTGGGTCACATGTAGCCCCAGCTGTTCCTCCACCGCCTGCTCCTCCCGCCAGCTGCCTCCCTGAATCACTGACCAAGGCTGCGACACAGAACGGGCTGTGGCTGGAAGGTGGGAGGGAGCATTTCCTCAGAGACTCTTCTCAATGTTCACATAATAAAACGATGCATTCCCTTCTGGAAACGCAATCAGAACTTTGTCTTGGTGCAAAGTCACCACTGGAAGACAAGGCTCAAAAGACACCTCTGACTGTGTGGTATGTAAACTAGATCTCAATAAAACTGTCACAAAAAATAGATACCTTTGGACACATGGGCTCTTGAATTGCCTCTCAACACACTTTCTTGGATGAAGGAGGGAAGAAAGGAATCTAATTCGAGTCCTAACGCTTTCAATGACAAAGTTCCCTTTGAGTGACTTGCTTATTCTCCCTGGGGCTCTATTTCACCATCTATATTAACAGATTTATTAAATTAAAGACATTTCCCGCTGTAGGTTTCAATGATTCTGGTGCCACAGACCTCAGGGACATCTTGGACAAAGATCTCCAAAAGGAGCCTCCCCTCTCCCTGGACACCGGTGGGATGGGAGAAAACAGAAATGCTGACCCTGTGGGCCCTAAGGAGGAACCCCTGGGGCCTAGGACTGGTGTGTCAGGTGTAGACAATCAGGCCAGCCCAATGGACCAATGGTCAAGTCCGTCTGCAGGGCTTGGCTCAGAGCCTGCACCCTGACCCACAGGCCAGGTGTTGCTAGGAAACAAGGCTCTGGCGCCAGCTGGCCGGCATCAGACTGGCCGGACTCATGCTGGTCTGTCTGCCTCGTTCCTCACTCTTCCTGACCAAGTACTTCTAACCATTTCAGGGGAAAGAGAAATGCTGCTCAGAGAGAACTCTTTCTGGAGTGTCCACTTAGGTGACATGATAGCAAAATGTTGATGGCAAGAGGACTGGAGAAAGCAAGGACGGAAGAAAGAGAAGGCCAGGGAGAATTTCTTTTGCCAGCTATGCCTTTGAATGATGTATCCTCCCCCACCCAGAGCCCCCATTTCCCAGGCATAAGGAACCAGCGTTAGAGGGCTGCTGTGCAGGTCAAGTGAGATCATGTACGAGAAGTGCCCAGGGAACCTCCTGGCACCTGGTTCTCAGTACACGGCGTGTTGCTACAGGGAGACAGTAGAGCATGAACTTCAGAGTCAGACAGTCCCGGGGAAAATCCTGCCTCGGCCTGTGACCCTCGAGTGACCTTGCACAGGTGAGTGTTTCTCCTCTGGAAGATGGGAAGAATTCTCTCCACCTCATAGGGTTACTATGAAGACAGCTGGGGTCGTGTGATTTATCGGCCCATTGTAGAAGCTCAATACAAGTTGGTCCTTGTTGCCTGCTCCCGTCACCCCTCCATCAACACACACACACCCCCCTACACATTCTTCTGGACCACGACAAGCTTGGGATTCAGCTTGCTAACATGCCTCAGTTTCCCCACGCGTGAAATGCAGATGAATGTGCCTCCCTCCAGGCCTGCTACGAGGAGGAAATCGGATGAAATAATGTATGTGAAAGAGCTCCGTGAGGTGCACTGCGCTGAGCACATGCAAAGGGTTATTATTCTTGGGACGCACCAATTGGAAAAAGACGAGGGTGTTCCGTTCCAGATGGGCTCGATCTAAACTGGAGAACAAATGCTTTTTTTGGTAATTTCATCTGGTAGAAACGGCAGTCTCGTGGGCCTATTTGTGTTTAATGAACCACATCCTGTATCTTCTTTTTACATTGTTCCGAGGAGAAATAAGTTGGCTCTCTCCTCTGGCATCTACAGGCTAGAGAATGTCCAATCTTGTTTAACCTCTGCTCTCCCTGCCCTTTCCAAGGAAAACTGAGGGGTGGGGGAGGGAGCAGTACTCAGCCTCACTGGGACCATGAACGTGGCCTGGCTGAGATCTCTGACCCATGTCATAGTTAAGGTGTGAGGCTCAGTGGGACTGAAAGGCAGACAGCATGGGGGCAGGTGTGGCTGGAGAGGTTGGCTGGGGACACATCCTACCTGAAAGGGCCATGGAGAGGAGTTTGGAAATCAGCCTCGGGACAATGACAAGGCACTTAGGAATCTTCTTCCAAGGAGTGACATGATGAAACATGTCATCATGTTTTAGAGACATCCAGTGATGATATATGCGAACTTGACTGGGCCACTGATGTCCAGATATCGGTCAAGCATTAGTATGGATGTATCTGTGAGGGTATCAGATAATCAGGAGACTGAATAAAGCAGATTGCTCTCCCGAATGTGGGTGGGCAGCATCAAATCAGTTGAAGGCCTACATAGAACACAAAGGCTGACCTGTGAAAAAGAAGGAACTCCTTCTGCCTGACTCTTTGAGACTGGGACATTGATCTTGTCTTTCCTTTTGGACTTGAACTAAAACATGGGTTCTTGGGTCTCAAGCCGGCCAGCTATAGAACTGGCTCTCTTGGATTTCCAGTTTGCTGAGCGGATTTTGACTTGGAACTTTCACAGCCTCCATAATCACACAAGCCAGTTCCTCATAATACATATCTCTCTCTCTTTCTCTCTCCATAAATATATGGAACCAATGAAATATACCTATCTTTCATACATAAATCACATATATGAACATACCACACATATGCTACATATTAATATTATAGGTAATAAAGATATTTTTATCTATCTATCTATCTATCTATCTATCTGCCTGCCTACCTATATCTACCCTTTGGTTCTATCTCGCTGAAGAACCCTGGCTGATCCATGTCCTCAGGGCTGTTGTGTGGTTGGGTTGATGGTAGATAAGAGTGGATGTAGGGAGACCACAGGAGGCCAACACTGGAGTCCAGGCAAGACATAAAATCAGCTTGGGGGGAATAGGTGGTACTTCTCTAGGTGGAAAGAAGTGGGCCAATTCCAGGGCTATTTGGGAATTAAACTGGAAAAGACGGGATGGTTTGGAAATGGGAGGAGGGAGGGAGAGGGAGAAGTTGGAAAGGACACCTAGCTTCCTAGGTGTCTGGTCTGGCGCTGAGCAGACAACGGTGCCCCTCCCGGGAGCATAGGGAAGGACTAGCAGGTGGGGCAGAGCTGGGACGGGCAGGGGGGCTAGTGTGATGGCAAATATCAGAGGGAAACTTGGAGGCCAAGGTGTAAAGTGGGGTCATCAGGGTAGGGGTGGTAGCAGAGAGCATGGCTGAGATTCCCCGTGGAGAGAATGCAGTCCAGGAAGGGGGCCTAAGGGAGGGGGGGCTGTGAACCGCAGTGGCTGGTTCGGTAGAGGATGAAGCTGCCCAGGAGACAGAGAAGGAGCAGGCAGGAGCAAGGTGGGCCCTCAGGAAGATTTGATACCCTGGAGCAAACATATACAGCGCCTCAAGCTGGAAGCGGGCACCTCCATCAAAGGCGAATGAAAGGTCACGCAGATGGGATTTGAGAACTGCCCCTGGGTGATTTAATCTCCGGGGAACAAACCAGTACCCGTGCAGCTCTGAAATGAACCCCTTCCATACCTGCCTGCCGCCTTTGAAGGACATTCCCCCAGGAGACTGAATGCGGGGACAGCTCTCCAGCTCACATCAGCCCCTGGCCGCACCTGTCCTCACAGAGGAGGTGACATTTACCACATCGTTCCCTTCCTTCTCCTCTCCCACCCCAACCCCTGGGCTGCCTTTCAGACAGCCAACCTTCCTTTAAATAGTAGTCGAGACAAGTTCCAGTTGACGCTGAAAAGTGCATTGTAATTCAAATGGAAAGGCAAAAACTCATTCCCTGGACAGCCCTGGGAAATTACAACAGAAACATCTGTTAAAGGTGGCAACCGGCATGCATCTGAGGGGGCAACTGTATACT
Organism: Myotis lucifugus; assembly: GCF_000147115.1. NCBI lineage: Eukaryota > Metazoa > Chordata > Mammalia > Chiroptera > Vespertilionidae > Myotis > Myotis lucifugus. Next base: position 271,407 of record NW_005871135.1, read on the forward strand.
ATGGACTCTACAATCCCAACTCACAAGTAGGGCGACCTTCACACTGAGAATGTCCTTTCACCGGGTCACCAAGGCTCCAAACTTGAAAAAGACATATTAATTGCTTATATTTTCTCTTCTACACTTTGTCTCTCCATTTCTCTTTGTGGATTTCCCTACATTTATCTCTTTGTCTTTTCCTACCTTTCTCAGTCAATCTCTCTCTCTCTCTGCCCCCCCCCCCACTCACACACACACACACACACACACACACACATGCACGCACGCATCTGACATGCAGTTACCTGAATGGATGTGGCAGCTATTGGTAAAACAAATGGGTTGAATCCAGGCAATGATTAGGTGCCCTGCTCAGTGCCAGGTGAGTGCAACACTGATCTGTCTATTTGCTCATTGGATCCTGTATTTTGCAAATGGGAAAACTGATCTTAGTGACCATCACTCGGTTACTAAGAGATCGAGCTGGGGTTTGAACCAGCATCCAACTGACTGCAAAACCTGGGCTTTATCTCCAAATGAGGAAGTCTGTCCAATTTAGCCAGAGGAAGGCTACCTTCAAACCGAGTCTTAATCGTGATCTAGGACTAATGTATCAAGATCACAGGTAGGGAGAGCACGTGACTATCAGGCCAAAGAGTGAAATGAAGGCCTGAGTGGGAGAAAGGTAACTTTCCCAATGAGAGGTATAGCCAGAGCACAGAGGCACGCAGCGAAAGTACTGAGCTGGGACAAGAGACTCTGAACTTGAAACAGTGCTGGGGGCAGCGGGGGGAGAGAGGAGCCTGACGGTGAACCGTTCCCATGCTCGTCCAGTTGTCCGTAGGGCCCATCTAACTGACCAGCCCAGTGCTCCCAGCCCCTCCAGACCGGCGGGATGCCCAGGATACTGGGTGGTGGTAGAAAGCGCCACCCCCTGCCTGGATCGTTCTAGTCCTCTGCATGCCCAGGGCCCCTCTGGAATCAGTGTCAGACACTGGGCCTGTTGTTCTAGCTTTCGTTTTTCCCTGTTATAGGGAAAAAATACATAGGATATGGACCACCACTCCCGTTTTCTGTATCTAGAGCAGACATTGCTAATTAATCACAGCTTTCTCCTTGACCTGTTACCTCCATACAGTGGTTTAGGCAAACCGCCCCAACCGATCAGAAATGGCACAGGAACCGAAAGCTAGGAGCCACCACGTGATAGTGACTGGGTTCCCTCCCACGTGCCAGCCCCTCCCTCCTTCTAGCTGCCCATCAGTGGATTTAGAGAGTCCATGACAAAAATGAGGAGATGCTGGAAGGCTAAGACAGGCCCATAATGAACAGTGTGGGGGCAGCGCTCACGTCTTGTCCATTATGGAGCCCCAGCGCCTGGCACAAGGTCTGCGGAGGAGAAGCAGGTAGGACATAGCAGTGAACTAGAGGATGAGTGATGATAAACTGTAAAGTTCTGTACCATGTGTGTGGTTATCATCTCTGCCCTGCTTGGCGCCTTCTCCCCACCTCCCCTTCCACGTTTGGCCTCCTGTCAGGGAGCATCCTGGAAGCCCGCCCTCTCTGATTGAAGGGAAATTTGCGGAGTGTCCTTTCACGTGATGTAGAGGCTGCACAGGGAGGAGTGAGAGCTGTGGCCGGGACCAGAATCCTCAGCGGATGCCCACAAGTTTTGTTTTAAGCCACTGCTGCTCATGTACCCACTATGCCAGGCTTCTTACCTACATTACCTCACTCCATTCTCCCCAAAGTCATGCGAGGGAATCACTATCCCTTCTTTACCACAGGAGGAAATGGACCCTGAGAAGTTACTTCCATCCTGGACAGCTGGCAGGGGTTTCAGAAGAGCCACTGGGATGGGAAATCCTGTCTGTCCCACGTCAGCCCTGCTCCTCCGCCCGGCCTCTTCCCACAAGCTCTGCCCCAGCGTGATGAGCTTCCACACCCAGATTCCTCCCAGCTGGCTCCCGGGGGCCCTGGCTCAGCACGTGTCCGTGACGCATACTTGGGGGCTGGGGAGAGACGGGTCACCGACTCCATCTGAGTCCAGAGGTTTCTCGGTTCTTCAGGGGAAAACTCCCCACTCCCTGCTCATCCTCCTTCTCCCCAGCATCACTCCCAAATTAAAAATAAAATGAACGATAGCGTTTAGATTAAAATCAAAGCATAGTATCCAATGTGCAGTCTAAGTGGCCACAGCAGGTGGGGACAGAGAAAGGAGGAAACACACTCAGTGGTTCCGTTGGCCTCAGTGCAGCCCCCTGCTCTTCCTGGGAGTGACATGGACGATGGAGAAAGACAAGTGCTTTTGCACAAGAGGCCAGGAGAAACAGCTCCACGCCACGTCCACCCGGCAAGCTTGTGGCAAACGTGAAGGGGCCTGAGCTTCTCCACGGCATTCTCTCCGCCTCCTCCCCATCTTGCAACAGATACACGGATCTTCCATACAAAGAAGCGAGATTTTTCTGGATGCGGCCATGTGTGCAGATCGGGTGGGAGTTGGCATGAGCGTGGTGCCCTCGGCCCCAAATGCAGGACAAGGCAAATGAGTCCAGCGGCCATAGTGAGCGAAGGCTTTTATAAACACAACCTAATTGTATTACCTCAAACTCTTGAAGCTTATTGCCCTGCTTAATGATGTGTCACATTATTTATAGGGTGGCCCGAGACGAGACTTCAATTGATTTAATGCACTTCCTTAAAGACCGTCATTGTCACAGCCATAAAACAGCTATTCCCAGACAACTCAATTACGTCCCCTGCGCCTATAAACCAACCCGAGCCCCATGCAGCTGCACATGGGAGGCAGAGGGGTGAGACCACACGCCGCGTGGGGTGCAAACCCTCCAGGACAGAGGGAAGGGTTTGGGGGTGCCGAATGCAGGTGGACCAGGCTTCATCTAGTTGGGGAGGAGAGCAGCATAGGAGGCGGACAGGGAGTGTGCACCCCACTCTGCCTCGGCTGGGCTGGGTGGGGTAGAGCCCTGAGATTCTGAGCGAGCTTCCTCCTCTGTCTGGGCCTTAGATTTCCCAACCAGGACCCTGGAGGGCGGCACCCAGCGAGACCGGCAAGGTCCCCTCTGGCTCCGCATTCTGTGGTTTTGAGTTCTGGTTGAGTGTATAGAAGAAGGTGCAAGCACATCTTTAACATCACTCCCCACCCTTTCCGTCCTCCCAGAGCTTTTCTTTTTAATTCAATGATAATAATAATAACAATGATAAGAGGAAACAATCCTAGCCCTGTTCCTCATCAGCTGTTTGTCTACGGGCACTTGATTTGGCATATCTGTGACTCCTTTTCTCAACTGAGAAATGGGGGTAAGAATACCTGGACCTAATAAAGTACATAATGCATGCCTGCGATATTTCTATCTTTCTCAAAATGCTATTACATACACCACTTCCCCTTAATGTGGGAGGTAGACAAGAATAGCTACCTATGCACCCATCTCACAGGAAGGGAAAACTGAGGTGGGAAGGGAATGACTTTTGCAAGGTGAGTGGCGGAGATGGGTCTCCATCTGGTTTGGGAAATTCCAATTGTGATAATAGCTGGGAGTCCAAGGGTAAAAGGATCTGGTGACGTCCCTGCGGATAAAAGCCCCTCCTTGGGAAGGATCTGAAACTGCCCCTCCGCCATGCGACCATCCCTCCCAGAGGAGCTGGGGCTCTTCTGGGTTCTTCCAAGAAGCCTGGAGAGAAGATGTCCCCTCCTCTTGGCCCTCCCCAGACAGTTGTTTGAAGGAGAGAGAGTGGGAAACAGGGGCCTGCCTAGACCAGGGTTCTGGAATCCAGAACACCTCCTTGGGGCTCAGAAAATGCTGTCTGGAAGCATCTGAGCAATCGTCACACGGCCCCTCATTCTGTCCAGGGTGAAACTGAAGCCCAGAGAGGGGCAGGGGCTTGCCTAAGGCCACACAGCTTCTATGCGGCAGAGCCAGGATTTCGCTCCCGGGAGCTCAGGTATTTCCCCAGCTGGCCGCCACCTCCACTAAGCCCTCCAGGCTTACCTTTCTGGTACTGGAGCCACAGCTGCTGCTGGACCTTCTTGCTGGGGAAGTGGATGACGCAGGTGAGCTCGGAGCCATAGAGGGCCTCCGCAAGGTAGTGGGAGCCGTAGTGCTGGATGAAGGTCAACAGCTCCTCCCGGCTGCTCTCCTTGCTCAGGATCTTGAGCACGTTGGTGAAGCCTGGACAAAGGAGGAGCATGGGAAGGGGGTCAGAGCCTGGAGGCTGGTGGCTGGCAAGTTCTAAGGGGCAGGGAGCTCTTTCCAGCGTCGGCCTGATGGCTGCACCAGTCCAGACAGGAGCAGCATCCCTCACTGACGTAGCAAAGGCTGCTCTCTCTGGGGGACACACCAGACCCTGGGCTACAGCGTGGTGACCTCGATCACAGGGGCCTGAAAGTCTCAACCAGGAAGTCAAAGCTGGTGTCTACCGAGTAGCTAAGGTCTATCGGGCACGCGGCCAAACATTTCACCACCGCCCCCCCCGCCCCCCACCCCCCCGTCTAACTTAACCTCAGCGTCCATTCTGCAACCCACCACAACCACCCGTTGTGTCGATGAGCAAGTCCAAGTTCAGAGACTGTACATTAACTTGCCTGGGCCCTCTGGCCACAGTAGCTAGGATTCCAACCACTTCTGCTGTCACTCCAAAGTGCATGCACTTTCCGCTGCCCCCCATAGTCCAGGGCTTGACTGTCCATGGCTGGAGGCCTGGGGCCGCCTGGCTGGAGCTCAGCAGATACTTTGCATCCCCTTTCCTGGTCCCTGGCTCAGTCCCCTGTCACGCCACCTCTCTTTCTGCCTCAGCCTTGGCTTCCCTGAACAGCCATATGTTCTCTTGCCATGGAGCTCTTGGTGGCTCTGCTGTCCTTAGTCCTAAGCCAGAGTCCGAAGTCCGCAGGTCCCAGCATGGGGCCTACACGGCAGTCACTCAACAGCCGCTGTCCTTCTTCCCTCTACTTCCCCCAACAGCCAGGTCACCAAGCTATGCTTCCAGGAGCCTCCAGACCTTCCTGGGTTCTGGCTCCTGGATAAAGCCAATGACCTCATATGAGATTTAGGCCTCCAAGGTCATGGCCCATGAGCCACCTGCATCAGGCTTTACCTCCAGCTTAGTCAGTGTTCTTTTTTTTTTTTTTTTGGTTAATCTTCATCTGAGGATATTTCTCCATTGATTTTTAGGGAGAGCAGGAGAGAGAGGGAAAGACAGAAACATCCATGTGAGAGAAACACATCAATAGGTTGCCTTCTGCATGGCCGGGGAGGAGCCCGCAACCGAGGTATGTGCCCTTGACCAGAATCGACCCCGGGACCTTTGGGTCTGCAGGCCGACGCTCTATCCACTGAGCTAAACCAGCTAGAGATTTTTAAGATTTTTTTTTATTGATTTCAGAGAGGAAGGGAGAGGGAGAGAGAGAAATATCAATGATGAGAGAGAATCATTGATCGGCTGCCTCCTGCATGCCCCACACTGGGGAATCGAGCCCACAACCCGGGCATGTGCCCTGACCAGGAATCGAACCGTGACCTCCTGGTTCATAGGTTGATGCTCAACCATGGAACCATGCCAGCCAGGCTGAGTCAGTGTTCTTATTTCTCCTGAATTTTACATAGGATTTCTACTATCCTTCATTTTTGCCCCTCATATTCCCTCCAACACCCACATCACACACACACACACACACACACACACACACACACACACACACACACCACTGCCCCCAGCCCCACCTGGATGGCCTCCCTACTTCCTGCCTAAGTCCCACCTGTGCTTCAAGGCCCTGGGAAGTCCCCCCACCCCTAAGGAATCTTTCTCACATCCTCATCAGGGAACCTATCTCTGCACCTTCAACACACTCCACCTTGCAACAGAAGCTCTGTCCCATGGGTCTCTGAGTCTGTACATCCTTCCCCACCCCCACCCTAGCCAGGCCCACGGCATCATCCCACAGGCACACCAATCACCATTACTCCAAGAACCACTAACTCCAGGCCAAATCAAGTAAAATGTAAACGAACAAGCTCCTTTTCAACATTAAAAAGGAGCTCCGATTTGCCAACATTTGATTTACAAGGGGGTTCTCAGGAGCATCGTTAGTGATTAATTAACACCGGTCCACCTTTGTAGTTCCAACAAGAACATCTCAGTCTTACTCAAAAGTGCCATGTGAGGGTGTGGGTGGTGGGAAAACAGAACGGGGCTCCAGGAACGGGTGCCTGATTAGAACAACCTCTCTCCATCAGCCCGTTAACTCGTGCAGCCGGGTAATTAATACCGCGGTGTTAATGACGAGATGGTGCCTGTAGGTAATAAATAACATCATGCAGATGCCCGGGGCTCTTTACCCGGCAGACAGAGCTGCACTGGAATCCCTGCTCTGCTCCTGTGCTGCCCCTCACTAGCTGTGTGATCCTGGGCAAACGGCCTCACCCCTCTGACCCTCAGTTTCTTTCTCTGAAAAATAATGGAATAAAAAATGCCTTCCTTGCAAGACACTGAAAGATAGAAAATTTTATAAAGTTCTGGCTGATGTCAGAAGTAATTACTATTTGTGCTTCTCAGAAAGTGAAGTCCTCCGAGTCGCAGGCTAAACGAGTAATGTTACTGGAAAAGGGCACTGAACAAGGAAAGCTAAGCAACGAGCTGGTGGATAATGAGGCGATGTTGGGACAGTCACCCAGTGGCAGTGTGAGGAAGGGTCAGGGTACAAAACCTGAGCTCAGGCCCATATTCCCAAAGTCCTTCTCTCATTCCTTGCTCTTCAGTTGTTCTTTATATATTTTTTACTAGTGGCCCGGTGCACGAAATTCATACACATTAAAAGGGAATTAATTAGAGGAAATATTTTAATATTGCTATTTTGTTTCCATCTCTCCATCCCAGTCTCTCCCAGTCTCTGTCTCTCTTTGTTTTTCTCAGCAGTCCTCCAGGCCTCCCTGCCTCCCTGCCTCCCTGCCTCCCTCTTCCTCTTTCCCAGCTGGGAGGGGGCAGGGCCAGTGGGGGCAGCTCCACCCTCTGCCCACCCTGGGGCCTCATTCTGAGAGAGGCTCTGAGAGCGAGCTGGGAGGGAGGGAAAGAAAGGGAGAAAAGGCTGTGAGCTGGTGGGTGCTGTGTGTGTCTGTGCGTGTGTGCAGTTGTGAGTGTGAGTGCCGGCCCCGCCTCCCCAAGCCCTGTCCCTGCTGCAACAAGTCCCCACCCACCAGAGCCTGCTGTGCACGCAGCCTGGGCGTTAGGTTGAGCCTTCGGTCGATTTGGATGAGATGGACCCTGGTTCTTTATATATATAGATTCCCTGATCAAACATGAGCACCAGCCACGTGCTGATTCTCAGTTACAGAGAATACAGAAACGTTGGACCCCAGCCCTAGCCGCGGTCTCAGATCTGTGGGTGAGACAGGAGGACTCAGACAGGAATCAAGTACTTGATGTAGGTCATTGCCCACAGGGAATTTCTCGAGTTATTCTGAGGGGGATGGGGAATGTGGGAGGTGCCGCTGAGTATTGCAGGATTCCGTGGGAAGGAGATCCAGATAGAGGGAACAGCATGTGCAAAGTCACAGAGGCATGACAGAACATGTCCCATTTGGAGAGCTACAAATGATCACCTTCAGCTCAGGCTCAGGGTTCATGTGGGTAACTGTGGGCAATGCGTGTGTGCGCGTACGTGTGTGTGTGTGTGTGTGTGTGTGTGTGTTGGGGTGGTATGTGTTACTGTTGTATAGAAGATGAGCAGGGAAAGAAATCAGCCAGGAGGAGAGACCGGAAAAATCAGTGCCTGAGAACTTACACTTGAACTCTTTCAAGTTCATAAGTGGGACCCATTGTCCTTTAGCCTCTCCCTCCATTCATCTTTCCACACACTCTGTGCTCAGACACTCCTTCCTCCAGGAAGCCTCTCTGGGTGGCTCCCTCTCCTGTGCCTCGGCTGTCCCATTACTGGGTAGATGTCACGGTCTGTCTGCTGCCTGTCTGCTCTCCCTGTGAGCTCCTGGATGGCAGCTCCCCAGGGCCAGCATAGGGCCTGGCACACCCAAGGTCCTCGGGAACTAGTGCTGAATGACGCCAAATCCCCTGGCTGCGCGGGCGCGGTCCTCACCTGCCGAGAGGGTGATGGTGCTGAGCTTCACGCGGTACAGGTTGCTTCGGACCCTCCACTGCTGCACCATGGGGTAACCCATGGCCTCGTCATACCTGATGTCTCCTGGGGAGGGAACAAGAGGGCCACGTGAGCCTAGCATTAGAGGCCTCGCATCACACTGCTGCCCGGCATCCCTGGGGTCCGGGGGACGGCACCTCTTCTAAAGAGGCAGGCGCTGGGCCTTGGGTGCGGGCTCTCACTCGGGCTGACAACTTTATCTGGACCCCAACTCCAGATCTCATCCTGGCCTCTGATTTCAACTGCCTTTCATCTCTGCCCGGCAACGTGTGAGGCCCTTTTACCCTACAAACAAGACTGGCTTTATGGGCTCACCGGGCCCTTTTTGGCAACATGCCATGGGAAACCAGACATCTCAGTGCCTCAGTTTCCCCGTCTGACACTGCTGCTACCTACGCTGACCTGACTCCTTAGGCACATTGTGAGACTCAAGTGAGGGAACGAGAAATGCTATACGTAAGGACCAAGGTCACTAAAGTACAGCCCGTTCACCACGGATCACCAAGGGCTGCTTTCACGGGACGGCCCCAGCGGTGAGAAGCTGTGATGTAGACCATTGTTTCCCACTGTGGAAACATGAGAGGGTCACAGGTGTCCTGCGAAATGCACATGTGAATAAAAGCTTCCCATTTCAAGACAGACTGAGAAACACTGGCTAAGCAAAGTCAAATGCTTCGTTTTAAAACACTGTGGTTTCTCAGAACTTGAATAGATTAATAAGCATGTAAAAGCTCCCAGCAGGTAGGGTATAGCATTCTGCAAACCTCTTTAACTACAGAATCCCTTTTCTACAGAGAACCCGCTGGAACTCACATTCCATGGAATACATTTTGGGGAAAGAAAAGTATAGAGCAAAAATAAACAACAACAACAAAAAACACAACAAAATGTTAGCAAGCGGCTAACTTTGGTGGTGGGTGTATAAAGATTCTTGCTTCCTGATTTATATTCGTCTCCATTTTCTAAATCTCCTACTCGGAGGGTTTCAAACTCTGTTATAATCAGAGAAGAAACACATGAATAAGGCTGGTCACATCCGCAGTTATTACCGCTGTTGTTGTGTCTCCTCTGCCAGCGGCAGGCGCGTTTGCCATCCTTTCCCTTTGCCCCCTGGTGCGGAGGCGCTTAAAGAGATATTTGATACCGAGATTAAAATGAGAATCTCATTGGAACCAGTGATTTCTTTCTGGACATTACTGCAGTATTAAAGTTGTCCATTATTGTCAACTTCCTGTTTTCCTCCTCAGCCTTTTCAAAAGTAATGCACTTTTTTCTTAGAGGCTTTCATTTTTAAGTAAAATATTCATGGCCCCCAAAGATCTGCCCACTGGAGCAAGGCTGTTTTGTTATAAATATGCCCTCTCTGTCCTCTCCTTCCTCTGCAGGGGCGGGGAGAGGCGGGCGGTGGGAGGGGCAGGTTGGGGCCGTGTGTGGAGTCAGGGCAGAGGCCACAGTCTGCACAGGAAAACCAGACACCAGTGCCCAGCAGCCTCTGCCCAGCTAGTCATGCTCATCCTAGTCCAGACCAAGCATGGAGGGTGTACTAGTATTGGCAATTGGGCCCCATCCCCAGGAGAGGGGGCAGACATAGGAATGCAGGCTGTGGATACAGCTCGTCCACTGGGTGGCGTGATGTCCAAAAGAAAAAAATAATACTGCTGCTTCTGGTTACCGAGTCTTACCCCATTGCTGGGCCTCCCCCATAAGAGGTCATCACGCCACCCCTCAATTCCCCCTGCCCCAGGTCCTTTCTGGATCCCAACATGGAATAAAGGTCTTCCTGTGGGAGGTCAGCTACTTGAGGGTGACCCCGTGGTCTGCATTTCTCACTTCTGCAGAGCCTAGAACAGCGCCTGATGCACAGCGGGCTCTCAATAAGTACCGATGCACTGGCTCATTCACACTCACAAACCCAGCCCTGTTCTTCCTTCACTCCCGAGTCCATCTCACCTGACTCTCTCCTGGCTCCCCACCCAGGGATCAGAGGTAGAATGAAGCTCTGGGATGGGGGAAGGTATTTTTTCCTGGTAATGAAAAAAATAACTCTTGAAATGTAACCTTTCCTTTATAGGACACTTCCAAAGACCCCCGGATCAAAACAAATAATCCTACAAATTCATACCACTCATGTGCCAAGCATTTTACCTCCATGATCTGCAATTCTCACCGTAATCCTGAAGAAAATCACTGTTATGCCCCATTTTTCAGAAGGAGAAACTGAGGCTCAGAGAGGGAAACTGTCCAAGGAGACACAACAGTCAGTGACAGAGCCAGGTCCTTTCCATTGGAGCATAGTAGTCCCTTCCCCCAATGGACCGTGGCAATGTGGCTTTAACAGGTGGTGAACTCCCCGTCACTGGGGATATGCAAGAGGGATAATCACTCAGCAGAGATAGTGGAGACCTGATTTCCTCATCAGTAGCAGGAGTAGAAGCCCTTTACAGTTTGTGAGCTCTGAAATTCTATAATCTTACGAAATTCTATGAAACATAAGAATTAAGGAAGGGACAGCAATTTTTAGACACGTTTTACAAACATTTTTACATCCATGATTTCGTGGGATCTGCAACTGGGCTCCTCCCTGAAGTAGGACAGGTCACGGAGGTGATGCGCATGTGGATACAGCATCAGCTTTGGAGTGAAGACCAACTGGACTTAAATCCTGACTGGACTTTGGGCGAGTTAGATGACTTCTTTAACCATTAAAGGGGGACACCAGCACCCTTACAAGGTGACAGGGATTAACGCCTGCACAGTGCCAGGCCCCAGGAGGCTCTCAACCCCGGGGGTTCTCCCCGTCTGTGATGAGAGGACTTGTACAGGTTTCCGAGAGCCTGCGAGTGCTAGAGGGGAATGGACCTAACCCTGCCTTGTTTCAGGGCTTCCCTGGGGGACGGTTTCGCTCTCCGCAGGATGGCTCAGTCCTCCCTCACCTGGCCATTCTCCCTGGCCTGTAGCTGAGAAACAATACTGTCCCAAAAAGGCCGATCAGGGCCCTTCCACCTCAGAGAAGTCCCCAGGAAAAGGGGAGCGGAGGAACCAGGAAAGACGCTGAGGCGGGAAAGGCATTGTGGGGCAGGAACATGGAGCCTCGGGAGCAGCTGTGAAAGGTTGCTTTCCATAACGGGGAGAGAGCTGCAGAGCTGAGAGAGAAGGACAGACGCCCGGAGCCATGGCACCAGGTTCCAGTCCCAGAAGATTTGCTGTGTGCCCTTGGGCAGGTCCCTTCACCTCTCTGAGTCTAGATTCCTCCTCTATAAAACGGGGAAAATCATACCCACCCTACAGACGGCTCAGCGCCGATGGTCAAAGACAAGCTGGGTAACTGAAGTGCTTTCAAGTGAGAGAGGCTGGGGGGGGGTCCCCACTGATTTTACTTTAGAATGATTTAAAAATGAACCTCATGAAATAAGCCAGACAGACAAATACTACATGATCTCACTTACATGCAGAATCTAACAAGTTGAACTTGTAAAAGCAGAGAGCAAAATGGTTTGGGGGTGGAGTGGAAAAAATGGGGAGATGTTAGTCTAAGGGTAGAAGGTCTGGTTTTGTAGGATAAGTAAACCCCGGAGAGCTAACATACAGAATGGTGACTAAAGATATTCTAGTATTTACTTGAAATTTGCTAAGAGAGTGGACCTGGGCTGGGCTCAGAGTCCAGAGTCTCAGGCAAGCCCCCAGTTCTGTACATAGTAGGAGCCCCCCAAATGGCAGGTCCCTTGCACACCCCATCCCTCAGGAAGGCGGAGGTCTGGTGGGGCCTGCCTGGGAGGTGCTGAGGACTGATCACACCTGAGACCAGGTGTGCGGGCAGGGAGGCTGGGGAGGGGTCCGCACGTGTCTTACCAGTGAGCAGCTGAAGGTCCGGGAGGGGCTCGGAGAGGACCCCCCGGCACTGCTCCTCCACCGGCAGCGGGATCACCAGCAGCCCGTCGGCCAGCTGCGGGAAGTCCTTGATGAAGTTGTTCTCCCTGTGGAGAGGAGCAGAGAGACTGCCAATGGAGGGAGGGGAGGCTGCGGGCTGCAGGGCAGGGAGGCAGGGAGCCGTGGTCCGAACAGAGGCAGCTCAGGAGTGGGCAGGTGCCTTTGCTGCGCTACCACTGGCTTCCGGATCCCAGCCCTGAGAACATGCTATAATGACAGGCTCTGGCATCTGGCAGGCGGGGCTCAAACCCTGCCACCACTTACCAGCTGTGCCATCTTGAGCAAGCTAGGGGGTCCTCTTAGAACCTCAGTTTCCTTGTCTATAGAGGAGGACCTCAGGGTAGTTATAAACACTTCATGGGCTAACCCTGCCAACTGCTGAGGACACAGTCTGAGGCTCTAGAAACCGCGAGTTTGGCTCCTAAACGCCCATTGCATAAGCGATGCCGATGGTGAAGGAGGCGGGGAGGGAACGGAGGGCAGCATGCAGTGCTTGAAGAAGACGGGTGAGGGCAAGCTGGAGAAAGAACGGCTTGAACAACTGGGTGTTTGCCTGTTAAAGTAGAAGGACCCCACGAGATCTTTGGGATCAATCTCCTCCTTTTAGAGATGGGGAGGGCAACCGAGGCCTGGAGAAGGGCAGTGACTTGCTCAACAGCAACCAATGGGTTATCCTCAAACCCAGGTCTCCCGACTCCCAGGCTAGTAACCCTCCTGCCTTCACTTCTCCAGGTGCCTCTGTCCCTTACCTGGAGGAAGAGATACAGAAGGCAGACCTCTGGGTGACCCCAGGTTACTGAGCCCTGAATAAAGGTCGTCTTAAGGCGGGGCGGGGGGGGGGCAGTAACAGTGCATCACAGGGAGGAAGGCTTTAATCTTCTAGACAACAGACCTGCCTAAAACCAGAGCCGCCTGCCAAGAGAGGGGGTGAGCTTCCTGCTTCTGGGAGTATGCAAGCTGAAACCTGATAGCCACTTGACATGGACAGCATCAAGGGCATTTCTGTATTAAAATTTGACTTTTGAGCCCTAACCAGTTTGACTCAGTGTCAGTGGTTAGAGCCTTGGCCCGCAGACTGAAGCGTCTCAGGTTCAATTCCAATCATAGGCATGCACCTCAGCTGCAGGGTCCATCCCCGGCCCTGGTCACTTGCGGGAGGCAACCAATCGACGTGTCTCTCTCACATTGATGTTTCTCTCTGTCTCTCCCCCTCCCTTTCACTCTCTCTAAAAATCCATGGGGAAAAATATATGCTCAGGTGAGGATTAACAACAACCAAAAATCTGACTTTTGAGATCCTCGGAGTTAGAAACACTGATAATGATCTGGAGGAGGAGGAGAAAGAAGAGGAGGGGAAGGAGAAAAACAAAAAGAGGGGATGCTTAGCACTTCATTTGCAACCTTGAAATGAGGTTCAGAAAGAGGAAAACAGAATCTGGGAGGCAGCCCGAGGGCACCCTCAGGATGGCTGGGGGCCTGCTCAGGATGCTCCTTCTTGGAGGAAGGTGTCCCCCCTGAGCTTCCAGGAATCAGGGGTGGCGGGGCGGGGGGTGTTTTGAGGAAGCACCTGAGAAAGATGGAGAAGATGGAAGGGTGGGAGTTCACAGGCCAGGCTGGGAAGGAGGCAAGGACAAAGCAGAAGTGACAAGGCAGCAGCAGCAAAGACCAAGGAGGGTCCCTCAGGACTGGGCCCCTCCGTGCCACCTGGGCGACAGCCGTCCTGTGAGGCCTCTGCCAGCAGAGGGCGCCCTGGGCCTTTGCATCAATCAGCTCTCTCTGGAGGCAAAGCAGGGATGGGAGCCTCAGCCAGGGGGGAAGTTCTGCACTGGAAGCCACAGTGGGAACCCGGGCAGGACAGCGGCTTTGGAACCCACCCGCCTGGGATGGGTGTCGGAGGCTGGCAGGGTGCGGGCTGACCCTCAGGCTCAGGCAGAAACCAAACTCAGGTTCTCAGAGGTTGTGAGTAAGTGTGTGTGAGTGAGTGTGTGTGGGGGAGATGGGGGGGGGGGTGGGCGGAGATGAGAGTGTGTGTGAATAAGACTGTATGTGTGTGAATGAGACTGTGTGTGTGAGTGAGCGTGTGTGAGAATGTGTGTCAGTGTGAGCGTGTGTGTGGTAAAAACTACCAGGCAACTAACTAATCCTAATACTAGGAAGAGAGGAAGGAGAATGAGCAATACTGATTGATCGATCATATTTGTTAATCATCAGCTCTGTAGTGTGCCAAGATATGTATGTCTAAGAGAAAACTATTTTGTTCCCAAGCTGTATATGAAGAAATGGATGCTCAGGGAGGTTAAGGGACTTGTCCAGCTGAGGTTCACAGGTAGGAAGTGGCGGTGGCCTAGACCCCACGGTAGCAAACAGGGCTCCTAGCTCAGTGCCTGGCACTCGGGAAACAGGCTCAGTGAATGGATCGGAGCCTGGGCTCTGGGTCACTGGGTTAACCAGGCCGTTCTTGTTTACAGTCAGAGCGGACTGTGCTTTTGTGCCCATGACTGTGGCTGCATGCACACGTGTGTGTGTGTGTGTGTGTGTGTGTGTGTGTGTACGTGCATAAGTGGACAATGTGTTTCAAACAGCAACGGGGCCACTATTCCTTCGATAAACATTCCCCCCAAACATCTACAAAACAGTTCCTTCTTGACTGACATTATATGGAAACAATAGATCAAATTTTAAAAATAGACCCTGGGCCCCGTGCACTCGACAACTCTGGGAATGACAGGCCTCACTCATCCCACATGTCCAGGGAGACAGCCTGGGCAGTCCAGGGAGGTGCCTCCACCCGTGAGGACCAGGAGAGAATGCAAGCGCTGCAGCAGGTCTGCAAGGCCTCCCACCCAGCCCTGCGTCCCCTCCTGCCTACTTCCCTGAGCACTGCCTGGCCCACCCTTTCCAGCTGCACCGACTGTCCCTGCATTCCTCTCACAGGCCGTGCTTGCTGCCTACAAAAGAGCCTCCTGAGGTTTTGCCCTCTCTCTGGAGAGCTTTTGCCCCCACCCCCTGCACCTGGCCAACTCCCCCTGATCCTTCCGGCTCCTACTGACCCTTCCGCCCACACATTATGTCTCTGCCTCTGAGGAATCTTCAGGGGACCAGTTCTCCCGTCGCATTCTCTCAGAAGCACCTTGCTGCCTTCTTCTGGCAAGAGCTTTCGTCGGTTCTCACTAGAGGGGGCTCATGGGGGACCTTATTTGGAAACTTTAACATTCGCCCTGGGACTCTGAGTCCAGGGG
>NW_005871135.1:287231-385728 GCF_000147115.1 Myotis lucifugus
CCTGCTCCTGTGGGGGCTCAGCTAGGGACCAGGAACCCTCTGAGCTCGGAGGACCAGAGAGGAAAGGTGACCTCTCCAAGCCGGGGCAGGTCAGACCTCCCACTCTTGGAGTGCACGGGCGTGTGTGGGTTGGCATCACATCGGGGTGGAGGTACAGAGCTTGGGTGAGGTGAGCAGTGCCAGCAGGAAGAGCCTGGTCAAAAAGTACCTCTGCCCTGAAGCCATGCCCTTTCCCAGCTGGAGTAAACCTTTCCTGTCACCTTTCTCGCATGCATCTTGCTTGTGCATGGATTCCAGGGGTGGCCTTGGGATCTGGTAGTGGAAAGGTCATGGGCTTAGAAGTCTTACAGACATGGATCCAAATCCTGGCTGAGTTGGGAAGCCTTAGTGACTTTTGAGCCTTAGTGCCACCATCTGTAAAATGGGCATAGTCAGGTTAACTTCAAGGGGTTGGGAGGAGGATTCATGTACAGTTATCTTTAATGCTCATTCCGTTGCCTGCATCCCACACTAGATTCTGAATCTCCTGAGAGCCTGGGAGAGCCCAGCACAGTGCTGGCTCACGGTAGAACGCCCCTAAGTGTCAGTTGGACAGTGCGTGGAGGTGAGAGTCAGGCCTCTCCACCCTCCTGCCACCTGCAGTGACCACTAAGGGCCACAAACCTGCAGGGCAAGGTGCACCAAAGGCAGATGCACCTTGTCTGGTTCCCTCAGATCAGCCCTGCTAACAACAATAACAAGCCAGGGAAGCCGGACTCAAACGCCACCTCCCCCAGGTTTTCCCTGGCCCCCCTTTAAGAGTATGTGTGAGTGTTTTGGATACATTAATACACAGCGACCAGCTGCTCGCAGGAGCCCATCACCCCTCAGTTCTGGAGAAATTAGCATTTAAATTGAGGTATTTTAGGGAAGTAAATCATCCTGGAGAAGCCAGCGCTGTCTGCAGCCTTTCCTTGTGGAAGGAAGCTAGGAGCTTTGGCTTTGAGCAGCTGAGTTTGCAGGGAGGGGGTCCACTCTCCCTGGCTCCCCCTGGGCTGCCCAAAGCCACCTGAAAAGGTGGCATCCAACTCTCAACGCCAATGCAGACACCTCCCTGGGTTTAAATCGTGCCCCATCCTTCGCCCCCAACTAAACAGGAGCCTTTCTGCAACTTGGGGGGCGGGGAGGAGACTGGCTGAGATGCGATTTCCTCTGTGATCCAGCAGCTGGGAGACCTGTTCTGAGGGTGGCTCTGTCTCTGCCTGGCTGGGTGCTCTGGGAAAGCTACTCCCTGCCTCTGGAACTGGGAGGGGGAGGCGGGAATACAATATGGATCTCTCTGGAGCCCAGACGGAAAGGCACTAGGCTAGATTTTATCCATTCTATAGGCACATGAGTCTCTAGGGTCTGGTAGTGTTTAAACCAAGCCCACCCTCCAGCTCCGCCCTCCTCGGGTGACCTGCTTCTTCCTTATGGGTCTTTCTTCAAGTTCTCTGGTCAAGCACTCCAGACCTAGTCCTTCTTTCATCAGCCTTTCACCAACCCATTCATTCAACACATCGTTACTCTTATGTGACCGGCACTGGGAATGCAATGCTGAAGCAGACACTCCCTGTCCTCGAGGTGCCCGTAGCTGACTCTGTTGTGTCTTGAGCTACATCATAGTTTGGAAAGCCAGCCCGCACTGGCGGTGAAGATTCCATTTCAAACCAAAGCTAAGCCTGGCCGACTCTGGCCATAGTCTTATTTTAATGAAGAGATGGTGCGGGGCTGTGACCTCCGGGGACTTCCCACCAGAGAGGAAAAGGGAGGAGAAACATTTATTTATTTTATTTAATTTCATTTCATTTATTTATTTATTGATTTATTGATTGATTGATTGATTGCCAATCATGCTGGAGGGATTGGTGAGGAGAAAAGGCCTGAGAGTCACACCTTCTTTCTTGTCTTTGGAAAGTCAACACACCCTCCCCACTCACCCCAACCTTGAGGGTGGTGTCAACAAATTTCCAAGATCCTAACAAGGGTTTGGGGAGGATCCCAGGGCAGATGAGCAGGAACAATGGGGCTTGGTCCCCCAGATCAGGTTATAGTCTGGGGAGGGAGTTTGGAGTCCCTTTAGCTAACAACCCAATGGTAGCTCCAGTGAGTGGGTGGCGGTAGGTGAGCAAGAAGCCAGCAAAATTTAGTCCCCCAGTTCTGCACCCCCAGGACAGAGAAAACGAAGCTGATAAAACTCACTGGCTTATCCCCCTGCCATGGAGACAGGGAGGAGAAAGGGGCCAGAGATTAGAACAAGGGGCTTCAGAGTGTGAGGTCCTCGTGACTTGGGGCTTTGATAGTGGATTCTGACATGTTGCCCCTGCCCAAGACCACCCATGTCACAGTGGGTGACAATACAAGAGTCCAGAGCCACGCTCGACAAGAAATCACATCATGACTGCCAGCAAGAGTCTGGTAGACCGTGTCTGTGCCAACATTCTCCCATCAGCATCCATCCTGAGAACCGTGGAGGTGGGGGTGGGGAAACTGCCAGGTAAGGGGAAGACAGGACAGCTAGTTGGGGAGTTGAACTTTGGACTAAATAGTTACCCTAAAGAGGATGTTCTGTATCCTTAATTGGCAAGTTGAAATACTTTTTTGCTATCAATGGAATGGATTGAGGGAAAGATCATGTCAGCTATAGAATCCTAGAAGACTACATTGTTTTGCCTAACTGAGTTATAGTAGAAAAGTGTTTGAGCTCTTTACTTACTAAACAGATGATCATAGGTCAGAGTGACAAAGTGGAAGGTTCATAGGGAGGTTCAAAAACCGAGGGAGTGTAGGAGAGGGGCACTTAACATAGACTGGGAGATCCGGAAGGCTCCCTGGAGGAGGTGAGTCTTGGCAGATTGGAAGGGGCTACCGGGGAAAGACCAAGGAAGAGAGAGAGAGAGAGAGAGAGAGAGAGAGAGAGAGAGAGAAGAGTACACTCACATAGCACATTCTAGAAGCCGAAAGAAGCTATGATTTAGGATAGACAAGCTTTGATTAAAAAGTGAAGATGAGCTGGGGAGGAGCAGGCAGGGATCAGACCTCATGGCCTTCTGAGTCATGCAGTGGGCTTTATTTGGCGGGCAAGGTGACCCACTGTAGGGCTCTAAGCAGAAGAGCGATACAGCCTGACTGGAGCTTTAGGAAGCTGCCTGGATACAGGGTGGAGGCCGGGCTGGAAAAGGAGCAAGACTGGAGGAAGGGGGGCCAGTTCTGAGGCTTTGAGCAACCGGAGAAGATAGGATGGGGCAGCTGTGTGACAGAACGCTGCGGAGAGGCACAGATTGGAGAGACAGGAAGTAGAACCTGCAGGGCAACACTGTCAACTGCACATGGTGGGGGTAGGACAAGGAGTCATGGGAAACGTTGGGCAGTGGTGACTCCAGGAGCCCATCTCCCTCAGATTCCCTTTCATTGAGTGCTAGAGCCCTCTGGGCACCTTGTTCTCACTGACCGTGGCCTGAGAGCAGACCAGTGTAGCTTGGCCCATCATGGAAATCCTTGCCTCCTTTCTACTTCCACCTACCCCAGCCCACCTCAGCTCCACTGCTCCACCCTAGCCCACCTCAGCTCCGCTGTTCTGTGTGAGTCCCGCAGAAAGACAGCCAGATCTTGAATAAAGCCCCCAGCCCTGCATGGATGCTCGACCACCTCCAGATAGAGGCTTTCAGGGTGGCCACCTCTTCCTGGGCAGAAGGCAGCTCACGATCCCTACCCTCCCAGCTCTTTCAAGGTTCAGGGTGCAAGCTTGCTTCACTGGATAAACAGTGGCCCACATGCACGGGCCGTTCCCATCTCAGCCAATGCTCACGCAAACGATGGGAGAGAGGGCAGGGCAGAGAAGGGCCTTACTTAAAGGCTCCTGGGTTTGCAGGATCAGGACTGGCTGCCCATCCACATTCTTGACTCCCAACCCAGAGCTGTCTCCATGGCATGTTCTCAAAGGTTAGCAGGAATGACCCCATCTGAACTGGGACTCCTTCAAAGCAGGGGCTGCATCGGACCCTCCTTGGCAACCTCCTCTGGGGGCCTTGCAGGCAGATCTCATGGTGTCATCTCCCCCGGAAGCTGTCCCTGAGGCCTGGCTTTGGGAGAAATGTCATTTTGCTTCCATAGCACTTGACTTTGTCTCCGATCTCAAGATGACCAGAGTCTGCCAGGTATAGTATGGTTGTTCTTTGCAGGTGTCTCTCGGCCCGATTCTGGAGCTCTCAGCTGCGGGAATCTCTCTGTCTGATTCCCCTCTGCACCACCCTCATCTACAGATCCTGACTCCAGGGTCTGGGACAGACACAGCATGTGAACAGCTGCCTGTTCTGACTTAGACCACACCTCCTCTCCCAGGGACCACCACAGCAGCCTGGTAGGGACTCTCTGCATTCAGTCTTGCCCTTCCAATTCATTTACCAAGCCACCGCCAGAATGGTTTTCTACAATGAGGATGCTAACTCAAACATGGCATTGGCTGCTTGTGTTAGTGTCCTGTGGCTGCGGTAACAAATCACTTAAAACTCAGTGGCTCACAACAGCATAACCGGGTTACCTCATAGTTCTGGAGGTCAGGCGTCTGCCTTGGGTT
This sequence comes from Myotis lucifugus, assembly GCF_000147115.1. Lineage (NCBI taxonomy): Eukaryota > Metazoa > Chordata > Mammalia > Chiroptera > Vespertilionidae > Myotis > Myotis lucifugus. The sequence continues at coordinate 291,826 of NW_005871135.1, forward strand.
CCTGGGCTAAAATCAACACGTCACTGGGGCTGCATGCTTTCTGCAGGCGATAGGGACATCTCAGGGGCCATCATTTTGCTTGCCAACCTCCAATTTTTGCTTTGTTTTGTTTTATTTTCCAGGAGGGTTTTGTCAATGCCTCTCCTGTCACATGGGAGTTTAATGCCCCTTCGCTGGGTTCCCGCAGCACCCATCCTCCCCTGCCCCAGCATTTTCACACTGGACTTGTTCTTGCTCATTCACTGTCTCCCTCACTGGGTCAAAGGCACAGAGAGCAATGACCATGTATGTTTCACTCACTAATGTGCATCCAGTCCTGAGACACGCACGAAGGGCTCAGTGAATGCTTGTTCCATGAATGAATGCCATGGGTGCCATGCCTTTTAGCCACATGGAAGTGTAGGGGAGACCATGATGTAGGGAACGGCTCTAGGGTCAAGCCTCGGGCTGACCTGTGGCAGGTCCACAAACAAGTCCCAGCCTGGAGGGCAGAGATCTCCTAGCATAATTAAGGCTGACCTTGTAGCCCTCCCTAATTCCTTCCTAAGTAGCTAACGGGCTGTGGGAGGTGCAGCAAGTGTTGCCAAAACAAGAACATTTGTATACATGTTAATCTACCCTTGTCTTAATCAGACTATAAAATAAAGCATCAGCTTGTAGTCTAGGTCTTTTGTGTCCTCATCCAGTCATGGGAGATCCACCGAGCCCCAGCTGTATTCTCTTGTCTTTCTTTTCTTCAATCCTTCACCGCCCCTCCTCAGGTCTATCCTTGGCCGTGCTGGCGCAGCGCACACATGTTTGGCCGTGGTCTTGCAGGATCCCTCCTGTGGAGCCTGGGTTGTTGCCTTATACATGTCCACCTCCCTTCCCGACCCTACCTTCCTTCCCTAGACATCCAGCATGCACTGAGTTGTTATTACAAGCATCATTTTTTAAAGCTAATGTCTATTGATTGTTGACAATGGGCTAGACATTACTCTAAGGACTTTGCACATATCTGATTTCACACTCACAATGACCCTTTGAGGTAAGTACTCTTATTCTAATTTTTTTAAGTGAGGAAGCAGAAGTACAAAGAGGTCAAGTGCACAGAACAAGTAAGCTGAACGCTGAAAAGTCTAACTCCATGTTCTTAAAAGCTATGCGAAAATAGGCTGGTAATGTTTCAATTTGCCCCTTAAATGAAATGCTGAAAAGTTAAGGTTGACTCATTGAAAATGCCAGTGTTGGTTGAATGTCCCAGGTGGATGCCCTCACTAATAACAGTAACAGCTCTTTGCTAAACAAATGCCAAGTACGGTGGCACAGCCTTTCTCTTTCCAACTGTCTTACTATCTATAGACTGAATGTGTCCCCCCAGGATTTATATGTGAAAACCTATTCCTCAATGTGGCAGTATTTGGAGGTGGGGCCTTTGAGAGGTACTTATAGAAGACCCCCGTGAACCCCTTGTCCCTTCTGCCATGGAGGACACAGCAAGAAGGTGCCATCCACAAACCAGGAAGTGCCTGTAACCAGACATTGAATCTGCTTGACTTTGACCTTGGACTTCCCAGCCTCCAGAACTGGGAGGAATAAATGTTTGTGGTTTAAGCCTATGGTATTTGGCTATAGCAGCCCAAACAGACAAAGACACGCCTCAACAATCTTGCAAGTTAGGTATTATCTCCATGACGAAGGTGAGGAAATGGGCTCAGACAGGCGAGATGACTTTCCTAGGGTCAGGTTTGAGGAAATCAGGGCTATCAGCTTCACTCTGCCACCCACCTGTCTGACCACGCCCACACCTGTCTGTCTCTCCTGCCCTCCCTCATTCACATGCTGCTATGATGAACACACACACACACACACACACACACACACACACAAACACGTGACACCTAGGTTACCCATGGCACATGCTTTCTCTCTCTCAATGCAAAACAGCTTTCACCAGAGGCACCCAAACTCACTTAAGCATTCCAGGCATGGCCGTTACTAACTCCTGCCCAGGTAATTGCGATCTAGAGAAACATTATCTTCTCGTCAGCCCCCTCGCCCTCCATCTCCTCGCCTGTGTGTGTCAGCTCTGGGGTTCCTGTCCTGTCATAACATCGGAATGAGCCCAGCTGCTGTCACTGGGCCTCGGCAGCAGCTAGCTCAACTTTTCTTTTTTCTTTAATCCTCACCTGAGGATATGTTTATTGATTTGAGAGAGAGATGAAGGGGGCAGGGGAGGGAGGAAGGGAGGGGAGAGGGGGAGGGAGGGAGGGAGGGAGGGAGGGAGGGAGGGAGAGAGAGAGAGAGAGAGAGAGAGAGAGAGAGAGAGAGAGAGAAGAGAGAAGAGAGAAGAGAGAAGAGAGAAGAGAGAAACATCAATGAGTTGCCTCCCATATGTGCTCCACTGGGGATCAAACCTGCAACCTTTTGGTGTATGGGACAATGCTCCAACCAACTGAGCCACCCAGCCAGGGCACCTGCTCAACATTGTCTGCCAGTACTAAGGGAAGGATTCAAAGGCCCTGACTGACACCTGGACATAAAACGTTAGAGTTGGAGGTGGGGAAAGTTCAACATCACTAGGTTCAACCTCTGCATTTCTCTAAGTACTATCATTATCTCGCTTTCTCAGATGCTATCCAAGAGATATGAAGAGGAAAATTAGCCTTGCCCAGGATCACACAGCCCAGAGGCAGCCAAAAGCTTAAGGCTTCGTGCACAGGTCCGCAGGGTCTGAGTGAAGGCTTCCCTGGCCCCAGGTGCCCCGAGCCTCCGGCGAAGGCCCCTGCGTAGCCCAAATCTCCCTCGCCAGCCCAGTCCCCGGCTGCAGGCTCCACTCCACCTCCCCTAGCCCCGAGGGGTCTCACTGCTTATTTCCTCACAGTCAAGAGCAGAAGCCAAGATCCCAATACCTTTCAAAATATTTCAAGTCCAATTAGGACCTTCATATTGTCATGCTCAGCACGTCCTGTTCTCAGGGCCCCTCCACCTGGGTCTCGCATGCCAGCAGTCCCCCAGTAAGGACAGACACTCTTGCCGGATGGGTGCCAGGCCTGAGGCTACTGACTCCCTGAATCCTAGGGTGTTCTCGCCAGTCCCCATGCACCCTCAGGCTGTCCTGGACGGGAGCCAGTTCTGTGAAGCTGTGCCACCAACCAGCCGTATGGCTGTGAGCAAGTCAGTTCCCAGCTCTGGGGTCTTTTCCGTGTGGGGTCATTTCTTTGACAAACCTAGGGGTCCCCAAATGTCTCCATCCCAGAGGGCTAAGATCAAGCCCCCAAGATGGGAGCCCGTTGCCGTGGGCACTTTGTGTCTGCTATCTTACCTTCCTGGAAGCAGCCTTTGCAGCCAGATACCTTGGGACTTGCACCCTGGTTCTACCTCCCATTCCCCATGGGGCCCTGGTTGAACCTTTTCTGAGTCTCTGATTGCTCGTCTGAAAAATGGAAATGAGAACCCTCCTTGCCTCACATACTTGCTGTAAGGATGAAGAGTCCATAAGATGAGTTGCTTAGCGGAGCACTGAGAAGAGCAGACTCTCAGTCAATGGCAGCTACTGCTGCGGTAGCGAGCACAGTGCTAGCAGCTCTAGTTAACATTCTCAAAATGTCTGCCTTGATTAGCCAAAGTTTAGAGCTGGAATGGACCTCAAATTCTTTACTTAAAAAACCCACTATTTTTATTGATTTCAAAGAGGAAGGGAAAGGGAGAGAGATAGAAACACCAATGATGAGAGAGAATCATTGATTGGCTGCCTCCTGCATGACTGCTACTGGGGATAGAGCCCACAACCCGGGCATGTGCCCTGACCAGGAATCGAATGGTGACCTCCTGGTTCCTAGGTCCACGCTCAACCACTGAGGCACGCCAGCCGGGCTCACATTATTTTCTTTTACTCCTTCCCAGAAAGCATACACAGCTTGTCCGAGTCTCATGATAGAGCTATAGTAAGACCCAGGACAGGAGGCTGCTAATGTGGAGGTCTCCTCTTTATGTCATGAAATTCTTTTTCTCTCTCTCTCTCTTGCTAGTGGATTTGATTCTTGCCTAACCTCATGCCCTACTCCCGGCTCTAGGAGAGTTATTACTGCCAAAGGCAATGCCCAGCACGCCGTGGAGCACTCTTCCCGCCAGAGCAGGCGCTGAAAACCCTGCTGCTGTGTCTGTCTCCCCCACGCTGGGGCAGAGACTGTCTTCTCTCTCCTCTCCGGCCCCCAGCGCAGCGTCAGGTACATAGAAGATGCTCAAAAACGTGTGTGAGACTGAACCTGAAGTAGGTCAGACTCTCAATGAAAGGAAAAAGACGTTTCAAAACTCCTAACTTAAAGCAACAGAAAGGAAAAACCAAAGCCCCATTTTCACAGACCACACGGCATCTGTGCATTTGTAATAACTTCATTCCTTGTGGTCATTAGAGAGGAAGGACATCTTTAAAAATGTTAACATTTAAATCCAAGCCATGAGAGGCATTTTAGAATCAGAACACGTGGCCCAGGGACAGCTGGCTCTGGGGTAGATGTGTGGCCGGGATCACATCGCTGAACGTTCCCTCTCCCTTTCGTCTTTCCCATCCTCCCCAGGGCACCTTGGAAGTCTTTCCGTAGAGCCGCCTCTAATGAGCTTCGCAAAATGAGAAACCTGCCGAAGTCAGAGAAATCTAATAGCAGCTGCTTTCTTGTTTGCTCTCTCCTCCTTGCTCTCTCTCTCTTTTTCTCTCTCTCTCTCTATTAGTCATTAGCAATGGAGAAAGAAAACCCCCAAAGGGAGAAGAAAGGCTACAATGTTTGCACGTGCCTTCTGCAACACGGTGCTAATGAGAAGGCCTGACATCTCTCATGTCCCTTCTTTATTTAAATTCCCACATTCGTGCTCTCGGTTGCAGCGAAACCCAGAACCCAGCCAGTGTGGCCATTAGCTGGTTTACATCATAACCAAGGTGAAGTAGGCATATTGTTATAGGACAGTTGGAAACAGTTTTTAAGTGTTCTTTAAAACCAATGCCTACCAAGACTTTAAAAAGTATCTGGGAAAAGAGAAACCCAATTAAGGAACACAATTTTTGGTCTTTTCAAAATGTGACACCGAAGTGTAAGTTAACCCAGGTTCTAAAACCCTAGCTTCCACCCAGCCTTGTTAGTTACTGGTCATGCTGTCATACACAGTCACGTGGTCACGCTGAGTCTCCGGGTTGTCTGTAATAACTCTACCCACAAGCACAGAGCACGGATCTGAAACCCCCCTCTTACTGGCCATATGATCCTGAGCAAACTATTTCATTTCAGGAGTCTCCGTTTCATTATTTGTATAATGAGGATCTTAAGAGTACCTACTTTTACCGACACAATTAGTAGGATCAAAAGGGCCAATGCATTGAACAGCCTGGCATATACTTAAGTCTGTGGTGGTTACTATTATTACGGCTATAATTTATTTCTTAGTCAGAAGGAACAGGCTTAAGTCTTGCCTCTGCCTTTTGCAACCCTGAGTAAATTGCCAAAGCTTCAGTTTTCTCATTAGTAATAGGGACGACATAACAGTAACAATACTGGTGATAGTAGGTGTTGTGGAACGAAATGACGAAATGAGATGATGTGTGCAGAATTGACACCTGGCACATCATAGTGTTATTATTGTTATTAGATATATGATGTAGGTTTTTAAAAATAGAATATGCAATTTAGAAATCCCAAAGAATTAACAACAACTTCCTGGAGCTACTAAGTGGTATGGCAAGGTTTCAGGATTCAAGGTTAATATATGAAAGTCATTTTCTTTCCTATACACTAGTAATGAACAAGGGGAACTTGAAAGTAAAAACGCAACACCATTTACATTGGCACCAAATAATCTGATACACTTAGGTATACATCTAGCAAAATAGGCACAAGATCTATATAAGAAAAGCCATAAAACTTTGATAAAATAAATCAAAGATCGAACTAAGTGGAAAGATATTCCATGCTCATGTTCAATATTATTAAAATGTCAGTTCTTCCCAATTTGGTCTATAGACTCATTAAATCCCAGTAATTCATTCTGTTGAGATTAAGAAACTCATCCTAAAGTTTACTATGGAAAAGCAAAAGACCCAGAATTAACCGGCCCAACAATGAAGGAGAAACACAGAGGCAGAGAATTGACATTGCCCGACCTTGAGACTAACTATACCATTACAGTAGTCAAAGCTGTGTATATTAGTTAGTACAACAATAAACACGAGGTTTGATGGAATGGACACAGAGTCCAGAAACAGTCCCACATAAAACCAGTCAACTAATTTTATTTTATTTTATTTTTAAAATATATTTTATTGATTTTTTACAGAGAGGAAGGGAGAGGGATAGAGAGTTAGAAACATTGATGAGAGAGAAGCATCGATCAGCTACCTCCTGCACACCTCCTACTGGGGATGTGCCCGCAACCAAGGTACATGCCCTTGACCAAAATCAAACCTGGGACCCTTCAGTCCCCAGGCCGACGCTCTATCCAGTGAGCCAAACCAGCCAGGGCAAACCATGTTTGTTTTTTTTAAATTGATTTCAGAGAGGAAGGGAGAGAAAGATATATATATAGAGAAACATCAATGATGAGAGGGAATCATTGATTGGCTGCCTCCTGCACGCCCCCTACTGGGGATCAAGCCCGCAACCCAGGCATGTGCCCTGTCCCAGAATCAAACCGTGACCCCCTGGTTCATAGGTTGATGCTCTACCACTGAGCCACATCAGCTGGGCTAGTCAACTACTTATTGATAAAAGAGCAAAGGCAACTCAGTGAACAAGAGTCTTTCCAAGTAATGGTACTAGAACAATGAGACAGCCACATACTGTGGGGGGTGGTGGGGGCGGGGGGGGGGGAATCTAAACACAGGCCCTATACTTTTCACAAAAACTAACCCCAAATGATCATAGACCTAATGTAAAGAGCAAAATTATAAAAACTTCTAGAAGATAACATAGAAGAAAATATTGGTGATAATGGATTTGGTGATGCATTTTCAGATATAATACCAAAAGCAAAATGCATTAAAAAAAATAAAAGATAAGTTGGGCTTTGTTAAAATGAAAAAAAAAACACTTCTGCTCTGTTAAAATGAAAGACGCTGTTAAGGGAATGAAAGACAAGTCACTGATTGGAAGAAAATATGTGCAAAACACATATCTGATATAAGATGTGCATCCAAATTATACAGAGAACACTTGCAATTCCACAATAAGAAAACAAACAAGCAGATTAAAAACAGGAGCAAAAGAGCTGAACAGACACCCCATCAAAGAAGATCCCCAACAGATAAGCATAGGAATAGATGCACAACACTTGTCATTCTGAAACTGCGAGTCAACGAAACACCACTACGTAACTATGAGCAAGGCTACAATTCAAAACCCTGACGATGCCAAATGCCGGTGAGGATGTGGAGCAACTGGGAGAGTTCATGGCTGGTGGGAATGCAGCCACTTTGGAAGAGTGGCAGATTCTTACGTTGACATTTCAGTAATTGATATTTACCCACAAAAATGGGAAACTTACATCTTCACAAATCCTTGCACATGAATGTTTGTGGCGACCTTATTCCAAAACTGGAGGCCACCAAGTTATGCTTCAATGGGTGACTGGGAAAACAAACTGAGAGAGATCCGTACAATGGGATGTTTTTCAGCAATGAAAGGAAATGAGCCATCAAGACCCAGAAAGACATGGATGAAGCATAAATGCGTGTTGCTAAGTGCAAGGAGCTGAAAGGCTACATGCTGTCTGACTCCAACTACATGACGTTCTGGAAAATACAAAGCTGTGGAGACATGAAAGATGGGTGGTTTCTGGGAGTTCAGGGATGAATAGGTGGCTTGGGGGACGTTTAGGGCAGTGAAACTATTCTGTATGCTACTGACTACTGTAACGGTGGATACATGGCATGATGCATTTGTCAAAACCCACAGAACTGTACAACATAAAGTGTGAACAATGGACTTTAGTTAATACTAGAGGCCCATTGCATGAAATTCATGCATGGTTAGTTAGGGTCCCTACGCCTGGCCAGCGATCAGGGCCGATCTGTAGGGAGACCGGTGGGGTGATTGGGGGCCCCGCTGGCACCCGCCTTGGCTGGCAGTCTGGCACTGCCCACTCACCGGCCCTGTCCCCTGCCACCACCACCAGTCACCTCCCTCTGTGGGGCAACTGGCGGAGCCTTTGGGGGCTCCTGCTGTTATCCACCTTGGAGGCAACCAGCTGGGGGATCTCGGGGGGTGGGGGGGGGGGAGTGGCACCGCCCGCTCATCAATTAGCCCTGCCCCCAATCGCCCCACCACCACTGCTGGTCACCTCCCTCTGCAGGAGGACACTTGTGGGGCAATATGGGGGTGGCGCCAACCTGCTGCCTCTCTCTGCAGGGCAACCGGCAGGGCGATTGGAGGACCCCCTCTGGCACCCGCCTTGGCTGGCCTGGGGCCTGCAGGCTGGGGGAAGCTCCTGCATTGAGTGTCTGCCCTCTGGTGGTCAGTAAGTGTCATAGTACCTGGTCATTCCACCAGTTGTTTCACTGTTCGGTTGATTTGCATATTAGGCTTTTATTATATAGGATTATATATATCAGCTACTTCCTTCTCTCATTCACTATCTCTATCTGTGAGATGCTCAGAATAGAAACAAAACAAAAACAAAAACATGGTCATCATTGACTCCAATCCTGCAATTAGGCACTTAAGGGAGAACGAGTAGCTTAACTTCAGAGAGGCTAAGCCACTTGCCCAAGGTCACACAGCTACTCATTGACAACTCTGGGATTGAAACCCAGGTTCCCAATGTGCCATCCACTATGCCCCTCTAGTTTACACCTGCTAGAACTGGCTCTCCAAATTCTGTACCTTAAACAGAGTGCTTCCCCTCACAGCACCTCCTGAACTGGGTGCAGGGGTTTCCTGCCCATAGGCCAGACTCTGCCTTCCACCTTATGGGGACTTCCTTCTCCAGGGTCGCTCCCAGGGAGGAGGCAGATGGGACAACTCCAGGCAGGTGGTGGGAAGCCCGTCTCTGCGCCCTTGTGGTGGAGGAGGTGGTGACTCACCTAATATCCATCCTCCCCCCAGGAAACCAGGAAGCCAGCACTTACCCAGAGCGTCTTCCCACTCTGTCAGCAATCCAGACCATATGGTTAATTAGCTAAAATTTGCCACCGCATCTGTGATGCTATTTTTCTTTTTGGCATGTGCGAACTTAATTACTGAAGCCCTGGGAAGCTCTTGGCCCATGGAGAGTGTGGTGGGCATGGGGGTCGCAGGGCATACCCAGGGCTCAGGGAGTTGAATGGTGAGGGTCTGAGAAATTGAAGACGGAGAGGGCCATGTCTGGCAGGTGAGGAGGGGGTGCTTATGGTGGTTGCATGGACTCCAGGACACAATGTCACAGGAAATCCATCTGGGAATCTTGGCAAGCACCCACACATAGAGGCCAACCTCCCTGCCTGGTAGAACGCACGGTTCATTCTCTGGTTACCTACTGCCCTTCATATTCTGTCCTTTGTTACTCCACAGAATGTGTCCCCCAGCACCTAACCACCGTCTCCCCAGAACATGAGACAGGGCCTATAATATACAAAGCATTCAATAAAGAAGGCTGACTGGCCCAATGAATGAACTAACCCTTCGGAGGAAACCCTTTGGGTTGATTCATAAACGTTATATTCTACCATTCTGTTAAGATTAAATGAGATAAAATACAGGGAGCACCTGTCACAGTACCTGACGTAGTGATAGGTGCTCAACAAGAACTTGTTGAATGAATGAATCGATGGAAGGATGGATGGATGGGTGGATGAATAAATGAACAGCAGAATCAGAGAGGCCAGTATGAGAATAAGCCTGAGAGACCAGAATCTAGTCCAGTCCCCCCACTGTGCTTGTTTCCTCATCTGTAAAATGGGGACCGTGAAATCACCTCTCTTTCTGGGTTGCTTGGGGAGCACAATAAATAACTCATGTAGTTTTTAGCAGCATCCTGGGATGCAGCAAGCACTCAATAAATACTCCTGAGGCTGTTGTGAATGGTAATGAAATGGGGAGACTTGCTGCTGACGAGGGAAGGGCCTTGACCCAACACCATCAGTCCCTGGTACATCCTGGGCTCCTCTCCACCCACACTGCTATTTCCCAAGCAGCACGGGCTGGCGCCACACTCAGAGTTCCAGAGCTCATCGGATGGGTGAGTGCCAGCCCTCAGGGGTCATGGGTATGGTGACGGAGAGAGAGAGCCCCTACTTTGGGGAACAACAGACTAAGAAGTAAGTCAGGGTCAAGGGGTACTTTGACCAATGTCAACAGAAGAGTCTTGCCCATCGAGGGGGGCTCTTCCGGACTCCCACATATGGTTTTGCAGGTTGTGCCGCTGCTGAGGGTGAAACCCAGCCTTGCCCTGCAAGCCAAGCTCGATGCCCACACAGGTGTGCGTCTGCCCAGAGAAGTCTCCTTTCTCCCATTCACACACAGGGGGCTGTTGGCAGCCGAGGCCCTGGCGCTTTCTCTGGGGCCAGTGGACAGCTCAGGACACTGGGCAGAGCTTTGTAAGAGCAGGACCAATGCCGGTCATACTCATCTCTCCATCCCTAGTGCCTTGTTGAATAAAGGCACCATCGTATTCTTAATATCTATCACAGACCTACTGTGTGGGATGGGCTCAGCGCGTGCTGAATAAAGTGTCTGACTGGAGCAGCCGAAGTGTGTGTGAGGTACACAATGATTTCCCGGACCTTCAGTCCTGTGCAGTATTAGGTGCTAATTTAGCGAGCGGCGATTCCATGCAGGTGCAGCATAAAGAGCTGTCTGTGCATTATCCCCGAAAATCTCACAAGAGCCTATGAGGAAGGTACTAAGACTGTTTGCGCTGCAGAAATGAAGGCGCAGAGGCTTAGTGAGGCTCAGGGATGTGCCTGAGGCCATGTGGCTCCAAAGAAGCAATGCTGACATCCAAGCTGGTGCTCAGTTCCACCTCCGTGTCGGTTTTACCCACCATGCCCTTCTCCATTGGGTAGCTGAGCCGTTAGTGAGATATCAGGAGACTTCCCATTCCCTCTGTCTGCTACGCTATTTCCCTGCGCTCGCCTAGTGCTCACCCCTTCACTTCATGCAGGCCTCTGCTTTACCGTCACCTCCTCTGAGAAGCCTGCCATGACCACCTCGTATAAAGCAAAACTTTCTAAGTCCTTGCCCTGCTTAGTTTTTCTTCATATCCCTTCCTACCACCAAAGATAGATGTTGATTTTCTCCTGGTGGTTTCCACATCCCAGAAATTGGCTTTATGAGGGCAAGGACCTTATCTGTCCTGTTAACTGCTGTTGCCAACCTTCCGAATGGCACCCGACATAAAGGTACTTGGCGCATATTCGTGAAATGCCTGGGTCACCGTAGGTCTGTTATTTCAGTGTCTGTCTAACATCTGACACTCTCTTTCTGTTCTCTTTCTCTTCGTCTGGTTTCTTCATCAGTCAGACAAGAGAGAGATACCACACCTGACGCCCCCCCTGAACATATAAGGACCATCAGGACACGTTCAGCAGCTCACCAAAGTGCAGTCAGGTTATAAACACCTGGGTGAGCACTATCTTTTCTCCCGTCCAAGTGGAAAGTGCCCAACTCTCTGCCAAGGTCTGACACACACACACTAATCTCAGACACCCCAGTTTTGGCCACGCCCAGGACCATGGCCTCCCGAGATACGATGGTGTCAGGTAGAGGGAAGCTCTTCTTGAACAGGGAAGCAGGGGCGGCCTGTTTTTGGCGGCACCATTTAGTGACAACATAATAGTGGGTCGCCCACTCCTTTCACCTCAGTCGCCCTCTTACACAAAACCGGAGGAACGACCACACCAATCTTCGAGGGCACCTGCTAGAATGGAGTGAGCTAATGGTTCTGAAAGCACTCCTTGCAGCATAAAGCTTCATACAGATCTAAGGCCCGATGTAACCTTAGGAGATAAAAGCCGCGTGGGCAGTTCAGACCAGACTGAGGGCTGGGAGCCTGGAGGATTCGGAGCTGGGAAGAGACGCAGGAAGCCCTCATTTCGGGGGAGGGAATCTGGGAGTGTGCACACACAGGCCTCCCAGCTTTCTTTATTCCCTTCTAGATTGTGCCTGAGGAGGGGGGAGGGAGAGAGGTAGGGTCTATAGGTGCAGCACCCCTTTCCATGCATGCAGAGGGAATGGGGGTGGGGGGGCGGGGACCAGGCCTGGGTGACAGGCAAGGCTTGAGCCACCCTGATTAGCTGGGAAAATGCAAATCGGCACTTCCTTCCCTGCAGCAGCTAACAAGATAATGAGTATTTTCATCAGCTGCAGAGAATACAAACATCTGTAGGAACACCAAACCTACTCTCAGGGGTGGGGGCGGGGAGGCGGGAGGAGGCGGAGGTGGGGGAACGCAGCTTCTCAGCAATATTAGGCAAGAGGAGACTGCTGAGCTGCTGGAGGGGGAGCTGGGAGCCGGGAGCTCGGCGGGTGCCTACTGTACACGACACAGTGGGAACAGACAATGACCAAGTTTGACCTACGCCTGCTGCTCATCCGGGGTTGACACACGGTTTTTCGGTCATCCCCCCTCCACCTAGATCTCTGTTCCTGCATCCAGACCCCCCACTTATCTATTCAACCAGCATTTACAGAATCCTACTGTGGGCCAGGAAGGACCTGGACTCTAGGGGATGGAGGTAAATAAGACACTCTAGCCCTCAAGGAGCTCACTCATTCGCCGATTCATTTATCACATGCCTACTCATCATACACGTACTACATGTACGCTGGGCACTCACAATCTACCTGCAGAGACAGACATGTGGACTGGCCCCTACTGAAGGGAGGTTCTGATAGACAAGAGGGGAGAGGAGGACTAACCCTTCTGGGGAAGACGTGTTCAAGGGAGATATCTGGAGGATGTAAATCAAGGATGAATTGGAGTCTTTTAGGCCGAGAAACCGGAAGAGCATTTCAAGTAGAGGGAACAGCATGTGCAAAATCAGGATGCAAAAGGAACCCAGGGAAGTCAGGGAACCACAAGTAGCTCCGTAGAAATGGATGACACCAGGCAAGCGTGGGCCAGGAGCAGGGATGGAGGGGAGCCTTGAGCCTCATTAAGTGGGGCCTTGTCCATCCAGCTAAGAAGGTGGACTTCATCCTGGGCGCAATGGGCACTACAGGTGAGTTATGGGCAGAGGTGTGGCCTATCAGACCTGCACTTTAGGAAGCTCAATCTGGCTGCAGCATGGAGAGGGGATTCGGAAGGAAGACTGGGAGGCGAATAAGGGGGCTGTTGAGGATCCCAGTGTGAGGCAGCCTGGCTCTCATGCAATATGCAGCAGGTCCATTTCTCTAGGGCCTGGCAGACACTTGCGTGTGCAGTCATGTGGCTTGGCCATTTTGCCGGCTCTGTGACTTTGCAGAGCATTCAGGAGCTACTAATAATGCCCCCTTCATGGAGTTTTAGTGAAGAACAAATGAGATAATGTGTGTCAAAGTGACCTACAAGGTCTGCGGCACCATAGAAACATTAGTTATCAGTTATTTAATTACAGCAGCGCTCCTGGGCCTAATCACGCTCCGCTCCGCGGTCCTCCATTCCCGCTGCCAACGTCCAGAAACAGACACCGCACAACATCGGAGCCGCAAGGCTCTGGTGCTGCCACTTCCTCTGTGAGCTTGGAAAGCCCCCTGATCTCTGTGCTTCCTTCCATCACTGCATCTCTAACTCGGGGAGAACACTCTTCTCTTTGCCTATTTTTTTCGGGATCTTTAACCACTTGAAGAGAACGTGGTGTGAGCTGAAATCCACAGCCTTTGTATTTCAGGTTAGCGGTGGACACACTACCATCCACGGGCCCAATCTAGCCGCTGCCCCATGTTCGCACTGACCACAGGCTAACACTGGTTTGTTTTTAAATGACCAGAGAAGAAAAAAAAAGATAAAGAAAATAATATTTGTGTGACGTATAAAAATTATATGAAATTCAAAACTTAAGAGGCCACGGGAAAAGTTTCACCAGACCACACCTGCACCTGACCCCGCTTGGGTACACGGCCTCAGGAGATGACTGCCACCCTCCCCAGTTACAGATGATGAAACGGAGGCTCAGAGACACCGGGTCATGTGCCCAAAGCGACACAGACGAAAACCGCTTCCATTCCGTGGCTGCTAGATCTGAAAGCTCAATTTCTTTTTACTCATTCTGATGCTCCGTAAGGGGCTGATTTCCCCTTCTCCGAAGACACCTCATAATCATGGGCTCAGTGCTGTCTGCTCCACTGGACTGCACACATTGTGAGAGGGGGGACCGGCCGCCTGGTTCCCCTCTCCGCAGTGTGCACCGTGGTCGGGGTAGTCCTTCTGTTCCAGCACATTCCCGCCTCCCCCCTGCCCCAGCATTCATAGGTATCAGTCATAAATTTATAAAACACACTCCCTTTCTGCTCTGGAAAGGAGTGTAAATTTGCCCCCAAGGGCAGCCATTTGGAGGTGTCCACGTACCCTCCGCTCATAGTTCCCCATAGGAGCCCACTGTGTGCTACAATTGGGGCGTGCAATGACATGAGATTGATATCCACCCGCCTCTTCCTCCCACGGTATGGCAGCTCAGGGCCCTGAAGGCCACCTTTAAACATCCTGACTTTCTACCGCTCCAGGCAGCCATTGCTACTCAGACTTCCTGTGGGTCCCACAGCCACGCCCCAAGAAGCATTCTGCTTGTTGGACTCAAGTTTCTGCAGCCTTGGCAATGACAGCTAGTAAGCAACGGAGCTACCAGTCAAAACCCTCTTATTTAGTCCTCACTTATAAGAACCTCTTTCTGATAACTTGACAACTCAAGCCATTCACTCATTCATTCTTTCTTTCATTCATTTCTTCAACTATTCACTGAATCTCCCAAGAATTACAATCCCCTGCCTCACCCCTGCCTGCCTTCAAAAAGCTTGGAGTGCAAGAAATGTACCTTGTTTCTGATATCATTATCTCCCCACCTTTATGTGAGTTCTGACGTCTGAGCATCGGAATTGCCTCCTGTTATTTTAATGGAAAGGCAAGGGCAGCATGCATTTTAAAAGATAATCACGGTCGAATGCAGGCATCCATCCGCCCCTTGGTCCTTCTGGAAGGTCCCCCTGTGCCTCTGTGCCTGCGCGTGCCTGCACGCTCAGCCCACATCTGGCACTGACTGCCTTTCCCCTCACTGAATCCTGTGACAGTCCTCTCTCTCTTTCAGAGACACTGTGTGAAGTGCAGTGCCTGCTAATGACAAATCTGAGGACCAAGACAGCATGGGGCTGAATTAGGGTAATTCAGCCCAAGGGGGTTCCTTCGGAGTGGAGGCCAAGTTCTACAGGAGAGCACCGTCTGATGAGGTCGAGCAGCCCTCAGAACATTTCCTCGCAGAGAAAGGCCGGGTGTCCTGTGGCCCCTGTATCGTCTCCCGGGCACCCTGCAGCGGAATCTCTGGACAGCTCCGGGCCCCTGAGTCCTGGACCAACCAGGTCCGGGCAACACCAAGTCTTCCCTGCAACAGTTCTGGGAGCTGAATCAGGATCCCCAACAACACCAGCTGCCTCCCCTCTGGCTGGCTTAGTGCCTGGCCAAGCCAGGGCCTCGGGGACTTGCAGTGTAAACTGATCTGACCTTTCTGGAGGCTGTGTGGCTCTGGGCATCAATCGTTACATGTGCATACTCTTGCCCAAGAGGTTTTAATCCTGGATTTAGCCTAAGGAGACAATCGATCAAATGCTCGCAGCTGTATTTACAAAGATGCTTATCACCACACAGTTTATGACAGTGAAAAGCTGGAGAGGATCTAAATGTCTGTCAATAAGGGATTGATTGGGTGAATTGTTCGTCTGGGGAATGGAGTCCTGTGCAGACATTAAAAATCATATAGCTGATCTTTGTAAATTAGAAGAGAAAGATATCTAGGGAATATTAAGTGAAAAAAGATAAGCATCTACAGCATCATCCTAGTTATATAACGTGATCTACACATAATATGTGACCACAAGCACAGAGGGTATTTGGGAGGAGGTTCACACACAGATGTGAAGGTGACCACACACAGATGAGACTTCCGGTGACGTTTACTTGTTAAAAATATCGCTTTGATTTTCTGCAGGAACATATGTTAACTTTATGGGGCGGGGAGAGAGGGTGGCAGATGGAGGATGTGTGGCCTTGTGCAAATAATTTTCCCTTTTATTCCTGAGTGAAAAGGGGACTAATATTACCTATTAATAAGGCTATTAAATTGTAAATAAAAATATATCTAAGTGACTCAAACAGAGTGGAGAGTCTCAATCCATGGTCACTGGTAATAGTTACTGTAAAGAAGCCAGGGTAGGGCAGGTATCCTGGAAAAATGGCCCGGAGCTGTGACCAACAGATGTCAACCCACTGTGCCAAACTTCATCCCTCCCACTCCATAGGCCCAGGCCCCTGTGCACACACACAACATATACACACTCATATACACATAAACACACACCCACACACACTCACACCCATATACACGTAGGCATACACAGACACACACATATACATAGGGCACACGCAGACTTGCACTCAGATACACACAAACAGACTCACACACATTTACCTACAGGCAGGCACAAAGCAGCAGGCACGGCCAGGGGATGGAGAGGACCGAGTCTGCAGCACCCACTGAGCTGGCATGCTTTTCTCTCCTTGCCCTCCAGCTTGCTCAGGCCCTGGCCCGACTGCACTGACTGGCTGCTCTGTGCAGACTCCCAGAGCCTGTCTCCTGCCAGGAGAGGGAGGGGAGGCTTGCGAGAGGCAAGGCGAGGGTGATTGTTGGGGTTTAATTACATATGATGCCAGGAGGCAGCCTTGGAGGATGCACTGTAAGAGACATTCCACTGAACTTGGACCCTTGTTCTCCAGGCGTGCGTGGGCCTGACACAATATTTCAAAGCCGAGGAGAGCATCGGGCACAGAGGAGCCAACAGCTGCTAACAGCATGGTAACAAGAAGATGCTAATGACGAGTGTGTCTGTGAGCGGAGCAGCTCTGCAGACGAGAGATGGCCAGGCTTCTTCAAAGGCATGTTGGCAATGCCAGGCCTTCCTTCTGGTCTCCTGTCCCCCACCCATCAGAGCAGGAGGGGCAGAAAGTCCTGGTGAACTGTGCTCAGACACCCTCTGCGCTCAGAGGTCCCTGCAGCTGGTATCTGGGAATATGACCTTGAGAGCCTTTGAAGGTTAAAAGGTGGAGAGCACAGCACAGTGGAGTCATGCAGTAAATATCTCTGGAAGGAAGGGAAGAAGGGCGGGAGGGAGGGAGAGAAGGAGAAAGCTCGGGAGGGAAAGGAGGAAGCTCTCCACTCCCGGACTGCACATCTGCAGCAAGAGAGAGATCCTTACCCCCCTTCTCCTCCCCAAAGCAGCCCTTGTCCTGGAGGATGGCTCTTGTTCTCTTTTAAGACAGAAGTTACTAAAGACCTACATTGTGTCAAACCTGATGTATTGAAAATGAACGCAAAACACAACTCAGCAGAAAAATGATGAGCCTGTCTTCAAGCGCTTAGCAGCCTGGAAGGGGAGTCGTACAGGTAAAAAGACAATCATAATAAATTGTAAACTCCCCCAGTCCAATGTGCTGCCTCCTCTTTCTGGCAAAATTCCTCTTTGAAAAGGGTTTATCCGGCTGACTCCAATTTCCCACGCTCATCCTCCCCTAACCCATTCCAACCTGCTTTGTCAGACTCATTCCACACCCTCCACGGTCACCGATGACTTCCAATTTGTCAAGCTGCCTGGTGCCCATCTTCCTGCCAGGTGACCTCTGAGCAGCATGGGACACAGACGACCACACTCTCTCTGCAGTCTGTTCTGGGGGTGGCGACATCCCCCTCTGGTATTTCCTCCTCCTCCTGCCTCTCTAGCCACTCCTTCTCTGTCACCTTGGCTGGGCGCTTCTCTTGTCCCCGCCCCTAAGTAATCTGCCCTGGTTCTTTCCACGATCTGTCCTCTCTTCGATCTCAACTAAAATTTTTATTTTAAAAAAATTATGTAGCCTGGCAAGCATGGCTCAGTGGTGGAGCATCGACCTATGAACCAGGAGGTCACAGTTTGATTCCCGGTCAGGGCACATGCCCAGGTTGCGGGATGGATCCCCAGTGTGGGGCGCGCAGGAGGCAGCCGATGGATGATTCTCTCTCCTCATTGATGTTTCTATCTCCCTCCCCCTCCCTCTCTGAAATCAATAAAAATATATTTAAAAAATTATCGACATGCTGTGGACTACCAAATGGTTTCGTTTAGAACTCAACTCTGAACTAAGCGGAGTATACTCATCCCGTAGAGTGGTCTGGGGAGGTTGGAAACACCCGACTAGCTCTGAAGAAGGACCTGGGCTGGGGATGCAGGCTGGGGACAGAGCGCCCGTGGAGAGGGAAGATGGAAAGAAGGCCAGCGTGAGGAGGATCACGCTCACCAAGGCTGGGTGCGTCCATGGAGGCGAGAAGAACACCAGGAGAATGGGGGGCAGAAACCAGGGAAGAAGTTCTCAAGAGACAGAGTGAAGCGTGGTGCTAAAGAGAAGACTTAGTGCACGGAGAAACGTGAGACGCGGGATATCCATGAGTGGGTGCACTCATGGCCTCGGGGAAAGCATTCCCTGGGCGGCACGTGCAGGAGCCAGGCTGTGGTGGGTGGGAAACAAGTGGGAAGTGAGGGACTGGAGGCCATTTGCACAGACTTCCCTTCCAAGGAGGCTGGCTGCGAAGGGGAAACATACGGCGGTAGCTGAAGGCAATCACAGTGTGAAGAGGGGACGGGATGGGAGAAACGAACACATTTATAGACTGAGGGGAATGATAGGAGGGATGGAGACATTTAAGAAAAAAAGGGGGGGCTATTGGCACCATCAGGTTTCTGAAAAGATTGAGGGGCTGAACTCAGTAGTAAGTAGGCAGCTGAAGAAACATCTCTTCCCCTAAGACAGGAGTGGGTGTGTATGCAGACACCTGGGGAGGGGATTGGAAGCTATGCCCTTCCTTGCCTGATGGTCTCATGCTTTTCCTTTAATAAGTAGAAGAGAAAGGAAGGCGGAGGTTGTGTTAGAGGCTTAAACAAGCACTATTAACGTTTCAGAAAGCCATACAGAGATGGGGAGACCATGGATGGGCACTGGCACCAGTCTGCACTGTGGCGGTGGTTATGCAGATTACATGAGGCTGTCCCCTGGTTGCCAGGAATACAGCTGATCAGGGAATTTTGCAAGACTAGTCATTCCCTCACCTACATCCTCTATGGGACAAGTATAGCGACAGCGGCTACCATCTTGTTGGGTGTTGGTTATGTGCCAAGTGCCTAACATACAGTATCTCTAATTTTCAGGACAGTGCTACAAAACCACTAACTAGTTTCCCCTTCCCCCTAAAAAATTCAAGTTCCACAGAGGTGACGTCATTTTCCCAAGGCTTCACAAGCGTTGCTGACGCCCAAGCCGGGCTCTTTCCCTTTCTCTATACCTTGTCACTGTCTTTGAGACCTGACTTCTCATGTCTCCCCTGAGACTTTCCTTCTCTAGGATAAACAACTCCAGACTTTGAACACTGCCTTGTGGGACCTTGTTTCTGGGCCCCTCACTCTCCCATCTTCCCCTCCAGTTTGTCAGTTTCACATTCACAAACACGTGTGTACTTGCATGCACCCTTTTCAAGGTGGTAATGAGATCCCTGCGGGAAAGACAAGACGCCTCAGTGGAAAGTTCTTGCGAAGGCCCCCCTGGAGGGTTTTCCCCATAGACACCTCCATACGCTTCAGTCTTGTTTCCTTCCTACGCTACGCTAATTTCCAACTAAGATGCCCTTCCAGGAGCCAAGGGTGCAGAGCCCCGCCTTACATGACTTTAATCACCTCTCTACCACTCCCTCCAAAGACCAACCCCATGTTCCCAAAAGACCAAACCATTTGGAGTCTTAAGTGCTTTCTTCCCAAGTTTAGTGTTTCTTCCTCTGTTGATTTCTCTGCCTGAAATAGCCATTTCTTTGTCCTTTCCTATAACTACTCGCCCTTCACGATTCAACTCAGGTATCACCATTTAGAAACCTTCTCAGGTGACCTGGCTACATCATGTGCCCCCTGTTTTTCACGCATCTTCTATAACACAGAACAAGCAGAGAACAGTGATTAAACAAGTGGGCTATTGAGCTTGTCAATCAGACCAGACAAGACCTGGTTCAAGACACTTACTCCTTGTGTCACTCAACCTATCAGTGTTGCCATTTTCTCATATACAGAATGGGGGCATGTATAACCCACCTCATAGGGTTGTTGTGAGGAAGAAATAAGCGAATCCGCTTAAAGCTCTTGGCATAGTGCTCAGCACATGATAAATGGTAGTTATTCATACAACAATTGCCAAAGAGTACTTTATATTTACTTCATGCTGCAATCTCCCCTACCAGCCCCTGAGTAACCCAGAGGACAGGGATAGCATCTGGCTCATGTTTCCATCTGTGGCACCTAGCTCAGAGTCTAGCACACAGTAGGGGCGCATGAATAAATGAATGAATGAACCTAAGTCACCACAGTGTATATCACATAATCATATTATCTGAAATTGCCTATTATATATACAATTGAGAGAATCTATATATATAAAAGGCTGATATGCTAAGTGTCCCCTCAGGAGTTCAACCGGGAGACCGGGAGTTCGATCGCTTGCTATGACATGCGCTGACCACCTAGGGCCAACACAGAACATGACAGGTGGCCAACAGCAGCGGCAGGGTGCTGAGGTAGTGAGGGAAGGAGGAGGCAGGGAGGCAGGTGGTGAGGGAAGGAGGAGGCGGGGAGGCGGGGAACCTGATCGGCCCTGATTGCCGGCCAGGCATAGGGACCCTATCCATGCACGAATTTCATGCACTGGGCCTCTAGTATGAGGGATAAGCTATATCATCTTCCTTTGAAGGGCAGGAGGCCTCCCCAAGGAATGACTGGACGATGGAGAGATTTATGGGTCATGTGCAAGGCTCCATTCAGGACCATGGACAGTGGTCATGGTCATACCCAACCATGGTATAGTCACATCCATTTAGAAGTGGTCAAGACCTAGAGGCCAGGCAGCCAAGAGTGTAGGCAGGCCAGGGAAGATCTAGGTCACATGGAGTGGCTGGGGTGTGGCATCAGGGCTAGTGTTCCACTGGTACTTATGAATATGACCCTTCTTCTTGTTAATGTCTGACAGTCAATCTGATAGTCTCAGGTTCCATTCTGATTATTTGGCATCCATGCCATTACATTTATGAAATATATTAAACATTACCCTAGTTTCTCAGCAGATCTAGGCAAAGTGATGAAGAGCACTATTAAAGGATTGCAAACTCCGAAATTGGATTCCAGATGACCATAAGCTAAGGGCGAAGAAGCAGAACTCAGATCCAGCAAAGGCCAGCCAGCCATCTACTAGTAGTTGAGGCAGTGCATTAGCAATCTGAGTCCCGCCATGTAGGCTGTCCCTTAGAAGACTGTCAGCCAGAAGTTTACCATGGATTTAAATGGTCAATCCCATTCTCAGGACTGTGTTCCCCTTCACCACTACCCTCCCGCACCCTGCCCCAGCTCTCTTCTCCCCACACCACAGCCATGTGACTCCAGACCACAGCTTCATCTTGACTGCAGTCACCATGACCTGATTTCAACGAGAGGAAATTTATGAACCTCTGGGTCAGAGCTCGGGGACTTAGCTTCACATTAGCACTTGGTACTCATGTTTGTTAAGCATGCACCGAGTGGTACAGTCATTATTTCTTTCCAAACGTGTCTCTCCTGCTTGCCTGAGGCTTTCCTAGAAGAGCACAATTTTTAATTAAAAAAATAAAGACAGGAACGGAAGAGGGGAAAATTAGGCTGGCCTCTAAGTTTACTCTTACTTCTGGAACCAGTTTGGACACTGGGACTCCATCCTATTTGCCTGATGACTGTCTTGATAAACTGCCCAGATAACCAACTATGTTCTTTTGATCCTTGATGCTGTCCCTCCAGGAGCTAGAACTCCATCTCTAAAATGTTTGCTCCCTATCTGGTCTGGGGCCCCTAGTCTTTGGAATATACCTACTTCCCACTGTAAAGTCTTGAGCCACAACTCTGAACCAATGTGTACTTGTGCTGCCCAAGGGGCCCTGTAGGGGACTTTCTAGTTTACAGCAGTAGTTCCTATCTTCCTGGAAGTCTCCTGCCAAAGCTTTGCCCCAGAGGCCTGTGGATCAAGGACGGATATGCTGTAGCTGAGTGTGGAGGTTGTGAGGACCAGGGGTCACAGAGAATACCACTAATGGCAGAGAAGGTAGACAAGGACTGTTTCCTTCATAAGGGGGCACTTCACTTAAGGACAGGCCTTGAAGAGTAAGACTAAACACAGAGTCCAGATTCAGGTGGAGAGGAGGGGAAGAAACACATGCATCGCACTAGGAGCACTGCCCCCATTTCACAGATGAGAAGGCTGAGGTTCAGAGAGGTGAAGAATCTTGTTCAACAGCACCAAGCAGGTTAGGTACACAGGCCTGCATGGAATCAGCTTTGCCTCTGTCTGTCTCCTACAGAATCAGATCTCTAGCCTAGACAGATAGACTCAGGATGTCCTCACACTTCTAAGATATGCCTTGTGCCCAACCCAGCACTACAGCCCCAGCATAACTATTTTTTATAGTTTGAGAGAGAGACCACTGTCCCCTCTGCTTGTCTGGCTTCTTCCACCAGGAAACTGTAAGCACATCAGTGATCTGCTAGAGCTGTGGTTTTCACATTTCTTTCATTTTCACATTTCTTTCATTTATTTGTAGCAGAATTTGAGTGTGGAACTCCCACACGTGGAACAGATATTAGATGGAGTAATCTGTGCCCCTCTGCCAGGGACTCCTGGGGCTCTTCTGAAGACTCCATGCCCCTCCAAGAAACAGCCTGACCTACTCTGGCCTCTCATTTGTGGATGAGGAGGCTGGGGACCAAGGGCAGGAAGGAGCTTGCCCAAGGTTACCCAGTGACCTTGAGAATCTACATCTCCCGTGCTCTCTACTCTAGAGTGGCCAAATCATAGCCATCCGTGTGGAGGAGGTATCCCAGGTCTATGAAGGCTGCTTGTGTGGGATCTGAAGACAGACATTTCCTTCGGGCAGAAGGGTTAGCATTACTAACAGTGGCCAACACTAAGGTGCAGGGCAAAGAGCTTTGCTTGCATTATTCCACTCAATGCCCTCAGCAGATTACTATTCCATCCTAGAGGTGAGGAAGCTGAGTCTTAGTTCCTTAGCACTGGGCCACCCAGCTAGGCTAAACAGCCGCAGGAGGATCTCACCCCTGGTCATCTTGCTCTAGAGCCCAGCTCTTAACCAGTCAGCCCCGTGGTCGTCCTAGTGAAGCCTAGACTCGTTCGTATTTACCAACATATCCTTCCCCCTTCCCGCCCCTCCTGCCAATCTCCCAGCCAACACTCTGCACGACCAGACAGCTCACGTTTCTCCCTGTGACCACCAACATTCAGGGTCTGGGGTATAAACTCAAATCCCCTACCCTCCCTCCCACAGACCCACGGGCAGGGGTACACATGGGCAGCGCGCACTCATGCATTATGCATGATGCCATGGCCTGGGATCCTGCTGAACTGAGACTTAGCGGCTGCTGGATCTGGAGCTACCTCAATGCCTGTGTCATTAGCTGAGCTCTGAGAGCCATCATTACTGCAGCCACTGGGGATGAGTCACTGAGACTGTGAGCAGGTAATAGAATTGCGGGGACACATCATAAAAGGGACTGGAATAGGACTGGGGCCGGAAGGAAGGACTGTGTGTGCTCTGGTCCTGAAGGGTGATATGTAAACAAGGAACTCCCAGCCCCTGGAGATGGCATTTCTGCCAAGTCCCTCAGCGGAGGACAATAAATGGCCTAATTATAACCTCCACACTCGGAGGTTTCAAAGGAGAGGAAGGAAAAAGAAATCAATGAAGTTAATTTAACGTGGGCCCATTCTTTTTGTTTGTTTTGCTCTAGCCGTTGTATGAGATTCCCTTATAGACCTGCTCATCTTTCCTCCCCCACTGTCTTCACTTATAAAAGCAAAGAAAGAAGAAAGCTAAGACTTGAGGTGTATTTGTTCACAACATCTCAAAGAAGGGAGCCAGATCAGAGCATCCTAGGGTTGGAAGAGGCTTTCAAATCTCATTGTTCGTGGCATGGGGGAAGACGCAGGGCTGCTACATACAGGTGTGCAGGGGGAGCACCGTGCGAGGGAGCCCCGATGAGGGTTAGTGCGGACTGATCCTTGCATGGGGTTACATCCACCTCTATGTAATTTACAGGGAGGGGTGGGGGGCCAAGCTAGGCCTAGGGCGTTGCACTGAGCAAGGACTCAGAGACGTGCCTTCTCAGACGTGGGGTTCACGTTCTGTGAGATCTTTCCTGTGTCTCCTTCCTAGGTCTGCTCCCTCCTTTGTAAAGGGAGGGCACTGGATACGGTGCAGGGTTGTGGACCACAGCTAACAAGTTAACCACCAAGCTCCCAGCAGGCCCAGTGCTGAGAGTATGAACCATCTGTCCTATTTTATCCCTCCAGTAACCCCCTGGAGGTTCACTTAGTCCTATTTTCCAGATGGGAAAAAAGAAAGGTGAGCCCGGCCAGCGTGCTCAGTGGTTGAGTGTCGATCTATGAACCAGAGGTCATGGCTCGATTCCAGGTCAGGGCATATGTCTGGGCTGCAGGCTCTATCAGAGTCAGCTGATCAATGATTCTTCATCATTAATGCTTATCTATCTATCTATCTATCTATCTATCTCTATCTCTCTCCTTTCCTCTCTAAAATCAATAAAAAAACATATTTTTTTAAAAGGTGAGATCCAGGGATAGGTGGTCACCTGCCCAAGTCACAAAATACTTGGGTGGAGAAGCCAGGCTTGCAATCCAAGTACCTCTGGGCTCTTTTCCCACAAGACGCCTCCTCTTGAAGGCTGTTTCCACTTCTAGTTTCCTGTCATTCTACATGCACAATGGCCTTGGTCATTGGGGCGTATGAGTGTGAAGGCTGAGGAATGCTATGCAATCAGCAAACAGCCGGCAACGTCACCCAGCAGAGGCCAATGGGTGTGCACGGAAGGAAGCAGAGGTCAGAGGGTGGTGGCCATGAAACCGTGACATTGACCAAGCACAGACTGGCCGTCCAAGGAGGTTAATGAGAGGTGATCCAGCAAATCACTGTCCAGTAAGCCAGGTGTCAATACTGAGTAAAATAATTGGACCGATGTACCCAGCGAAAATCTGTAAGCATTCAAGAGATAATGGAACAGTGAGTGATAAGGAGTATAAGGTGCATGCAGAACAAATCATTCTGGACAACTTGACAGCTTTTCCTGACAAAATTATGAAATTAGTGGTTGAAGGAGATGTAGCAAAGGTTATACGCATCTGAGATCCGGCGAAATATCGAATAGGGCCACATGTGATGTTCAACTTGCCAAACTCATCACAATTGCCTCCGATTCCAGCAGAAAGGGTCTAATTCTAACCACTGATTAAGCGAATGCACATGGAAAGAGGGAGGGCTCCTGCCTGGCCTTTTCTTGAAGAATTTGGGAATCTCAAGACAGAAATCAAAGAGAGACTGTTCTATCCTGTTAGGTGCAGTAGGAATGAAATAGCTAATTGTTGCGATAATTACTATACATGAAAAAGCCAGTTACATGTTAAGCTTGATATTGCAGGACCCTGTAACACACAGAACGCCACCTCAATTTCCCAGCCTCGGTTCCTTCCTGCCACCCTCGCCATAATCCGTGTGCCCTTCCCACCTGCTCGTGTTTCTCTAGCATTCCCTGACCCCGGTGCCTAGTGTAACAGCAAATTCTAAATATTAATTTATTTCTTAATGATCTTCAAACACCAGGAAAGATACCACTAGTTTTGTTCACCACCCAGACTCTTTTCCATTTTCCCAGAGTGACACAAATTTTCACCAAAGCCATGTGCCTTTTATGGCACTCCCAAGCCAACATCAGGTCCAGGGTCCTCCCATGTCCACCAGGGTGCAATAATTAATTTATTCATTCATTTACCTTTTCAGTAACTTTTTTCATCATGTCAATAACATTTCTGTCTCGGCCATTCCCTCATCTATCTCACTATTCACTCATTTATCACTTCATGAATCATTCATAGGTTCACTCATTTACACCTGTATTCTCATATATATATATTCATCTACATATTAATTATATTAAAATATATTCATATATACTCATCCACTGCCTAGGCCATTCCATTTTTCATTCTCATCAATCCCCTCATTCACTCATTCATGCATTGAACACCACAATGTTCGCTGGGTGCTAAGTCAGCATCTGACTTAGACACTAATGTACTAGTCTAATAGGTGTGGCATCTACTTTTAAGAAAGTCACAAGCTGGGTAAAAAAGGTGAAGGGGTTAAAAAGTAGAAATTGGTAGGTACAAAACAGTGATGGGTATGTTAAGCACAGCCTAGGGAAGATGGTCAATAATATCGCAATAACTAAATACTGTGCCAGGTGGGTACTTGAAATATCGGGGAGAACCCTTTGCCAAGCATATGATTGTCTAACCACTATACTGTACACCTGAAACTAATATGAAATAGTACTGAATGTCCACTATAGTTAAAAAATTAAACTAAAAAGGAATTTTCAAGCCGGTCAAAAAGACAAAGAAACAAACATATAATGGCAAATGCTGTGTGGTCGGAATGGAGCACAGGAGGACAGGAAGTTGAAAAGAAAAGGAATCCATACATCCACAGCCCCCCTGTAAGCTTTAAAGGCACCTTCCTTGCAATGGATGATGAAACCACATTTACTTAGTAAGTAAACTCATTTGAGACCTGAGCCCAGACATCCTCTCCCCACCACTCAAGCGCGTGACCACTCTGTGTGTTCACGGTCTATCACCAGTGCCCATAGTGCAGACTAGCATTTCAGGGGGGAGTGACGTGGGTGAAATCAAATCAGAAAGGCGTGAGAAGCAACTGGAAAGGGAGGAAGTAGAAACTACAAGTTTCTATTAAGGAGTGTGTCCTTCAAAGCGAGGAAAGAGAAGGTTGTGACTGAACTGGGGATTAGGATCGAATCCTGGACAGGACATCAAAAGAATCTCATTTGGTGCAGCCACTGTGGAAACCAGTATGGGGGGTGGGCGGGGGGGGGCGGTCCTCAAAAAAGTATAAATGAAATTGCCTTATGACCCAGTGATCCATTTCTGGGTATATATCTGAAGAAACCCAAAACATCAATTCAAAAGAACACACGCACCCCCATGTTCACTGCAGCATTATTTACAATAGCCTAGACATAGCAGTGATCTAAGTGCCCATCAATAGACAAGTAGGTAAAAAAGCTGTGGTACATAGATACAGTGGAATATTACTCGGCCATAAAAAAGAATGAAATCTTACCATTTGCAATAGAATGAATGGACCTAGAGGGTATTATGCTCAGTAAAATAGTGAAAGACAAATACATATGATTTCACTTATATGTGAAATCTAAAGAACAAAACAAATGAATAAACAAAATTGAAATAGACTCATAGATACAGAGAACAGACTGATGGTTGTCAGAGGGGTGAGAGGCTGGAGGACTGGGTGAAAAAGGTGAAGGGACTGAGAAGTACAGACTGGTAGTTACAAATTAGTCATGGGGATGTAAAGTACAGCACAGGGAATGTAGTCAATAATACTGTGATAGCTATGTGTGGTGCCAGGCGGGTACTAGAATTATCAGGGGGATCACTTCATAAATTATACACTTGTCTATACTACTATGCTGTACATCCAAAACTAATACAAAACAATGAAAGTGTGAACAGTAATTGAAAAAAATAAATAAAAAAGAATCCCATGCGTAAGGACAAGCATGTCTATCTCTGCAGCTTTCTTCCATGCTCTTCCCTTAACTGTCTTCATTTCTGCTGCCCCCACCATGACCGTGAGCTGTTTGATGTTCTTCTGTAAATGCTTGGACTTCGCACACAGCCTGTCGTATGTAGTTGCTAAGTTAATACTTATAGAATGAAGGTCACAGGTTGTACAATGGATTCACACACCACCCGGAACTGCTCTTTATAGAGAGGAGGGAGGAGCAGGTTGGCTGAGTTGGGGCTGCCCACCGAGCAGCCAGTATAACCAGTGGGGTCCTGCAAAGCTGGGGAAACAGAGGGAGCGGCGTGGGAGAGCCAGAAAGGTAAGCAAAGTCAAAGGTGATAAGAAAGTGTAGAGTTAACACAGGGTAAAACTGAACTCGGGCTCAGCCACAGGATTAAAGCAGGGGACTGGAGTGGGTGTGTAGGATTACTCTGTAGAAAGGACACCGGCCACAGAAAACGAACCCAATCAGCCAATGTCACGAGCCTGCATTGTTTGCACAATTTCCTGGAAATGTGCACTGGTTCAGGGGCGCCAGCAGAGAAAACAGCGTAAGGGGCGTGGGGAAAATGAAGGCTTTCGCTTCGGAGGGGTGGGTTTTATTAGAACTGTGGTTAGTCCATTGAACAAAAAGCTCGTTAGAAAGTCGCTGGGGCTCTCAAAAGTATTACCCATTTTCGTAATTGCATTCCTTCTGATTCCTCCATGGGTTTCTCGACGCTGCCTGCACACTGCGCCTATTAAAGGTGTGTGGGGAGAAATAGCTTCTGGCTCACTTGTCATGTGAGCCCGGGGCCAGATGCCTGCATTTCACATCCCTCACGTTGTTAAAAGGAAGAAAAAGGAGCGCATTGGTCCAAATGTAAAGACCAAAGGGCAGGTGGCGATTTGCAGCGGGTGCTTTGACGTATGTATCGCGACAAGCGGAGGAACCAGAGCATCAGCCGCCTCAAGATTTCACAAGGTCACGCGGCTCATTAGGGGCAGAATCAACATCCAAACCCCAGTTGGTCTAAGGGCAAAGCCCATGTCCTTTTCCAGGGCCCCACGCTGCCCCCAACAACCGGATCCATTTTGTAAAAGGGGAGATTCCTCCTTCAGGTTGGCAACCTGGGATTTGGGGAAGCGAGGGAGGAGGGGGCCGGAGGAGAAAGAATAATTTTGCACTAGTTTCAGACTCAAAAAAGATTACTCTCCAGCTGTCAGCTGAGCCCACAATCACCGTGGAGTTTTATTAAGGAGCAAGAGCCGGAGATGAGGGAAGTGACAGATTTAAAATTAACTTGCCAAACTCCCCATCAATATTGTGACAGTCCCCAAGCACCAGTTCAGCGACCCAGTGCGGCAACTTGACAACATTAACATAACTTTGTTGGAACAAAATCTTCCCCTCTGTCTTTTCAAGGGGAGCTAATTTTGGGGGCGACAGGTATTCTTCTGTCTTTTTGGCACTTCTGTGACAGGCCCCTTTGGGCCAACCCAGGCGTGCCTGTTTCAGACACTTCCATTCTTCTTCTCTCTCCTGGGGACCGTCACCCACAGCAGGATGGCAAAGTGACTCAGAGAGATGCTTCTCCCCTTTAGGGGCCTACCGAGCGAACAAAGACCAGGGAGGGGACCCCTACACCGGCTGCTTCCTGGACACGGACGTGAGTTGCCTGTAGTCTTTACGCTTGGAGCAATGTGCTCCCTGTACCAACTCTTACCAGCTCACCACAGTCTGTCCCCTTTCTGTCCTTCACCCAATAACCTCGTACATCCCAGCTTCGACATTACTTCTTGAAGAGCATCTGGACTCTGAAACCCACGTGGGTCCCCGATGTTTGTCCCTGGGGCACCCTGACGTCCACATGTCACTTGGCACAGCTCACTTGATGAAATTTCACTTGAATAAACATCTGTCTTTTGTCATCTATGAGCTCAGTGGGTAGACTAGATAATTTATCATGTAATCCAGGTGACTTTTATCTGGGATAAATGCTAAGCCAGACAGGGCTCTGGGACAACAGGCATAAACTAGAACTGTCCTAGTCACACTGGAATGTAAGGTCACCCTACAAATACCAGCATATCCTGCAACCGCCTGGTTCTCTTTGTGTCTCCATCGCTTTGCACAGTGATTAAAACTTACCAAATGTAGATATATTAGTTCAGTGAATGAACGTAATAGTTTCTTTATCCTAAAGATAAGCTCATGGAACCTTCCTGTCTTCCTTCCTTCCTTCCTCCTGCCTTCCAAATTGTTAGTCAACTTCTATGCATTGAGCCCTGTTTCTTTTTTATCGCTGGGCATACAAATAAACATGCTTTAGCCTGGAGGATGGAAAGGGACAATAAACAGAATGTCCTGAGCATCTACCATGGGTTAGTGGATTTAAACACTGTGTGTTATTTAGCTACCAGACCAATGAGGTAGTTAAATATATTCACCTTGTAAAAAAAAAAAAGAACAATGAAGTTCAGAGAGGGCAGGTGACTTGACCAAGGTCACACAGAGGTGAAATTTAATTCCAGGTCTGCCTGAGTCCAAGCCATGGTCTCATCACCCAGCTGTGCCAACGGCCTCAGCTTCCTAGAGGGAAGGTGAACTATGAGCAGTGCGGGGTATAAAGTGTTGTGAGGGAAGGTGGGTCCAGGTCTGCAGACAGTGTTAAAGCTTCTCTGACCCACCATCTCATGCGCTTTGTACACAAACTTAAAGAAAACCAACTGCTCACTCTGAGCGCCAACAACTGTTGAGACCGTCGTTGTGAGAAACTGCTAGGTCTCAGGGATTTATAGTAATGAACGGTCAAAGAAGGTCCCAGGTCTCTTTTCAGCAGGGAAGGTAGACATTAAAGGACCACACAAATGTTAAGTTTTTACAAACGTTTCATAGGAAAAATAGCACGAGGACCAGACACGGGATTTTTTTTCATCATTATTTTCATGGAAAGGGAAACTGAGGCTGGGTGGATAAATGATCAAGTTCACATTGCGGAGATGTGAGATTTGAACCCAAATCCACTTGACCCCAAAGCCCACGTTGCTCTTCATCCCCCCCTTTCCTTCTGAACAATGTGGTCACGAAGCCATTAGTGGGCCACAGCACATCCCTCGCCACCACTGTCTCAGCTCTGTGACCTCGGGGTCTCCATACACAGGTATACAGAGTGGACACAGCACGGACTCATCTCCATGAACCTGCCGTCAGGATTAACGCCTGTGAAGCACTTTGCAGAGTGCCTGACCCATGGCGACCTGCTCAGGAAACGGCGATCCTTATCATCACATTATTCTCTGGCAGCGCAGACGTACTAAGCGCACTAATTTGGTGGTCCATCACACATCTAAGGTCCTGCGTTGTTAGCTACCTTTTAACGTGGGCGTATTTTTTTTAAAATATATTTTATTGATTTTTTACAGAGAGGAAGAGAGAGGGATGGAGAGCCAGAAACATCAATGAGAGAGAAACATCAACCAGCTGCCTCCTGCACATCTCCTACTGGGGGTGTGCCCGCAACCAACGTACATGCCCTTGACCGGAATCGAACCCGGGACCCTTCAGTCCGCAGGCCGACGCTCTATCCACTGAGCCAAACCGGTTTCGGCACGTGGGCGTATTTTTAGAACGTTCTCCCACTCTGCTCCCCATCCTCCAGTCCCCCAGCCTAGCACAGCGACACCAAGGAGTGGAGTGGGTGACCAGGCGGTGGATGAGGGGGCAGGAATGGCCACCTGAGGATGGGTTTCCAGTCACACTGCCTACATTTCCATCCTGGCTCCCCCACTGGCAAGCCGAATGCTGCTGAGAAAATGAGTGTCAGAGCCTCTCCATGACACTGTTGTAAGAACTCAATGGGTTTCATGGGGTGCAGCTGCCCCCTGGCTCCACCTCTCTGTCCCTGGGAGCTGGCTGCCCTCCTCCTTGGCCGCTGATGGCTCTTTCTCTCTCTGGCCTATGAGAATGAGAGCCCCCAGGCTCAGGGCTGGGGCTGGCTCTCCACTTCTCTCTCTACTCCCTGCTGAGTTTGTCTCCTCTCATTTCTTTTTATATCATCTATATGCTAAACAATCTGCAATTTGCATTTCAAGCCTGGCCTCTCCTGGGGACGGGCATATCCAGCTGGCTTCCTGACATCTCCATGAGGGTATACATTAGGCATGACAAGATGATGGCAATGAGTACCTGAAGTTTTATTACACTATTGTCGGCTTTTATAAACGACTGGGATTTTCCACAAGAAAGTTCATTTTTAACATGCTCGAAATCAGATGTCTGTTTATGCTCCCATCCCTATGCCAGCTCCTCATATGGTCATTTTTGTCTCTGTCTCTGTTGCTCAGGCTAAAAGCCAGGAGCCAATCCTGCCTCGCCCTCCTCTTCCTCCTCAGTACATTCCGTGGCTCTGCCCTGAGAATACACCCAGAATCTGCCCACTTTTCTCCGTGTTGAATCCTACGACCACGCTCCACGGTCGTCCACCTGGACCCCTGCAAAAGCCTGGGGATGTCTTTCTCTGCTGCCACCCTGCCCGCCAGCATCTATTCTTCTCACCCCTTTAAATATCTGAGCGAGGTCATAGCCCTTTTCCGCTCAACCCACACACTGGCTTCTTCCAAAGTACTGTACTCACGTGACTCCCAGGACTCGACACGAATTGCCATGCTGCCCCCTCGATGTCCATTACCTTTTCATCTACAACCTGTTCTCCTACCACTTGCCTCCCCTCTATGCCTACGCTCCATCCAGCGGGGCTGCTTTTTGTTCATGGAACATGCCAAGGGCCTGGGAACCTGCTGTGCCCTCAGCCCGGAAGCTCTCCCCAGGACAACTGCAAGGCTCACTGTCTCACCCCTTAAGGCCCCTGCACACCTGTTACCTTATCAAGAGCTCTTCCCTGTCCAGCCTCCATGAAATAGAATCCCCTGCCTGGACACTCTGCACCCTTCATCCGACTTCCCCCCATGCTGTGTACGCTTGACACAGTACATATTTATCTGCCCATTGCCGCCTACACTAGAATGTAATTCACGAGGGCAGGGTTTTTATGAGTTGAGTTCGCTGTTGTATTCCGGTTTCCTCATGAGTGGCATACAGAGGTTGGCCAAAGTACGTTTCACAGTTGTTCGTGTAGAAAAAATATATAAGACAAGAATAAATAATAACACAAGAATAAACTCTGTGTTTCCCATTACTCACAACTGTAAACCTTCTCCAGCCAACCCCACATCATAGGTACTCAATGAATGTTTTTAGACACAATGGTGCCTGGTGCAGGGTCAGCCCTGCATGTCATTGTTAGCATCATTACCATGGTTACTACTACCACTCCTATCACTTTTACTGGTACTAGACCCCTTACATTTATTATCTTAGCTGTCTCACAGCAACACAATGAGACTTAACGACCCTTATTTTACCTATGAGGAGACTAGGCTGAGAAAGGTGACATCACCTGAATGAGGCCCAACAGCCTAAGAGGCAGAACCACCGTCTCCAAAACGCCGTTCTCTCCACCTCCCTGGGACCCCTACTTTTTCCAGGGGGCATAGTATTCATCAATGGGATTCCTATACTAGAATGCTCTCTGTGTCAGTGTTCAAAGTATGTCTATGGAAGACCTTTAAGATATGTCACTAAGTGGGAGAAAGTGAAAAACAATGCACTTTATGAATCTTTTATGAAATAACAGGGGCAGGATAATATTTAATCTTATTTGCTCGGACTTACACACCAAAAAACAAAACAAAAAAAACAAAACAAAAACCCACACACACCACACTGGAAAGACACCTAAGATACTAATAAAAATGGGTGGAGGTCGGGAGAAAGGGATGGGAGGAAACAGGGAAAGGAGTGACTCTCCTCATTGGGTGCCTTTAATACTCTTTGTTTTTGAACTTTGTGAATTCAGTGTCTACAAAGAAAAATAAGCCAACCACATTGTCACAGCCAAGAGGACCCCAAGGAGACAGACAATAAGGGTAAGGTAGTGACTAAGCAGCCTTAAGCTTCCCTCTGCTTGAGCAAACTCCAGACAAGCTTTGCCCTGGCTCTGGGTCCCTGACCTCCCTTCTCTTAGAGCATTTTCTCTGACAATGTGTCACTGTAAATTCTGTCTCTGCCCCTTTAATATGTAATTTATTTTATTTATTTTTAAAATTTATTTATCTTTATTGTTGAGGGTATTACAGATGTCCCTCATACCCCCCCCTTTCTCCCTCCACCCAGTTCCCACCCCACCCCACTGTTGTCTGTGTTCATGGATTATGCATATATGCATATAAGTTCTTTGGTTATTTTCTGCCCATAAATCTTTTTAAAAGCCTCCTGCCAGTTTTATAGCCCAGCAACGTCTTTCTCAAGGACCTGGGAGCCCCCTCTTTGAAACGTAATCATCAAGGAGGATGCAGAAAAGCACTTTTGCAAATTCCAGAGTAACTGCCACGTACAGGACATGGCCCGTCGGCAAGTCCTGCAGCACTTTTCCACGCTCACCACAGCCCTGAAAACACCCCTGCCTTGTTTCAATGGGAGGGAGCTCAGACCTCTCTCCCCTTGCAATGGCCTTGAATATAGTCCTCCATGCCTGCCCGGGGTAATTTTTGCTTTGATAGTCATAATACTGGGTAAGATCCTGGATCAGGAAAAAAAAGGACAATAGGTAAAAACCAAGGTAATCTAAACAACTGACTTTATTCAAGGCTATTGCAAGAGGGCTATTGCAATCTAACAGACTGAGATAATACCAAAAAGAAGCATATTCTTTCTTCTTTCTACCATGTTTGACTCTGTGAGTCTTGTTCAGCTTGCATGTCCAAAACCTGGCACATAATAAATACACGATGTATAGTTATTGGCTGAACCATAAGGTGAAAGGCAATTTAATTCCAATGCAGTTTAATTTCCAGCGAGGCTGGCACCTCCTTTGCAAATACAGCTGTGGCACACCTGTATGGCCTCAGGCTTGTACATTCCCAGCGGCTGGGTCCTCACGACCTGCTTAGGAGCAGTTTGGAAGGAACAGACACTTAAAGGGGTATCGCTTGGTGTAATCATTCTCTGAACTAGGAGATAGATGGCAAGAAAGGTGAAGCCATTCATCCTCTTCCTTTCCGTCCACTCTAGAAAGCACCCAAAGCACGTTACAGCCGCTTCAAGGTCACAGCCAGTGCCAGGACCCTCACAGAGAATAGAGAGGCGGCAGCTGATTTGAGGGTTACGGTTCTTTCAAAGCCGTCAGGGGTAGACTGAACTAAATAGGACCGGGCTATCCGAATGCCGGCCGCTCCAGCCCCGAGCGTTTGCCTGCTAAGTAACTGCACATTTAGTGGGCTCCTCGGAGGATCTCAGGAGACATAAAAGTACATGTTCATGTTAGACTCTTAAGAGCCACCTTTGAGGTGTGCCACTAGGTTATCATTAACGGTGATTATTCAGTGGCGATGTTACATAAAACCACAGCCACTGCCCTTGGAGCTTCCGGTATTAATTCATATCCAATAAACCGTGATCATGGCTTTCATCAGAATTGTTACTAAGTATATTTCTATTCAGGGCACCTCCCTGAAATGGAAATATTTCCCTAAAAATTAATTATCTTGATACACACGCGTAGGCCGATTAATGTGATCTTACAATAGACATGCCTTTTCATTTCTCTGGAAGGAATACAAAGAAAGCAAATGCTGGTGAGTTAGCATCCGCATGATCTTGAGCGTGCCAGCAGACACACTCCAGCACAAGGTTTCGAAGTAAGTGGTAACCCACAGATCCTCAGATTCATGCTAGGAAAATGTCACTAACATTTGCGTATGTCCCTGCACTTTACAGAGCATTTTAACCTGACTTTTCTCATCCCCTCTCCCTCCCCACGATAATTACCCTCTAGAGCTGGTATTATCATGTTCCCGGATTTAGTGGTGAGCAAACTGGGCTTAGAAAGGTTGTAACACTGTGCAAAGTGTTACGGCCATAAATGGTCCCGTTCCTGTGGTCCTTAAGTAACCCTTTGCGTTTGAATGCCCATCTTTCATCACGCCTTATCTCTGCAATCCCATGATCCACCTGGATGCTCATGTCCGAAGATGCTCTGTTACTTGCCTGGAGCCCTCTCCCACCTGGCGAACTGTGAACCATAGCCCCTAGATTAGGTGTCTGTCAGCATCTCTTTCAGGAAGTCTTTCCTGCCTCTCACCCACACCAATGCTGGACAGCGGCCGGACTGCTTAAGAGTAAGAACCTTGACTATCTCCTTCATCTCTCCATCCCCAGTGCTTATTAACTCTTAGGCGCTGGACAGAAAAAATAGTTAAATGAGAAAAAGTGGTAAAAGTCAAGAGGGGAATCTCTGACCCCAAGTGCAGTCAGTCCTTCGGCCCCATCCCACCCCCTCCTGTAATTGACAAAACGGCAATAACAACACCACATGACGTCTGAGGGGCTATGATTTCTACAGAGAGTGACCTTCCAGGGTTGCCTTAGCAAAATGCAAATCAAGTCCGATTTCAGTGCTGTGGCCTGCATTGATTCAGGATGCCTAATCCTTGGCCAGGGGATGGGCCGGCTTGTACCTTCGGAATGTTTATTTATAAAAGAGATTGCTAAGCACATTAGTGCATTAGCAGTGCAAACAAGATCCCCAGGAAAGGCAGGAGATACTTACAAGAACAAACTGCCTGGAGTCACTCTGGAAGCACCCATTATGACCACACAATCGCTGTGCTAATGACAACTGCTCTGCTAATTACAGCCGCTGTGCTAATTAGCATCTATCCTTATCTGTGGGGCAGGTTCCCCAGTGGACTCTCCCTTCCCAGTACTCAGCCCAGCCTGAGTTACTGCCTGCGCTGGTGTGGAATGGAATTGCTGCGGTTCCTTAAAAATGGTCTCTGCTTCAGATGCCCCAATGATTCAGACGGGCTTCCCTCTCCCGGAAAAAGGACATCGTCAGGGATTTTGAAGCCAGAAAATTAGAAATAAAACCGAAAAAAAAGAGGGGGGAAGAGAGATGTGAAATGGACCTGGTTGCTTTGGTTGTTTTAACACCTTCTGCAGACTAGACACACATTTTTAGGTTATTTGGAGGACATTCAGAAAATACTACGTCTAATTTGTTTTCTTTATAAAATGACCGTGTTTGGTATATTCAGAGATGTGGACATGGAGAATAACACTTAAAAAAAACTTGAAGTGGCTATTTTTCTTTCTTCTCTCACTATAATCAGCGAGAAAGATTAGAGGGGTCTTATTTAAACATGAATTGCGACTCCCTGCTCCCAGGAAGACACCAGAAAACCAAAGCTATGGAGGCCACTTAATAAGAGGTGACCCAGGGCCTTCCGCTAGGGAGCGAGTGGCTGCTGCCAGCGAGAGGCAGCCTTCCTCCAGTCCTTACAGAGAGCCCTCTGCCAGGCCGGCGTGGGCCAGGAGTGCCTCATCCTGCAATCACACATCTTACCCCACCCTGTCCTCTTCCGCGGCTCAGTATGCACTCGTGATAAGCAGACGGATTGAAAAGCGCCGTCCAGGCAAATCTTTCAGGGGCTCCTCAAGCTTGTTGTAGCCCACTCTTGGAAGCTCACAAGCAAATAGCTGCTGCTGGCAGAACCCTCTCACTTTGGATAGGGCTTTTGCAAGATCTACCCGTGCAACTCGTGCAGCCCCCATTCCCTAGCAGCCTCTCCTCCTTGCCATGGCTGAGCATCCAGGCTCAGTAACAGGTCTTGACTGATGTTTATCTAAATCCAGGTGATCTGTAACCAGAGCTGACCTTTCTTACAGGAATGAGGTGGGATGGATGAGAATGGGGGAGGGAAGGAAGTAAAAATCAAACCACCAAAGCACCAAATACCACCAACCTTTGATGAGTTTATCTCACTCTAACAGTCTGCCAATTCCCTCACTGATCAAGAGCTGAGGGGAGCCCGGCTGGTGCGGTTCAGTGGTTGAGTGTCGACCTATGAACCTGGAGGTCACGGTTCGATTTCTGGTCAGGGCACATGCCCAGATTGCGGGCTTAATCCCCAGTGTGAAGAGCGCAGGAGGCAGCTGATCAGTGATTCTCTCTCATCACTGATGTTTCTCTCTCTCCCTTTTTTTCTATCAAATATATATAATTTTTTTTTAAGAACTGAGGCGAGGGGATTCTGAGAGTGACCCCGCATGCTCACCAGGACCAACACAGAGCAGCGCAAAGGATTAGTGCCAACAGAGCTTGATCTCATTTACTGGGTTCAGGGGCAATTTGGGTGCGATCTTTGACTCTTCATGTTTCCACAGAACTTGACAGTTTACTAAAGACTTTATGTCCATGCATCTCTGTCTGAACTGGACTCCTCGTCCAGAACTCTCCTGGCAGCAGCCAGTCTCTTAAAACAACCCTTATTGCCTCCTGGAGATAAATTCCCTTGTGACTGTAGTATCAGCTCTGTGTCTTTTATTTTATTTTACTGTAGAGAGTAAGACGCATGCTGTTCTCTATCACTGGAGGCCTCTCCTTTAACCCTTCCATCTTTCACACCTCTCCAAACCTTTCCCCTTCTCCCTCTCCATCTCTTTAACCCTGTCCCCGGTCAACATCACTTTCATTCCTTCTGTGCTTGCCTGTCCCTGCTGCGGCCCAGACTCTCACTGAACGCCTCCTCTACTTTGGTCTCTCTCTCTATGTCTCTTCTCCTCTCCTCTTCTCTCCTCTCTCTCTCTCTCTCTGACTGTTCCCTTTATCACTCTTGCCCATCTCCATCTGTGTGTGTGTGTCTCCTAGCGTGTGCCACACCTCTCTTCTCTCTTCTCTTCTCTTCTCTTCTCTCTCTCTCTCTCTCTCTCTCTCTAACCACATCTACACACTCATCTCCCAGAGACAGGCGGCACCCTACATGTGGCTACCTGAGGACATGGCCAGGAATGGGGTCCTTCCTGCAGAATTAGGCACATGGGGGGCTTTGCCTCACACCCCTCCTTGGTTATGAATCTGACATCTCCCTAGTGCCCTTGGGTCCTCCCTCTCTGCTGAGTCTCACCACATGCTAACAAGGGCTATTGCCAAGTTATACGCATCCCTTACGACAGAACCAGTAACCAGGAAACTGGTTCAGGAGTCAGAAGCTCTAACTTTTAATGTCGAGGGGCCCCACATCAAGGTGACCACTGGGCAAGTTATAGTGGTTCCTGGGCCTCGGTGTCTCCATCTGCACCACAAGGAGTTAGTTCTGAACTGGTGAATCTTTAAATGATTGTCCAGTTCGGAAACTTGGAACCTGAGACTTTTTCTAAAGCAGAAATCCGGGATGCTCTTTTGGAGAGTCAATAGAGGATGTGAGAATGCAGACCTGTCTCCTCTCAGAGTTGCTGGGTGCAGGGATCTGGGCAGGGGCAGGGAGAACGGAGCAGAGCTGTAGGTCACACTGGAGACTCGACGGGGAGAGAGTTGGAAAGCCCAGACCAGGCAGTTGTCAGGAAAGGAGCCATATGGCAGGACAGCTGGTGGGGTGCCTGCTGGCTACTCAGGAGGGCTGGACTGGAGATTACTTGCAGGAGGGAGGGAAAGGAGGTGAGAAATGATGACTGCCTTTGATGCTGAAAAATCTGCAGGCCTGCCTTCTGGAACTTGGGGGACAAGGGAGCTACAGTGCTCCCCTAAACCCCCACAACCTGCCCGGGGCTCAGGGAGGGAGACTTGAAAGAGGTGAATTTAGACTCATCAGAACTGCCTTAGCAAGTGGCTCCAAGAGGTGATGTGGTCTGGAGATGGAAATAGTTGCAAAGAAAGTTTAAGTGAAGCCAATGATGAGAGAGCTTATGTGAAACGGGCTACTCTGATTTAATAATAGTCTAGGAAGTTCTCTAAATCTGAAGGCTGTTATCCAAAGAAAAAGAGTGGGCTGTTCACTATACTCCCCTCCAGGAGCAAATCAGGGCAGACACAGACCCTGGCTATTCAGACACCTCAAATTGAATGGTTGGGAACAATGGACAGCATGTGAGGCTGAATAAAAACGCCTCATGGGGATAAAACTGTCTGAGCCTGGAGACTCCCCTGCCAGGCTTTAAGGAGCCATGCTCTCTCCTCCTGCGCAGTCTGTTGGGAGGAGGAAGGCAATCCCTCTGGGCCATCAGGAGATCTTGATCATGGGCTAGCTCGGCAGTGACTTGCTTTGTGACCTTAGCCAAGTCCCTTCTCCATACATAAACGAAGACCCGGGGATTCCATGAAGCCATTCAAGATCTAACATCTTGCCCTGGCCAGTGTTACTTAGTGGTTAGAGCGTCAGCCTGTACACCAGAGGGTTAGGGGTACAATTCCTGGTCAAGGGCACGTACCTGGGTTGCAGGTTCAATCTCCAAATCTCCAGCCCTGGTTGGGGCACATACATGCAGGAGGCAACCAATCAATGTCTGTCTGTCTGTCTGTCTGTCTGTCTCTCTCTCTCTTTTACCTTCTCTCCCCACACCCCCTTCTCCCTCCCTTTCATTCTCTCTAAAAATCAATGGAAAAAATATCCTCACTCCTCGGGTAAGGATTGAAAAAAAGATCTAGCATCTTACTACCCAATGGACCAAGCTAATCTTCATACAAGAGAATGAGAGCTAGTGCATTTGGTCACTTATCACATGCAGCCACTCTGATGGTAGCTGTGAAAAATCAAACCACATAAAACATGCAATGTGCCTATCACAGTGCCCGGTACCTGATGCAACATCCCTTTATAAGAGGAGGCAGGAGAACTATGCTTGTCATGTGTGGGACCAGGGTTTGGAGCAGGTCTTTCTGGGGATCTGTTCTCCTGACTCTACCCTCTGCTTATCCCTGTCTGAGCTTCTTCCTGGACAGGAAAATGCCCTTATGGCTCTTTTCCCTCTTCCAACTCCTCATCCTCTGAGAAGCCGTTTATCAAGACATCGGTTGCATTTTTACACACTAATAATGAACTATCAAAAAGGTAGACTAAAAAAAAATACCCAATCCCATTTACAGCTGCATCAAAACATACAATACCTAGAAATAAACTTAACCAACAAGGTAAAAAATCTGTACACAAAAATTGTAAGACACTCCAGAAAGAAACTGAAATAGATACATACTGGTATAAATGGAGGCATATGTCAAGATCATGGATACGAAGAATTAATATCATTAACATGTCCATACCACTCAAAGCAATCTCTTGATTCAACGTAATTCCTATCAAAATACCCATGCTGTTTTTCACAGAACTAGAGCAAAGAATCCAAAAATGTATATGGAACCACAAATCATTCCTTATAATTCCTCTCAAAACGCTTCCCATGGGAACTCCTTGGAAATCACTGGCATTCCTTGGAACACCATTTTGCAAATTAAATTTTCATATATTTCTTTCAATGGCATGAAATCTGCAAGCTGGTAAATTCCTTTTTCAGCTACAAGGGACAATTTTTTTTTTCACACAGCATTATTCTATCCATCATGATTCTCAAGGTAGAGTTTCATAGATTTTATTAAAACAACAGAAAACCAGTATTGTAAAATCTCAGTGTCAAGTAATTCATCCAGATTGTCCTTAAATTTCTCCCAGAGTTTTTCCAATAAAGCAGCATTCAGCTTCTGCTTAAGCCTCTGAGTAGCAAAAAGCAATTTGCTGGGAACTGGAGGGCTTGGCTCGGCCACTAAATTGCTGTGTGGCTGCCAGTCACTCTATCACCCTTGACTGATCCTTCAACCTTACCCTTTTGCCTGCAATTGCTCACTGGGCCTTGTCCATTATACCTCACAACTATCTCCCAACATTCCTTTTTATCTTCAATATTATTCCCATCATCCTGCTTCAAGGTGGCTTCAACCACAGACACCTTATTGACCCTCCATTCCACTCCTCCTGCCCCCTCATCACAATCTACTTCAGAGGCAGCCACCACAAGGGTGGAAATTACAATGCAGTCAAGACATGCTCCCCTCCCTTAACCAGTAAGAGCCCTCCCATCTGCTATTAGAATAAAGACCAGGCCTACAAGGCTCCTGTGACCTGCCACCGATTACTGAGCTGGTTTTGCTGCATACCATCCCCCCTCATTTGCTCAGCTCCAACCTCACCAGCCTTCATTGCCTGAAGTTTTAGAGAGTTTTTCCTTCTCAGAATATATGTCTCTGCTTGAGACCTTTTCTAAGGCTAATACCTCATCTTCCAGGTATTAGTTTAATAACACATCATGTACAAAGTAGACCCCAAAGCCTTATTACTGTGTTCTAGTCCAACAGATGTGCTCCGCCCCTCTCTAAACTACACCCAACTGCATTAGATCCCACTGCCGATTGCTTTCCTGGAATCCTGTATCTTAACTTCCTAGTACCTACTGCAAATTAAGTAAATGCAGAAGATCACAATCACACACACACACACACACACACACTCACTCACTCACACACTCACACATTCACACTCACACTCACACATTCATACTCACACACACACTCACTCACACACATACACATTCACACACACACACACACACACACACAAACACAGAATACCTAAGCACCACAGGGTATGGGGCCATTTTCATCTCATTTTCCACTGTATCCCAAGTCGCCAGCATGGGACCTGGGACATATTAGGTGCTCAGAGCGCGTGCGATCACTACCTAGGTGAACGCTTTTAGGGAATTCACA
The DNA here is from genome assembly GCF_000147115.1 of Myotis lucifugus. Classification (NCBI taxonomy): domain Eukaryota; kingdom Metazoa; phylum Chordata; class Mammalia; order Chiroptera; family Vespertilionidae; genus Myotis; species Myotis lucifugus. The sequence goes on from NW_005871135.1 coordinate 334,357, forward strand.
TTACATTTCCATTCTAGTTCTATGAAATGGGAAGCGATGAGGTGTGCTGAGCTAGAGGGCAGGGGCAGGGCTTTGGAGCCAGCCAGGCTGACATGTGAGTCCTCTCTCTCTCATTCGATGGTGACCTTTCCCTCTCTGGTGTTAACTGTTCAGGTGTGAAATGAAGGCCATGGGGCCTCCAAGGGTTTTACTGATGAAGCTAAACTGGCATTCTCCTGGCCCTCCCTCTCCCTGGAAGGGGGATGTGGGAAAGCCACTAGACATTTCCATTTCTTAGCAGGGTAAAGGGGGTGATCACAGTCCCTGCTCCCTAGGACCATGGTGAGGATGACATGACAAAATGGGTCAATGGTGCTAAGAATGCCCTCCACATGAGTTGAATTAATGTTAGTGGCCCTTCTTCTTCTTCTTCTTCTTATTATTATTATCATCATCATCATCATCATCATCATTATTACAGCTTGATATATAGTAATTCTTAATAAATAGCAGCCACTATTACCACTCCAACTACAATAACCACTATCATTAATCTGATGATGGGATAAGGATGACAATTTCTATAAGGGTGATGTTTCTTACTAGCTCTGACTTTGTTGGTAAAACCTCAAGTGGTGGGGAGAACCTGCTTTGTAATATCCTGTCACATATTCATGCAAAACTACCTAACAGTATAGTTGTTCTTTTTAAAAAAAGAGAATTTCTTATACACGGTATAGTTCTTCTCCCTCTACATCTTATGGGTCTTCAGATTCAGGCATGGATACATCCCACTCAAGGTCTTTCTTCTCCCAAGAGAACAACCTGTTACTTCAACCTTCCCAGGGGGCCTTTCTCAAAGAGACTGCATGTCCAATCCCCATATCATTTGGCCAACCCAGTCCCAGTTCTGTTTGCTCTCATAAGAGAGTAGTCTCATATTTTAGTTTCTCATGTGCCTCTGTATTGGTTAACAGGGAAATGGGTCTTTGACATATTGCTAACAAAAACATAAAGGGGTTTCTAAATAGCTTTACCGAGATTTGGTGCGTGTGTGTGTGTGTGTGTGTGTGTGCGCGCGCAGATGGAGGAGAAAGGAGAGAGAGAGGTGTTTTAAGAATGTTCAAGAAAATATTAATTCTGCGTATCTCTGGGTAATGGTAATTTTATTTTCTACTTCATTAAATGTCTTTATTTTTGAACTGCTTGACTAGACTACACAGGACACTTATTTTGTAATACACTGAAAGATTAATTAAATTTTTAAAAAACTCCATTAACTATACTTACAGGAGGATTTTAAATTAAATTGAAAATATGTGGACAGAGTTAGAAAAATGGGAGGGTGGGATGAATAAGGGCTAGCTAGGTCAGAGAAGGAACCTCATGGACTGAATTTTCTGACTTCTAACACTCATGGGCGGGCATCAGTGAGCTTGGGGAGATGCTTGCCAGTGTAAGAGGACTCGGTTCAATGGTGCCCATGGCTCCTCCCGCCCACATTTTGGGTCAATGACTCAACCAGTGAAGTGCCAAGGACGGCCCCCATACCTAAAGGTCATCTGGAAGACTTGGCCTTGGTTCACATGCTGGGTCCGGTTGTTGTAGCCATGTAGCATCTCTCCAAAGAGGGTGTCGTTGAATTTGGAGTCGGGCTTGAGGCACTTGGGGCCCTCGCAGACATCGGAGAGCATGAGGCAGGACTTCCCATCGGGCGCCAGCTTGTACTCCTCCACGCAGCTGCGTGACAGAGCAGAGCCGAGAGTTAGCGGCGTGTGGGGATGCCCCCGCAGAGGCGACCTGACACCGAGGCCTCCTTTGCCTGCAAAACAGGTCAGAGTTTAGGAATGGAGACAGCTCTTCTGGCGGGAGTCTATCTAGGGCACAGGTGTCTTGAGAGAAGCACATTAATCCTGCAAATTGGTAAATCCAAGGGAAGTCATTTGTGACATTTCAGAGGAGCCGAGGGGAAACCCAGAGTGCACATTCATGCACAAAGGAAATTTAAAAATGGTTTTCCATGAGCACACAGACTTCCAGGAGCATGACAGACCATTTCACTGGGAATCATCAACTAGCTCCTCCAACCGGAATCTATTCCCAGTGTATCTGTCGACCAAGGTGAAAGACTAGTGCAAAAACAAGGTTTTTATTACCCTTGTAGCTCAGAGGGGATTCTTCCAGGACCACGGACAGCACAGGCAGCAGCTGCCACTTCTGTTCAATTAGCAATGTTCACAGCCTCTCCTGGCCTCTAAGGACCAGTCCTGATAGCACCAGGGCCCTGGACATACCTCTGCAGCAGGGCGCGCTCCTCTATGGACCAAACAGGCAGCTGAATGGGATGTGGAAGTAATATTTGCGATGTTTGCGTTTGCAGTGGGAAAGGAATCTCTTGAGAGAGGCATGGGGAGAAGGGAGGAAGCATAAAAACCAGCCCCTGACAAACATCAACCCAGAAACGGGAATTCTTTGAGTGTCCACCTGTTCATGGTCCTTTGCTACACACAAGGGATAGAGCACACATAATAAACAAGAGCTGGACAATTGGAGAAACTGTATCAATACCATCTCTGTGTCTTTGGACCTCTCTAAGCCTTGGCAAGTCATTTGACTCTCCAATCTCCAGTTTCCTCATCTGTGAAATGGGGTAGACACTCCGACCTTCATTGACTAGGATGCTATGAGGTCCCGTGATACATTGGATGCAAAAACACCCACACAGGAACTGCAGGTAGTTAACAAGGTAATTGTAGGAATGGTGGCAATGGTGCTGTTTCTATTTATTGAGCACATAAGATCCACTGGGTACTTTGCATATCAATATTCGATCATGAAAAAAAAAAGTAGTATCATCATTCCTGCCTTACAAAGAAGCAAAATGAGGAGCCAAGAAATAAAGCATGTCACACCAAAAGTGGCAAAGCTGGCAATCAAATGCAGGTCTCTTCCAACCAATGTGCAGTGGGAAGGTCCGGAAGAAGGCGTGTCCTGGTGCCCTGGTCATGTCTATTTCCCTTTCTGCTTGCCTGTGTTACATGTAAGCAATTAACCTTCAATAAAGTTGCAGTACAGCTAAAGCAAGTTCTAGAAACATGCAGAGTATATAATAAGGACTTGAAAAAGTGTAAATCCATGTATGCCAGGAACTTCCCAGCAAATATGAGAAATGATTTACACACTCATGATTAAGTACACTTTTGTTGTAAATGATTTAATATTACAGAGCAAAATGTGGAAATTCCTCATTTCCCACGCCACATATATTTTACTTCCTGTTCTAGCGGTCATCATTGTTAACTATTATGTATTCTTCCAAAGTTTTATCAGTGCATTTAAAGATACACATTAAATATAATTTATATATAAGTATCCCCTCAAAATGTATACATACTTTAACAGATAATCTATTACATTTTGAAAAAGAAATGTAATTTAATAAGCACCGCCTTTGTAATTATTCAAAGTGTGAATACATTTTTGGGGACACCCGTGTGTGTGTGTGTATGTGTATATGTGTTGTGAGACACGCATTTGTACCTAATACTATTTCTTAAAGATCTTTTCAAATCTGTATTCATAGAGATCTTTTTAATAGTTATTTGGCATGGCACATTATAAATGTACCAGAATGCTTTTAACTAATCTTTATTGATGGGCATTTTGGTTGTTTATAGCTGTTTGCTATTACAAACGGCACCATAATAAAGATCATTGTACATATATCACTGCACGTGTGTGCATTTCTGTAAGAGAGATTTCTAGAAGAGGATTGCTGGGTCAATGTTTTAGGAATTTTAAAATTTTGATAGATCTTCTAAATGACTGTCCTCAGAGACTCTACGAGCTTACAATCGGTCCGTGATGAATGAGAGCGCCCATTGCCCACATTTTTCATGTTCATTACTGCCGATCTGGGATGGGGGAAAATAGTGTACTTTTGTTGGGATTTGCATTTCCTGATGACTGGTGAGGTCCACTATCTTTTCATGCCATGGTCTGTGTATTTCTTCGTCTGCAGATTGTCCGACCATATGCGTTGACCATTTTTCTATTGGAATTCTTACCCTTTTCCTTACTGACTTGTAGATGTTTTGCCTATTTTGTGAATAGTGACCCTTCTCCTTCCATATATATTGACATTTTCTTCCAGTCTGTATTTGTATTTTAATCTTGCTTTTAAGATCTTATACCCTCTCTATCCTGGCTGGTCCTTTATTGCTTCTGAATTTTGTGCAATGCTCAGGAAGCCACACAATGACAAAACATCTTCCTTTATATTCTTCTAATATATATAGTTTTTACCTCTCTAGCTCTTTAATCGATGTGGAATTAAATTTTGTGCATGGTAGAAGTGGTTATTTTGACTCATTTTTATAATGAGTACTAATGACCTGAAGGTCCTTGCTTTCACTACTTTGAAATGCTGTTTTGTCATATACTACATCCCTATGTATACCATGTATACACGATTGGAGTTTTCCCTATTGAATGATCTGGATATTCCTGCAATAATTCTACTCCAGTCTCATCACTATGGCTCTATACTGTGGTCTGGATATAGTAAAGTAAGTCCCCTCCCCATCACGAACACAAATTTTCTATTCAAAATGTTCCCATTATTCTCACTCATTTTCCCCTTCAGATGAATTCTGGAGTTGGCTTGTGAAGTTCCATATAAAACCCAAGTGGAATTTGGGGTGGTACTGCATTGAATTTGTAGACTACCTTGGGGGAAGGTTTAAATATTTTTTTCCCCTTTCAGAAGTATATAGTAAGAGCCAACTGTGTGCTGGGCACTGCTGACCACTGTGGCAGGGGTGGTGTCACACGCTGGGTCCTCTTCCTGGACCTGAGCTGTAGACAGAGGTTCTGAGATGCCCTTGTAGCTGGGCTGGAGGGACCCTGTGACAGGACAGGGAAGGACGGCATCTGTGCTGAAAGGGCTCATGCCATGGCCAGACCCGGCTCTGTTTCTCAGCCCTCTCCTCTCTCGCCACGGCCAGCCTGCATCCAGACGCGGAGTACTGGATGGAAGCAGGCTGCCCATTCACAATGGACCTCGCATGAACAATGCATAAAATCTTGTGTGTGAGCTTCCCTTTGGAGGACCATTTGGGAGAGCAACATAGCTTCTCTTATCCTAGCTGACTGATACAGCATCTTCACAGTTGTGAGTCTTCTAAATCTAGTTTGCATCTCCATTTATCAAATGTCCCTTTAAACCCTTCACTGAATGTATTGCTATTTGATCACAACAGTCTTGCACATCTCTTGTGAGTGTGCGTGGGGGGATCCTTCACAGGTATTTGTGTGATGCACTATGCTCTAGAGCAGCGGTTCTCAACCTGTGGGTCGCGATCCCTTTGGGGGTCGAACGACCCTTTCACAGGGGTCGCCTAAGACTATCGGAAAACACATATATAATTACATATTGTTTTTGTGATTAATCACTATGCTTTAATTATGTTCAATTTGTAACAATGAAATTGGGTGTCACCACAACGTGAGGAACTGTATTAAAGGGTCGCAGCATGAGGAAGGTTGAGAACCACTGCTCTAGAGGTTACAAACACGCATCTTGGATCCAGACCACTGGAGTATAAATCCTGATTCCCTTCCTTACTGTGTGACCTTGGAAAAAATGCTTAACCTCTCTGGACTTCCTTTGTTTACCTATAAAGAAGCCCCCACCTTATCGCGCCACTGTTAGGAAATGATTCGTGTTTGGAATATAGTGTGAAACACACAACTCCCATTACTACAGTCTTCTCCACCTCGGGAGTAGGATCGGTTTTCCTCTTATGTTTTCCCTTATATTTTCCCGTGTTATTGCTGATGTTGAGGAGAGCTAGTACTGATTTTCATATATTGATTTTTCATCAGACCACATAAGGAACTCATCAGCTCTAATATGTGGACAGATTTTTCGGGATGGAGGACTTTATATTTGCCCAGTTTGGGTCTGAGGATAATGTGAGCATGTGGACTATATTAGAACATTGTCCTTTCCTTTCTCTGCGTAGCTTTTATAAGATACGATGTGGTGGGACCTGCCTATAATCCCCTGGGCTTGATGTCTTCTTTTCCACTGTAGCTCTTTAAGCTCTCTTATCAGTTTATTTTATATTATCTGTCAATTTAGATTTTCCACACCATCGTGACTCTAACTTGGTAATTTATATTTTCTAAGAAAATATTGCATTTTATCAAGACTCAAATTTATTGGTCTATAGTCATACACAGTATTCTCATTAGATGTGTTTTATCTTCTGTGCTTCCATGGTGATGTCCCTAGCTCGTTCCTAATGTGCTTATTTGTGTTTCTGTCTCACTCTCCTTTGAACGGGCTTTTTTCATTTTATTGATGGGGCTCCTTTTATTTTTTTTCCTATTTTATTTATTTCGGCTTTTATTTGTATTAATTCCTTCCTACTGCTGTCTTTGACTTTGCTTCAGGATTCTTTTTTATGGTCTCTTGAGCTGAAGGCTTCACTTGCTTGGTTTCAAGCTTTCTTGCTTCTTGATAAATGCCATAGGCTCCCAAGTATGACATTGCCACGCCCTGCATGAGTTCGAAATGCAGCTTTCCAGCTCCCGCTCCTTTCTCAAGAGGCGGGGATTCCAATTTGTGTTTTTCCTTATCCGGGTGTTACGCTGAGGGTTGTCTTTCTGTAACTCTCAAGTAGTTAGATTCACTTGCTAGCTAGAGTGTTCTTAATACAAAATAGCATTGCCTTCTAGTCTAAGAATGTACCACGTACAATTTCAACGTTGAATTTATTGAGATTTCATGCCTCCTAACTTAAGGATGACATAGGTGTCAAGTTCACAAGTATGTGTGATCTAATTAAATTTGACTTTAATAGAGGCTGCACCACCTAGCAGCTATAGGACCCTGAGGAACTCAGTAAGCTTCCTTAGGCCTCAGTGTCAGAATCTATTAAATGGGGTAACACTAATCGGTATCACAGAGCTGATGTGAGGATTAGAGATAACTTACACAAAGGAGACAATAGCGTCCATCCTGTAGGAGCCAGGGAATGCATCAGGCATTGTGACTGCCATCATGAGTGTTACTGTGACTGTGCTGTTATTACCTACGATTGTTATATGATCTATTAGCCCCCTGACACTTCTCAGGGAATGTACACTTATTTCCAGTGGTTCTTGGGTCCCAGTTTCTGACGTTTTTCTAGATCTAGATTTTTTAAAAGTTTATCTTTATTGTTGAAAGTATTATAGATGTCCCCCTTTTCCCCCATTGACCCCTTCTAGCCTGCACCACCCACCCCCAAGATCTAGATTTCTTAAAGTCTGCGGAGCTGCCCTTCTTTGACTCTTCTTTTTTTAAAAAAAATATTCAAATTACATAATTGGGAACTTTTATGGGCCATTCATTGAAAATAAATCATATATATATATATATATATATGAATATATAAATCTGTACACATATAATTACATATAAGTTACATGTATACATTATACACATATATGGATGCACACACACAATACACATCACATATGCAAAGCTTAGCCCTAGATTCCCGATTCCAGAGCCTAATTTTTTTTCTATATATGACCTGCTTTGCTCCTTATTACAACCTGTAGTAGAGAGAATAATAGTCCACAAAGTGATCCGTGTCCTAATCCGAAGAACCTGTGAATATGTTAACTTCTATGGCAGAAGGGATTTTGCAGATATGATTAAGAATTTTTGAGATGGGAAGATTATCCTGAATTATCTTGTGAGCTCAATGTAATCACAGGGGCCTTATGAGAGCTTCCGAGGTAGACAAGAGTGCCCCAGACAGAGAATGAGATACAGAGAGAGAGAGAGGAGAGAGAGAGAGAGAGAGAGAGAGAGAGAGAGGAGAGAGTCTCTGGCCTTGAAGTCTTGCCAATGCCTAGATTTTAGGCATCCTGACTGCCACAACTGTATAATAATAAATTTGTGTTGTTTCAAGCCATTAAGTTTGTGGAAAATTTTTGCAGTCATTAGGAAAGTAATGCATAACCATCACAGGGCAGTACAGCTCCCAATTTCAAATAAGGAAACTGGCTAGAGACTCTATGCGATTTGCCGCCCATGGAGCTATCAATGCCTTGTCAATAATGGTGGAAGGAAGTTAACCTTGGAGTTAACAGGGTGTGGGCATATGACTGTGTGTGTGTGTGTGTGTGTGTGTGTGTGTGCACGCGCGCGCTTTTAGCCAATTACAACTGTAGTTTCATGGTGGTTTTCTTTTGCCTGGGGTGGGAAAGAGCTGTGGCTCAGTAGGAGAGGGAGGAGGGGGGATGAAAAGCCTGGGGTAGTTAGTAAGCCCCTAAGACAGTGATGGCGAACCTATGACACGCATGTCAGAGGTGACACGTGAACTCATTTTTTTGGTTGATTTTTCTTTGTTAAATGGCATTTAAATATATAAAATAAATATCAAAAATATAAATCTTTGTTTTACTATGGTTGCAAATATCAAAAAAATTCTATACGTGACACGGCACCAGAGTTAAGTTGGGGTTTTTCAAAATGCTGACACGCCGAGCTCAAAAGGTTCACCATCACTGCCCTAAGAGATGCAGGAAAAAAACAAAATAGGGACTCATCAAGACCAACCTTCTTCTCAGTTGTGAAATGTGGGCAACTCTCTCCCTCAAGCCCCCCTAGGGCACAAGAGGATTTATGCAAAGGTCTGTTTAGTCGCTGGTTTCTTTTTTTGTTAATTTTATTTTTGTACCAAATGACATAAATATAGAGCTCCTTTAGAGCTCTGTCGTCTGGGAGATTTTCTTACAGAAATGCTCCAGAGTGTTTGTTGGCTCACAGGAAACCTGCCAATATCTGCATGAAACTATTTATACACATGCCAAAAGGAAAAACATAAAGTACAAAGATACAGACTGGGCACTTGAGCCAAAGGCAACACATGTGCTACCCTTAACATACCCATCACATTACAGAGAACAGAACTAGAGAGGACTTCTGAGGCCGCACCATAAAGCTGTGGAAGAAAAGGGGCCACAGGCTAACCTGGCTACTTCAGGGAAGGCCTGCATGGCGGCCTTGCAAACTCAAGGGACCTAAAGTAACCACAAAGGATGGTCTGAATTTAAAACCTTTAATTAAAAAGCAGTTTGTAGTGTGTAGTCAAGTCCAAGGCTAGTATCTTCCCTGATAAAAATAAACTTTGATCTTTACTGAGCCTATTGTCTTTTTGCATCTAAGATAACATGCCTGAGGGATGTCAGTGTAACTTGTAAGTTCCCCCTTTCCCCTTTTTTCCAGATCCCCTAGCACAACTAATGGCACCAGGGCATAAACCACAAACTCCTCATTGTTATTGTTAGTGCCAGTGTTAATTGTCTACTGCAGGGGTCCTCAAACTTTTTAAACAGGGGGCCAGTTCACTGTCCCTCAGACCATTGGAGGGACGGACTATAGTTTAAAAAAAATCTATGAACAAATTCCTATGCACACTGCACATATCTTATTTTGAAGTAAAAAAACAAAATGGGAACAAATACAATATTTGTATTTGCATGTGGCCCGCGGGCTGTAGTTTGAGGACCCCTGGTCTACTGTTAACTATCCTGTGCCCACCTATATAAAAGAAGCATGTGTCTATCATTTTACTTTTTATCCAATCCTAGAGGTTTGTTGCCCGTGCTCCCCTCCCTCGCCCCTCGCTTGCTTTGCTTTCTCCGCCTCCCTAATCTATCACCAATGGATTTCATGTAACCCACTTACATCTCCTCTTTGGACGGAATTTATAAAACTAAGTGAAAAGCTGCCATTTTCCGGAGTACTATCTCAATATGTTGAGATTCTGCTTCCCGGCAATTGTCGACAGTTTGGCTCAAATAAACTCACAAAAATCCTTTACAGGTTTTAAAGTTGTTTTTTGTTTGTTTTGTTTTGTTTTTATGTTAGCAAAACTTTACTTGTGTTTAGGCAAGAGCACGCTTTCCTTAAGCCTTGTAGCAACATCACAACATGGGCACTCTCACTGCAACCTTGCCTCCAAGACCCCATGAACATTTTAGAAACGCCAGGGCCTTGCCATGGATCTTCTTACTCCAGATCTAGTACCGGTTCCACTTCAGCACAAACAACTTCTTCCAATCTGCTTGTTTTTCAAAGAGAAAACTGGGACCTACAGAGAGTGGCATTCATACAAATTCTCACAGCAGAGTATTTATTTATTGGTTCATGTAGTATTTGCTCTCTCATTCATCCCTCAATGGTTTATGGAAGCAATGAATTACTTATTGAAATGCCTAGATTAGAAACTACTGATTTTTAAACAGGGAAGGGAGTCAGATACTAGAAAAAATAAGAATAGAGGAAAGTGAAGGGTAAGAAGAACTCAAGGAACTGCACATCATATAGATGTGGGCCATTGTTAGGGATGGAGGTGAGCATTCCACTGCCAGGCAAGAGAGGAGGAGAGGCTTCTGAGCTCTCCTGGGCTGACACCTGTGAGAAAATCCCACCTGGGTCAGCAGGACAGGACCTTCTGTGACCTAGGGGGTGTGGCCACCTACCACATGCACCCCACTAACCAATGTTGCAGGAGTCTTTCTCATGAAAGGATCATCCCAATGTTACCCAAAATGAAGTTTAGTGAAACTCTTCTCAGGCAAGGTGCTATCTGAAGACTTCACTCATGGTAAAAACTTAGAGTTCTAAAATAGCCATTTTGAAAGTAATGTACTCAAGGGTATTCTTTAGAAAAGAAGGAAGGAGGGAAATGGAAGAAAAGGGAAGGGAAAGGAAAAAAAGAAACATAATTTCATGGAGAACTTTGGGCTAAATTATATAACATATTGTAGTTACGCTAAGACCCCCTCCCAAACTTTAAGAAACTCTAGTATTTCAACAAACACTAAAAAAGAAAGAAAACATCACTAATTAAATTTGTCAAAATAATCATGTAAAATATATCATAATTTCAAATATATTAAAATGTGGAAAACATGGGAACTTTAGAACCAAAGAAATATATGTCCCATCACTGCAGGACTTGTCAGAGCCTTTACTACCCCCAGGTGCACTGTGAACTTCCAAGAGGCAGTGTCAGAGTGCAGTCTTCCCCACATGCGCTTGGTCACCAAGCTTCCTTTTTTATCTTTAAGCAGCTCATGGAACTAATGACACACAAAACCCACATTGGAAAACCCCTATCTCAACAAATGGATGGACTTGGTACACGTTTACCAGGTGTCTGTGAATATGTCCTACACCTGAGCCTTTCAAAATATTTCAAACAGCGGAGAACGCAAGGTTGTAAAGTTTCATGAGAACATGGCATGTGGATGTTCTATGTTAACTATGAGAGGTTAACTGTTGTGTTCACTATGAGAGGTTAACTGTCCTATGTTAACTGTGAGAGGTTTAAATTCCACATCCTTCAATCAGAAGTCACGTCTAACCCAAAAGTTGGAGACCACCATAAAGCAAGTGCTCCGCACCCCTGCATCCAGTTACTAAGAGTCATGTTCAAATCGCTGTCTCCATTCTCGGCTTTCTGCTATTAGAGCAGGCTTAGCTTCGACGATGAAAATAAACAGCTTCCGGTTAACGACGTGTATAAAACACATGTATTTATCTCCTCTCCCTCCTAAAATCACTTCAAAATGACATTAAACAGAGATAAGCTAGTAAGGACTATTTGAGGATGGACATGCTCTGGGAACCCATGTTTTTAAAGTACATTTTCATTACATGTTTAATTAAATTACAGTTAAACACATTAAACATTCAAATTAGAAGACAGAAGCTAGGGATACTGTCTCTCTTCACCTCTTCACTGCCTGTGAGGCCTCCAGTTACCTCCTCTAAAGGATCGAAGTAACGCTGACACTTAAGAAATGTTGGTGACGTTCCTTCTATAGGCATATAGCAATGGTCGGCAAACTCATTAGTCAACAGAGCCAAATATCAACAGTACAACGATTGAAGTTTCATTTGAGAGCCAAATTTTTTAAACTATACAGGTAGTTTGCTTCTTTGTAGCCATGTCAAACAGGGCACCTAAAAAAATGTTTCATTTTATAATAATAAAGCCACCAACACAAAATAATTACAATTCTTAAATTGATGACAAAAATACCTGTAAGATTTGCAGCTGGTTGGAAAAATACAGGTAACTTTATGCTTCGAGTAGGTACTTTCGTTACCCGCGTGAGATTTGTGGACACGACTAGTACTAACCACTGCACTGAGACTGCTGACTGACTGGCTCACTCAACTCGTGCATGAATCGCGCTTGCCTCCCCCGAGCTGCGTCTCCCGTTGCCCGAGTGACGGACACCCCCCCCCCACTTCTTCTAACGCCACTTCTTCAAAATAGACTCACCCAGGCCGAAAACCAACTTCTGCGCATGGGCCATGAAGTTTCAAACGCACTGTACATGCGCGCCCGCACGTGGTATTTTGTGGAAGAGCCACACTCAAGGGGCCAAAGAGCCGCATGTGGCTCGCAAGCCATGGTTTGCCGACCACTGGCACATAGGAAACAGCTTTCTTATCGCATTAAGTCAGGAAAAGATGTGTACCCTCTGGGAGGAAAAGCAAAAACACACAACCTTTCTTTTCTCAAGCAAGGACAACTACATAATCAGGTAGGTGTGGGTTGTTTTCCCCCTGTTCACTTGGGTTGCCAAGAAGCACAGAGCTAAATGTATAGACACGCTCCCATTTCAGGCTCCTGAAATCTTATTCTCCCTCACCCTTTCTCTCCTCACTCTGATAGGCCCTATCTTTATATTATATAGGTTGGATCTACGTGGATAATATTAAACCCTCTTGGAAGAATGCACAGTATATACTGTACATACACACACACAGCAAACATGGTTGCTAGGTAACTTGCCAAGGTCTTAGAGGAAAGTAACGTTCCTTCACCTATAATATTTCATTGTAAATGCCTTCGCTTAGCATCCAATGACCTTATCCACCTATCTCAAAATCACTGGCTGCTCTCTACCATCAGGTACCTGTGTTCCATCAACATCCATCAGGACCAAGGCTCAGCCACCTGTCCCCAGGGTCCCCTTTGTCCCTGGTAGGCACAGACTTGTGCTCCATACTTCTTTGCATTCTCAGCGTCCCAGGAAAGACTGAGCACAGAGTAGGTGCAACACATCTTAGGTAGATGAATTCCTAGTTCAACAATTACGGTTTGGAAGAAGTCTTTGGGCCAAGCAATGGGAAATGACAATGGGGACGCACAGGTGACTAAGGCCCAGTCTGCTCACCAGGTGTTCCCTGTGTGACTGGGACCAGACAGGAAAGCAGGCAAGTAAACAGAGCAGTGGGGCTACCACAGGGAGAAGCACAAGGTGGGGGGGGGGCACTAAGTGACCCCAGAGAAAGGATTCTTGGCTCACTTTGGAGGAACTTGGCCTGACTAGGGGCTCAGAACCAGGGCAGCTAGCCAGAGGTCCCATCTGCAAGAGGTGTCAAAATTTCACGGAATGACTTAGAATTTAAGGCCAAATGTAAATGCATCTCTCCTTTGCAAGAGGGTCTTGAAGGTAGAAATAAAAAATACAAAGCAAAATAAGACAATAAAAAGTCTTGCTTTGCATACCCTAACCCTACTCAGTAATTACTGAGCCAATATTTAAATAGTATCCCCTTGAAAAGAGGAGGTATATTACCCAGCCCAGGACAATTGCACCTCCAACCCCTGCACCTCCCACCTCTGCACCCCTCAGCCCTGCACCCCTGCGGGGCTCAGAGAAGTTTTGCTGGGGAAGGTGACACAGCTGTCCAAGGTAAAGAGACACACAAATGGTGAGGGCACAGAGAGGAGGGGAGAGGCCGAGGGAGCAACGTTATCAAAACACCAGAAGCTGAGGCCGGGAGACCTCATTCAGGAGGGGGAATGGCTAGAAATGCTGCTGGGAAGGCCGGACTGGGAACAACCTCCCTAGCCCTGTTAGCTAAGGAACTCCGCTTAGCAATATGTTTTTTAATGCTGACAGTATCACAGATGTCTCCATTTCCACCTCTTATCACTGTCCTCCTTTGCCCCACTCCACCCCATCCCCATCCCCCCCCAGGCCTTCATCAGAGAGCACCTACTATGTGTCAGGTCACCCAGCAAAGATGTGGGCACTACGATACTAGCCACATGACCCTGGGCACAATCCCTAACCTTGATTGAGTTTCATTAAATGTAAAGGACCTGCACTCTTCACAACCATCCTCATAGTGAGGTCGATATTATGAAAACTTTAGAGCTGAGGAAAGGGGTCTGAGAGATGCAGAGGTGGAGAGCTAGGACCAGAACCCAACCTGTCGGTCCCCCTTGACCACTGCCCTGTGCTGTGGGTAGCTGCGACCTCAAAATCCACAGGTGCTGTCGCTGCGCGGTTACTGTTGTTATTTGCAACAGAAGGACACCTCCCCCGAAGTGCACAGGGGGAAAATAACAATGATAGAACACGACTGATTCTGTATTCAGCCTCGGATTGGAGCCCATGCATAATTTACTCCACTAGCTCTGCAGTCACTTAAGGGCGGGAGAGCCTGCTATAAATTCAGGTCTGCATACAGTAATTTATTTCTTATTTATTTTACTGACACATATCCAGGCCTCAGGTGAGCTCCCCCAACCCCTGCTGCAAGGCACCTGCAGCTCAGGTGGCACGGGGGCCGAGAGGGCGGCCCTGAAAATAAGCCCCACGATGAAAACCGGACCCCACAGATTAGAACCAGGCAAGGAAATTAATTTTCTCTTGAACCGAGATGAAACGCATAGCCACTCCTCCACCCCCTTTTCCATAACACGCGAGGCTGAAAAGGTCGTTCTGTGCCTTTATCCTCCGTTGCTGTCTAGTGATGCACTGAGCGTGCCTCAATGACTAACCTTCTCACTGACCACGGGATTATTTTTCTGAATCACAGAATGTCAAAAGGTGAGGAGGTTTTCTAATATGAAGACCTCATCAGAAAGGGAACAACGAGAGGGAAAAAGGCTGCCACTTTCTTGAGTGATTGCTGAGGACCAACCAGCATGCTAGATGCTATGTATGACGGGGTAACAACCACTGAGTCCTCAATGTAGGAATCGTTGTCCAAATGTCTCATTTCACAGGTGGTCAAACTGTGGCCCAGAGAGGGAAAGTGACTTGTCTCAGGCCACTCAGCAAGTCGGTAGGCGTGTGCCCCTTCTTTCCGTCTCAGACTAAATAAAAAACTCCCCACGTTCTTAGCTTTTGTCTGCATGGCTCCCTTTCCGTCTCCCCGCCCCGTTAACCATCCCTATAGACAAGGGCACTAGGGCAGAGAGAGGCGAAGCCCTGCACCTGGCACTGCTACCTTCCTACAGACACAATCGTTGGAACCTGGGCCAAGCCCATGCTCGTAACACCACACCTGCTGATTTCTTAGTGCCACCCCCATGGTGCCTGCACTTGTCTCCTAACTGCACTACCAGGCTTGCAGAGGGATGCAGAAGGGGCAGGAGGCTTCTGCACCAACGAATCCTGACCCTAGGATACAGGCTGGCCATGGATCACATTTATTGTAATTATTAAGTAACTAGAGGCCCAGTGCACGAAATTCGTGAACCTGTGTGTGTGTGTGTGTGTGTGTGTGTGTGTGTGTGTCACAATTACGGTTTGGAAGTGCAGAGGTTATGTACACTCTTGCCTTCTACCTCTTGGGCTGCAGAGGCGGGAGAGGCTCCCTCCGCTGCCTCTGCACTCGCCAGCCGTGAGCCCGGCTCAGGGCTTCTGGCTAAGCAGAGTTCCCCCTGTGGGAGTGCACTGACCACCAGGGAGCAGCTCCTGTATTGAGCGTCTGCCCCATGGTGGTCAGTGTGCGTCATAGCAACCAGTTGTTCTGCTGTTCAGTCGATTTGCATATTGGCCTTTTATTATATAGGATTATTTATGCTTCCTCCTAATAAATTGAAGACTGAGCACAGAGTAGGTGCAACAAATCTTAGGTAGATGAATTCCTAGTTCAACAATTACGGTTTGGAAGTGCAGAGGTTATGTACACTCTTGCCTTCTACCTCTTGGGCTGCAAGAGCAGGAGGCAGAAGGTCGGGCCCGGCCTGGCCAAGCTGTCTTTCCAGACCTTGGCTCCGTATCCCCTGCCCCTGGGAAGGGAGTGGCTGGGCCTGGGCAACACTCACCCGCAGAACATGAAGATGGTGCTGGAGGTGGCATCGTAGGGCAGAGGCAGGGCCTGCTGCAGGCACAGCTGCTCGCAGCCGCCGTTGAAGCCGTCAGAGCAGTCAATGCCTTTGGAGTGGTCGTAGCAGCCGGAGCCGTCCTTCATGGGCCGTAGCTCCTCGGGACACTGCCCAGAGAGAGAGAGTGACAGGGAGTTACGGCCGAGGCGGCGGCAGGTCCCATCACACCCTTTCCTCCCACCTTCTGAAAAGGTACATGAAGTTCCCTTTGGCCAACGATAGCTGTGTGGCCTTGGTCAAGTCCCTGCACCTCTCTGAACCTCGGTGTGCCCACCTGTACAATGGGACTTTTGCCAGTATCTGCCTTGTAGAATTGTGAGAATGAAGAGAGATAATGTCCCCGAAGTGCCTAGCGTGGGGTGGCTCATGGGCTAACCACACGACAAATGTTAGCTGCTATTAGTATTGACATTGCTGGGAACATCATCACCATCATGCTTATTGTAATTGTGAAATTAGGTCTGCTGCTATAAAGGTCATTTAGAGAGGCAGCCGGATGCAATTTAAAGAGCTTCTACCCAGTATGAGTTTCTATTCAAGCTCATCCCCGTCTCCCCATGTGATCCAGGGCAAGATACTCACCCTCTCTGAGCCTTAACTTCCTCATCTGTTAAATGGGCTGAAGGTGGATCATGAAGATGTATACTTTACTTCAAAATTTGGTACCACCTTGGTACTCATCAAATGTGAGTTCTCTTCCTTCCTGCCTTATATCTGCCACTTCTCCACCGTTGTGCTCGGAGCCCTAAAGGAGATGCCTGCATACTCCCATCAGGAGGCCTTCTAACCAACTTGCTGGTCTCCAGCCTGCTCTCCTCACACCGCCCTCTGAATGGCCATTGGAGTGATATTTCTAAATAGCATCACTTTCCAGCTTAAATAAAAGAATGATTTTTAAGTGACCACAATAACCTGAATCTTCCTTAAGCCGACAGTCCAGGTCCTGGACCCAGCCACGTGCACGTTCCTCCACATCGCCCAACGGGTGCCCTCTGGACCCCAACAAACCTCAACGATCCAACCCTGAGTGGCTCAGACAAATGCTCTTGTTGGTGGGCCTGGCGCCTGCAAAGTGCGCTGTGAACGCAAGATCTTGTGCTGAAGGGACAACTGGCTATTTCACTTAGTTCTCCGCCCTTTGAGGAGGCTGAGCTCATCTCCACTCCAGCAGCTGGAGGAGCCGTTGCAACTCTCCTGTGTGCGGGAGAGACGGCGAGGCACTAAGTTTTCATTTCAGTCATCCTGCTGGCATTTCCTGTCCACAAAGATGAACCCGCAGGGCCCAGCCCTCCCCATCCATCACTGAACACAGCTGATTAAAACGCCTCCCCTCCCCGGTGTACTCCCCCCTCCCAACCAGCTCCCCGGTGCCTTCACTCTGAACAGCATCAATAACAATACACACACACACACACACACACACACAAAGATTAATTTACAAAAACCACAGCAGCAAACAAAAGGTCAGCCCTCCTGGAAATTAAATTTTGCTTAAGAAGGATTCATAATTACAGATGCAGGACGGAGTTCTTCGAGACATTTGAGACTGGCGCCAGGAAGGACGACGGAGAAAGTAGGTTATAAATGGCCTTTGTCAAACTGCAGAAAGGTTATAAGACTGGCCACATTTTGTGCTTAAGAAGAAAAATCAATTTTCCATGTGAGCAAAGTGCTGTACATATTAATACGAGCTCAGAGGAAGCCTCTGCTTGTCTGGGAACACTTGCTGGTAGACATGAGGGCACCTGGTCAAGGGGTCATTTAGAGCCACTGGCTGGTCATGGGGCTGGGTCTGTCTGTCTGTCTGTCTGTCTGTCCAGACACTCACGGATGTAATTTGGATGGAATGACTGACCTTCTTACCAGGTGACGAGAGATATCTGGGGCAGGATATTATAGTTCTCATTCCCTGCGTACACCCTACCACTTTTGTCTTTTCAAAAAGAATGTTCTATAAGCCAGGTATATTCTAAACACGTTACCCATTTTTACTTAGTTAATCTTTCTAGCAAACCTGTGAGGTAGTGTGGTGCTCCCAAAGGTATGTCCCTGTCCTACCCCCTGGGAACTGTGAATGTTACTTCTATGGTACAGTTTTTGCAGGTGTGATATAATTAAGGCCCGTGAGATGAGGAGGTCACCCTGGATTAGCCAGGTAGGTCTGAAGGCCGTCACCAATGTCCTTATGAGAGAGGCACAGAGAGATCACACACACAGAGGAGAGACTACGTGGAGGCAGAGCAGGGATCAGACTGATGTGGCCACAAGCCAGCAAATGCTGCAGCCACCAGAAGCCAGAAGAAGCAAGGAAGTATTCTCTCCTGGAGCACTTGGAGGGCAGACACCCTGCTGACAGCTTGATCTCAGACTTTCAGACCCCCAGACCTGTGAGCAAACACATTTCTGTTGTCTCACACCACCCAGTTCATGGTACTTTGGTGCAGCAGTCCTAGCCAAATGCAATGCTTTTTGTTTTAAGCTCCTTGATTTTGGGGGTCATTTGTTATGCAGCAGTAGATAACTAATACAGTGAGCTGATTGTGTCACCTGCTTAGCCAAGTGGTAGCTGCTGTTTTGAAAGAATTTATAAATCTAGTTTAAGAGATAAGAAATACACATATCTGTCAGACAAAGAACTAGTTATAGAAGAAGCATAAAGGAGTAAAAAGTGAAAACTCTGCTGAAATGAATGGCCAGGGAATATTGGGGTAGGGAGGCCTTGGCCAGGGAAGTCTTGGAGGGTAGAGATGCCACTGGAGCAGAAGGGAGATGCCTTAGGACGCTAGAAAGAAAAAGCTCAGAACCCTTGCCCAGCCATCATGATGCACTTGCCTTGTGACTTTGGAGCCTCAGTTTCCCTCTTTACATGGGGGAGACAGCTTGCAGACAAGACTATGCGGACTGAAAGCAGGTCTAAGTTTCATATAGGCTTTAGGACACTGAGCACCCAGGCCTCAGCTCCCCAGCATGGGAACATCAGTGCCTCTCTTGGAGGCATTTCTGGAAACTAGGAAAAAACAACCTGACAGGCACTCAAGAAATGAATATGGCAGGTGCATGTTTAATTCTTAGAAAGCTGCCAAACTTTTCCGGGGTGGCTGTACTATTTTTTTAAAATATATTTTTATTGATTTCAGAGAGGGAGAGAGAGGGAGAGAAAGAAACATCAATGACGAGAGAGAATCATTAATCAGCTGCCTCCTGCCTGCCCTCTAGAGGGGATTGAGCCCACATGTGCCCTGACTGGGAATCAAACTGTGACCTCCTGGTTCATGGGTTGATGCCCAACCACTGAGCCACACTGCCCAGGCATGGTTGTACTATGCTAAATCCTCACCAGCAGTGCATAAGCAATCCGGTTTCCCCACATCCTCATCAGTATCTGATACTGTCAATATTTTTTATCTTAGCCACCCCGACAGGTGAATAGCAATATCTCACTGTGGTTTTAATTTGCATTTCCCCAATGGTTAATGATGCTGAACATCCTTTGTGTTTATTTTCAGTCTGTATCTCTGCGGTGCGATGTCTCTTGCCCGTTTTCTAATTAGATTGCTTGAGGTTTTTTACTGCTAAGTTTTGAAAGTTCTTTATATTTTCCAGACACTAGACTTTTGTTAGACATGTGGTTTGCAAATATTCTCTCCCCCACTCCGTAACTTGTCTTCAAATGAACTCTCGCAGAGCAAATGTTTTTAATTTTGATAAAATCCAAGTTATCATTTTCTCTTTTATGGATCATACGTTGGAATCTAAGGACTTTTGGCCAAGCCCCAATCCTGAAGATTTTCTCATGTGCACACGTGTGCGTGCGTGTGTGTATGTGTATGTGTATTCTAGAAATATCAATAGCATTTTGTTTTATGGTTGATTCTGTGATGCATTTTGAGTTCATTTTTGCATGAGGTGTGAGGATTACACTGAGGTTTGACATTTTGCCTATGAAAGTGTACTTGAGCCTGGCTGGGTTTCTCAGTGGTTAGAGCATCCCCCTCGGACTGAAGGGTCGTGGGCCGGATCCGGCCAGTTTGAAATGAATAAAACTAAAAAAAAAAAGACCGTACCCTTTTATGTAATGATGTTTACTTTGAATTTATATTAGTTCACACAAACACTCCATCCATGCTTTTGTTCCGGCCCTCCGGTCCAGTTTAAGAACCCATTGTGGCCCTCGAGTCAAAAAGTTTGCCCACCCCTAGGTTAGAGCATCCCCCTCGGACTGAAGGGTCGTGGGTTTGATTCCCGGTCAAGGGCACATTCCTCAGCCATGGGTTCCATCCCTGGCCCCAGTCGGGGCATCTGCGGGAGGCAACCAACCAATGTGTCCCTCTCACGTGGACTCATTCTCCCCCCACCCCTCTCTCCCTTCCACTCTGTCTGAAAATCAATGGAAAATATATCCTTGGGTGAGGATTTTTTTATTTTATTTTATTTTTTAAATATATTTTATTTATTTTTTACAGAGAGGAAGGGAGAAGGATAGAGAGTCAGAAACATCGATGAGAGAGAAACATCGATCAGCTGCCTCCTGCACGCACCCCACTGGGGATGTGCCCGCAACCAAGGTACATGCCCTTGACCGGAATCGAACCTGGGACCCTTCAGTCTGCAGGCCGACGCTCTATTCACTGAGCCAAAGCGGTCAGGGCGGTGAGGAGTTTTTTTAAAAAAAGATAGTGTACCTGCCAGCACCCTTTTCTGAAAAAGCGCGCCCCCCTCCCCCCTCTGTTAAGCTGCTTTCGCACCTCTGTAAAAGAAACACACTGAGCTCACCTTCCTGGCTCATTTCTGGGTTCTGTGTGCTCTTCCACGGATCTGTCTCTGTTCTCCCACCAACCCCACAAGTCTGGGTTACTGTAGCTATTTCAGTCTAGAAACAGAGTCGACTGAGTCCTTCCATTTTATTCCTTTTCAAAATAAGTCTCGCCCATGGTAGCTCCTCTGCCTTTCCACATACGTTTCAGAAAAAATCTAGTCTATATCTATTTAAAGAATCACGCTGAGGTTCTGACAGAGATTACATTAAACCTTCATGTCGATGCGGAGGGAACGGAGATTTCTCCTAGAATGATGATGTCTAAGGAGGGTCTGTCTTGTGAGGCTGCCTTTCCTGGCACTTTGGCTGAAGAGAGCGGGCCTTTGGAGTTGTCGTCCCTTTTTGTTTTGTTTGTTCTGGTCTTTGCCAACTGTGTTTCGGTCGCTGGTTCCTTCCACTCCAAATTTGGGACATGAGGGGAAGAAAGAAATTCCAAAGCACTGAGCACCATATCTTTTTTTGGGTCCCCAAATCCCTAGCTGGCCTGCCTTCTTTTCTCCACTTCCCACAGCCCTATGTTTGTTTCATATGTAACCTACAGGCTTTTTAGTTGCATTTCATGGGAAGAATCGAGAAAGGACATTGACTCCCCCAACAGCCTGTTTTTGCACAGCCCTAGAGCTCAGAATGTATTCTTACTAAAAAAAAACAACACATTTTTTTTGGCATTTCTTTAAGGAAGAATATAAGATAAAGAAATAAGACCGCATGTGACTTTCAATGTCTAAAATATTTACTGCAGGGTCCTTACACAGAAAAGTTGCTGATACCCGCCCCCCATCTCCTGCCCTCCCAGACTTCAGCCTACAGCAGTGGTCGGCAAACTCATTAGTCAACAGAGCCAAATAACAGTACAACGATTGAAATTTCTTTTGAGAGCCAATTTTTTTAAACTTAAACTACATAGGTAGGTACACTGTTATTAACTTAATTAGGGTACTCCTAAGGCTTAGGAAGAGCCACACTCAAGGGGCCAAAAGAGCCGCATGTGGCTCGAGCTTCAGTTTGCCAACCACGGGCCTAGGGAAATGCATCTTAAGTTTATTCCAAGTACAGCTGGAAGGCACTGGAGGGCTGTTGGCAGGGGAATGAGGTGATTTGATTTGCTACTTTACAGAGATTACTGGTTAGTGAATTCAATTATCTGTAAGCACTTTATTAGAATCATAAAAGGGGGCCTGGAGAGGCAGGCCTTGGGGACCAGGAGTGGCTAAAGAAAGGGGCAGGTCTATCTGATGACGACCCCCCTCCTTGGAGGGCTGCTCCTTTGCCTGGAGGTTCTGCAGTAAGTAGGTGGGAGAGCTGGGCTCTAACCCCCTCAGCTGGGCTCCAGGACTTCACAGTCCCCACTGGGCTCCAACCCAGACAAGGACCCACAGGGGGACCCTGGGCCTGGGTCCCTGAGCCTGAAGGCCTTGAAGACTGTGAGGGAAGGGGCATCCAGGGGATCCCCAGCTGTTCCCATCACAGGCTGGCCCTCCCCCAGCCTCCTCCTCCATCCCCTGAGCCTGCTCTCCCTCTTTCCCAGCCCAGCTTTGCATCAGGACCAAGCCATTTGTTTCTGTTTATAATTATGCATTTTAATGTTCATTAATTATGGAATGCAAATTGCTCCGAGTGCAAACTTTGTAATGAGCTGCTCTCCCATCCCGCCCCCAGGTCTAGAAGGTGGGCCAGCTGTTCTGAGCAGAGAGGAAAACAACCAACTTACAAAGCAGAAGTTTCCCTGGGGCCTGAGGCTCTCCTAGTATATCAGCTTGGAAGACCTCCCGAGGTGCTGGAGGAGAGCCCTGCCCCTCCCCGGGCTCTGGGGGACATCGGTGTGGACATTCTCTGGCACCTTGGGCCTGAGGGGCAGGGTGCGGAAAGAACTCCAGCCTTGAACCCAGCCTCTTGCAGGCTCTCACTGAGCTAGTCACTTGGTGTCTCTGGGCCTCAGTTACAACATCTGTAGACCTGATCATGACCAAACCATCCCCAGAGTGGGAGTGGCAGACCAATGGATGCTGGAGAGGAGAAACCAGCTCCCATCAAGCCTTTCATGGCAACGATGAAATGCGACAAGGCGGCAAAGGTGAGGTTAGATATGAATGACAGGCTCGGCACACCATCAGCCACTTGGGATCCTGCAGCTGCGAGGGAAATCAGCTACTTCCTTCCTGCGTGCCTTCCCTCTCCGAGCCTCAGTCTCCACATCTCTACACCAGAGAAAAGAAGTCCTGCCTCCTTGGGCTTGTGAGAGAACCAAACCAGATCCAAGCCCTGCCCACAATGGCAGGGCCTCAAAACAGGACAACGCTGTGGTGGATGCCTTGTTACCTTCCCCCAAGTGGGAAATGCATCCAGGAGCCATGGGAGGGGACCCCACACATGCAGACAGGGGAGGAAGACGGCCAAAGGCAAGTTTTGCTCTTCCCAGCAATGTTCAGGTAGGACCAGCACCATCCTGTTCACTTTTCGGATGAGGAAACTAAAGCCCCCAGAGGCCAAGTGAATTGCCCAAGGCCACACAGGAAAGGGGAGTCTCCTGTGTCCACCTTAAAGGGTCCCCGACTGCCACCAGGTGCTCTCTCCTTTGATGCACATGGAGGTAGAGGGTTAGGATGTCTTGGTGGTTTGGACTGGTTCCAGGACTCTACAAACTTCCGGGGAAGGTCACTGGTGGGTAAGAGAGGACTTAGAAAGGTTGCTGGCAGTGATCTCCCATACACAGATCAGAGATATCAGCCTGGGAAGAGAAGGAAGTGAAATGGATATTTCTTGAGCACCTACTATGTGCTGAACGTTTATCCATGTGCTGTTTCTTCAATCCCTACAACAAAACTCAGGGGCACCTCTAAGCTGTACCCATTTCACAAGCAAATTTACTGAGGAGCACACAAGCTAAGTAAGGGCTGCTGAGCCCTTTGGTACACACCATCCCTTGGACTGGAGGCTGGGATGGCCTGGCTCTCCTTGTCCCAGGAGGCGTCGGGTGTACTTGCTGGGGTGAGGGGGAGTGGAGGCCCAGGCCCCCGCCCTCTCCCTCCTCAACCTCAATCTGTCACCAAGGCCACCATCACCCGGCTGTCACAGCCGGCATTGATTTGGACGGCCAGAGCATCGAGAGCCCCTTATTACTAGGAGTTTTAATCAACTCATGCCAATTCAGCTGCCACTCAATGTGTGCTGGGCTGTGATGCTGACAGGGAGGAAGGGGTGGGCATGCAAAAAAGGATTAAGGGATCAATATCCCTGGTAATGGAGGGCTGAAGCCCTGGGCACCACCAGGGGATCTGGGGCCTCCTGGAGAAAGCAGAGCCTGTCCCCAGCCCCAAGGGGAGCTCCCGGACACACAGCCCAAGCCTCCCTGCCTCACCTGGCCCTCCACCCAGCTCTGGAAATGGCCCCGCACACACCCAGCAGTGCCTGCTGCATGCAAGGTCCTTGGTCCCTGCTCTGCCCTCGGCCGGGCCTGCCCTGATCTTCTGGGAGATTCCTATGTATCTATCATTTACAGCTCAGAGAGCCCCCCACGCAGGTCCTTCCTGACCCCCAGAGCATAGGGATGCTAAGGAGACAGAAAGAAATGAAGTTGAATCCAGACACTGCTACTGCCTAGCTGTGTGACTCGGGGCAGGTCACCACACCTTCCTGACCTTGGTTTCCCCATTTAAAAACAGACTTGATAATGAAGAGCTGCCTCCTGGGGTGGCTGGGAGCACAGGGCCACAGCGGACAAGACAAAGGACCCTCGTGTGGAAGCCCCTACTTCCTTTCGATGCCAAGTTGGGAGGCATCATTTTCCCTTCTCTCCCTTGTTAATGACTCTCCCAGCAGGCGGGCTGGGTTCTGGTTCACAGTGCGTCTTCCCGTGAATCTCTGGGCCTTTGAGGGGAGTGTCACACACACAGTGTCCTCCCCTCAGCATCAGCCCAGTGCCCAGCACAGGGCAGGGAGTCACCTGGGGTGGCCCTCGGGGTCAGGCGGGCCCGGCTTGAGTCTGACCTGGCTTTGCCCCTTACTAGCTGTGCAATGTTAGCCAGTCACTTCATTAACCTCAGAGCCTCAATTCTCTCAATACAAAATGAGCCTAATTATACCTACTCAGACTTGCTACGGGGGAAAGAATCAGACATCTGATGATGTCCCTGGCATAGCGCCTGGTGCATGGGAAGCTGTCCACTGTTATAAAAATTTAGCTCTTGTGATTACTATCACTCAGTATTTGCTGCACGGTGAATATTTTTGGAATGTAATAAGATGTCTGGTTGCATGGCTTAGTTCTGGCCTGAGTTCCAGTGAAATACCAACAAGCTATTCTCCCCTCCTGCCAGCCGTCTGGGCTGCATCACACACTGAAGACACGAGAAAGGGAAAGCCAAAGGCTCTGAGCACCTACTGTGGCCCGGTTGCCACACTGGGTGTCTTCCTCTTTCTCCTGAGGAAGGCCCACCATTCTGTGAGCTTGCTCTTGGTACCCCGATGTTTCAGAAGAGGGAGCAGCCTCGAGGCCGGAAGTGCCTTTGCTGTGTCGCTCAGCTTCCCAGGACTAGAGCCGGGTGCAAGCATGGCCTGTCTGACTCCCAGCCCATGCTCTCCCCACCGCACCGCAGGGCCCCATCCTCTGGAGACGCAGACGAGTAGGGGTGTGCTGGTCCCTGACCTCCAGGAGAATCTAGACCAACTAAAAAAATTAGGAGGGCAACCCTGAGCGGGAGGGAAGTCATGGTTCAAGATGGCTTATGCTTACGAATAGTGCTGGAATGGCCACAGTGCTGAAACCCGTGGCTGGATTTGCATGATCACGGCTAGCTAGCAGGAATATGATCACCTGTCTTTCCCATTAGAGGACTCCAGGGCATTAGGAGACACCAGCTACGATCCCTGCTTCGGGCACTTCCCTTCCCGTCTCTGGCCCTCCATCTTCTCATCTGTTCAACGAGAAAGGTGCCTGCACGTCCCTGGTTCTCTGCAAGAGGCTGCAGGCACCCCAAGGGAGGTCAGGTGGGAGGTTCACATAGTAGGTGGACCCTGAGCTGGGGAGCCCTGCAGAAGGGCTGCTCTAGGGGGAGCGGCCTTAGGGCATTGCTTGCTGGTCATCCCCTCAGCCTCTTCAGACGACTGGCTATTCTCCTGGTGGGAGGCACCAGGCCTCTGCCACTCTCTCTGGAGCTCCCCAGGACCTGCATGGAGAGGGCGTTCGGTCCAGCAACGGCCCCCTCAAAGCCTCCTGTCCTCCAGGTCACCGAGGTGAGGAAGCCTGGGGCCCAGCCCTCCGGGGGCATCGGTTCCGAAGGGGGGTGGGCCCGGGGAGAAACGTGCGTGTGCCCATTCTTACAGTCCTTGAGGCTGTTTGTGTGGCACAGGTGAGCACGGAGGGCCGAGAGAAGGGAGGCCAGGGAACACTTCCCCAAGCACATCTGCCAGGAGACCTGAAGAATGGCTACTCAATAACTGTCTGGGGATGGTAATGAATAGCCTGTGTATAGCTCATTAATAACAATAATAGCTCGCACTCAACAGTGCTGAGCGTGTGCCAGGCACTGCTCTAAATGTGTTGTGAATATTCACTAGGATTATCAACCGCGGCCGGATGGCGTTGGTACCACTACGCTCCTCACGTGGGGACCTTTCATTACTGGCTGGCTCGCACTGGCTGGTTCCACTTCCCCATCCTTTGGAGCTACAAAGTCCACCGGCAGCTCCGGGCTGCATCCCCACACCACACCTTCTTATGGGTCGCCTGAGAGATGACTTCATAAGCAGGCTGGCCTGGGGAGGCATGGAGCAGCAGCCGTGGAGCATATGCTTCTGTGGGAATAGATTCATCACGCATGTGTTGAGTGTAATGTTGGGCGTTTCGCATATTTTATTATTTTTTTGTCGCCGACAGCAATGTAAGAGAAAGAACGAGAAGGAAAAAGGCCTACCCCTGAATGGAGACAGACGCCATATATGTTGGACGCTGAGGGTCCCCAAGTCCAAGGTGACTAGAAGTGGGCAGGGCATAAAGTACCAGCTCTGACACTCACCTCCCCGCCACCCACAGCAAAGCACCCACCATCCTGCCCCAGGGCGGGTGCTGCAAGTCTTCCTTCTTTTCTTTTCTTTTTTTTCCCATATACCTTCTTGTTATTGACTTCGGAGAGGATGGGAGAGGGGGAAAAAGAGAGAAACATCAGTGATGAGAGGGAATCATTGATCGGCTGCCTCCTGCACGCCCCCCACTGGGGACGGAGCCTACAACCCAGCCTATGCTCTGACCTGGAGTGGAACCATGGAACCGTGACCTCCTGGTTCATAGGCAATGCTCAACCCCTGAGCCACGCCGACCGGGCTGCAAGGCTATTTGACAGCCCCCTGGCACGCTCCTCTAGCTGCTATTTGCTGAGTACTACCGAGCGGCCAGACGCTGGGCTCCCCGGCCACCCATGTGCAGGTGCTGCCATGCAGGTGAGAAGACTGACAGGTCACTGACACATCCATGTCCTCATAAACGCAACAGGGCCCTGTGCTCCGGAAAGCCCGACCCCGGACCAGCGCTCTCAATGCTCCCACCAAGGTTACTGGTGGCCTCCAGCTTTGGGCTCTGATCCGGTGCTGCCAATCTGGATCGGGGTGACGCGGGGCACCTCGCTGCCCGTCACCATCACAGAGTGGGGGCGGCAGTACCACTGGGCTGGGGTGGATCCAAGGTCCAAAGTGACACTGAGCAGTCGCTCAAGAGACATTCGTTCTCTTTCTCTCTCTACCCCCACTCCTTGCCTCAGGCTTTCCTCTCCCCCAGAATGAACTCGAGCTGTCACATTTTAAAATATGCCTTCGGAAAAGCCTGCAAGGTTTGGGACCAGCTGGAAAAATAAATAAATAATATGCTTGCGTGGGTGCTGGTGCTTCAAAGGACCGGAATCGACACCAGAGGGGAGCAGCAGGGCAGGAGCCAGTCTGTCCTGTGTGCGTGCCCAAAGGAGGTATCTATGTGTGGTTCCCGGGGGCAGGATCCGAAGTGGCAGTGTTTGGCTAGGTCAGTGGTTGGCAAACTCATTAGTCAACAGAGCCAAATATCAACAGTACTTCTTCAAAACAGACTCGCCCAGGCCGAAAACCGACTTCTGCGCATGGGCCACGAAGTTTCAATCGCACTGTACGTGCGCCCGCACGTGGTGTTTGGTGGAAGAGCCACACTCAAGGGGCCAAAGAGCCACATGTGGCTCGCAAGCCGCAGTGTGCCGACCACGGGGCTAGGTAAATGGACTGGGAGCTTTCTGCCAGCCAGGACACATGCCCAGGGCTGTTTGGGGCCCCGCAGAGTGTCCCACACATAGTAGGTACTTAGGGTTGCATTGTGAATGCAGCTAAAATTGAAGTAAGTCCGTGGATCACTAATTTGTGCTTCAACCAGCAGAGATCAGGTCTCCTAGCTCAGTGAGGTGCCGAATGCTGGAACTCCCACCAACAGCAATTAAAAAAAAGTGTATTCTGTGTCTACATAGGTGGGGAAACTATAAAGAAAAGATTAGGGACATGATTAGTATAAAAGTCTGGGCTGTGGTTACTTCTGCAGGGGAAGACGGACTAAGGCCTAGTCCATGAGAAGTTGGAGAATATAAGGGAGAAGACATATTTTCAATTAATAATAATAGTGATTATCTCTCCCCCATGTATCCCAAGACCCATGATAAAAGATCAAAGACTGATGATGAAAGATAAAAGGAAGCTACACTGTATGAAAAAGTAAATCTGAGACTATAATTTGGGATACCAGGGCTCAAGCCAAACTTAGTGCTTGTGCTTTTGGGCTCCATCTGCTCATCTTTATTTTCTACATAAGGAAAGAGGTTTACATATTGTTAAGATCAAGATAGGGAGCCAGTTCTCTTTAAAAAAGAAAAAAGGAAATGCTCCTTGAAAAGTATGTACAAAGACATGCAGCGCTGATATAGAAAGGTGCCCGCAAAAAACACAACTTTATGCTTCCATTTCTAAACGTACATATATAAATTCTCATTTATAGTTGCAAATGTAGAGGGGTAAAATGTATAGCAAGAAATATATAAACCAAAGTGTGTGTGACAAAGTTATTTCTAACGTGAGTGAGTAGTAGAGAAAGAGGACCTTGGTTTATACATTTCAGCAGTGTTTGAATTTGTTTTATTTTATTTTACAATGAGCATGAGTTACTGAACAACAACAAAAGAAAGCAGAGAAGAAAAGTGTCTAATTATGAGCATTCCAGCAGCTATGGGCTCTGTGCTCACAGCACTCCGCACATTCCCGGAGAACCTTGCAGGGGCTGGGTCTGACCCCGCCCATCGCCTGCCTCCTCGTTTGCCCCTCTCTGTGCTGACTGACCCTCTGCGTTTGGACTCTCCCACTAGCATCCATCGCATCGTGCACATTTCACCAGTCTCTACCCCCTACAGTACCACTTTTATTTTATCATTCTTCTTTCCAAGGACTTGTTTGGCCAAACCCCATAGCCCCGTGGTCGGCAAACTGCGGCTCGCGAGCCACATGCGGCTCTTTGGCCCCTTGAGTGTGGCTCTCCCTAAGCCTTAGGAGTACCCTAATTAAGTTAATAACAATGTACCTACCTATATAGTTTAAGTTTAAAAAATTTGGCTCTCAAAAGAAATTTCAATCGTTGTACTGTTGATATTTGGCTCTGTTGACTAATGAGTTTGCCAACACTGCCATAGCCTGTTAAAAAAAAAAAGCCCAGCCGGTGTGGCTCAGTGGTTGAGTGTCACCCTATGAACCTGGAGGTCACAATTGGATTCCAGGTCAGGACACATGCCCAGGTTCTAGACTCGGTCCACGTTTTGGGGGCAAGCAGGAGGCAGCCAATCAATGATTCTCTCTCATCATTGATGTTCCTCTCTCTTTTTCCCTCTCTCTCTACATATATCTATATCTATATGTCTATATCTATATCTATATCTATATTTTAAATTCTATCCCACACCTTCTCCCACATTGTGGAATACAACGCAATGGGAAAACTGTCCTTATAGACGTCTATTCTAAATATACAAATAACTCAAAGCCTTCTGCTCAGAGCCACCTTGTTTATAATGGATAAAGTTAGAAACACTCAACATGTCCATCACTAAAACAAAGTAAACAATGGTATATTCCTGTCCATGGAATATAGGCAACCACTGCAAACGACGTTATGAAGAATGTGCCCTAGATGAGGGTTCTGGCCTCTGGCAGCGTGGCTTTCAGTCCTGCTCTAGAACGTAGGAGCTATGTGGGCCTCAGTGAGCTATTTAAGTTCTCTCTGCCTCAGTTTCCCCACCTGGAAGAACAGGGGTATAAGAGTGAGATCCATCTCAGAGGTGCTGGACCACAATGAGCACTCAGACCATCTTAGCTCTCATCGCCACCTCCACCACCATCACCATCACCATCAAGATCCCAGCAGGAAACACCAGAGAAGGGGACTAACAGCTCCCCAGTTCCCTGCCTGCTCCGGGAGAGGTGCCGGCCCCTTCTGTCTGCATCATCTCAGTGAGTCCGAATAGCAGTTTGTCAGCTTTTCTTATCCCATGTCGCTCAACAGGAACCTGAGACCAGAGGCCTTGAGTGATTTGTCCCAAAGCCACACGGCTAGTGAATGACAGAGAGTTTTGGGCCCAGGGCTCTCTAATGCCAGAAAATGTGCTTTAAACAGGATACTGACCTCCTGGAGGCGAAGGCGATGGTGGGAGAAAATAACTGCCCTTTGAGAACATATATTGATGAGGACATAGATTTCAGGAATCGAAAGGGACTTTGGCCCCTCCCAAGGCCGGTCCCAAACTGCTTCTCTGGTTCTAGGGTACTGTCTCCCGGAATGGCTGGCACCTGCTCCGAAGTCCTTCATCCCAGGCCTGCAGCCCACAGGCCGCAGAACCCGGCCGCAGCTCCCATCCCTGCCTCCAGGGGGCTCCTCTCCTTCCTGTCCTTTTTCCAGGAATCCATGGGTGAAACCTATCACTTTGGAAGGGTGGGGGCTGCTCCCTGACTTTTACAGAGAATGACTTCCACACAATAAGACCAGCTGACCAGAAATGCCATCAGACCCAGCAAACGCAGGTCCCAAAGAAATAAAACGAGGGGGGTTGGAATAAAGGCTTCAAATGTCACACAAAGAATAAAAAAAAAAAACACGTCATAGCACAAAAAGATGAATAGGCTTGATGAGAATGCCACACATCATCTCAGAAACCTCCCCTCCCCTTTCCTGGAAGTTTACAAAGGAAAGATGCAAGCACAGAGCTCCCCGGAGGGACAACTCCTCCTTTTCACCCCCAGAGCCTTGTGTGCAAGCACCGAGTCAATGGGCACCGTTCCAATTTCCTTCTTTTCTAACCATCCCCACCCCCTTTTCTCATACTCATCCTCTTTTTTTAAATTAATCCTCACCTGAGGATATTTTCCCACTGGTTTTCAGAGAGAGTGGAAGGGAGGAGGAGAGACACAGAGAGAAACATCAAACGTCAACATGCCGGGGATCCAGCCTGCAACCAAAGTAAGCACCCTTGACAGGAATCGAACCTGGGACCCTTCCGTGTGCGGGCCGACACTCCATCCACTGAGCCAAACTGCCTAGGGCTCACACTCATCCTTTTTTATCTTCCTCCAGGTTCCTGGATGCAGAGGAGGGAGAAGGAATTCTGGACACTGAAGGAGGGTGGAGAGAGAGAAGTGCCCCCTCCCTTGACGTCCCTGACACTGGGGACGTTCACTTTGTCCTGGTGAACCACACGCAGCTGGTGGAAGCTGACATCTGATGAGTTAGGAGAACGGGCTTTGGGATTAGACAGCTTTGAATACCTGCTCTGCCTTTACCCGGCTGGTTGGACGTGGGCAAGTTTCTCGCGCTTTCTGAATCCGTTTCCCCGTGGACAACGGAGGAGTGATAACAGTGCCTGTCTCATAAGGTGGCCCTGAGGAGTCAAGGTGATGCTGTTCACAGCATGTATCCCAGGGCCTGGCACATCACAGGCCTTCGGAAGCTCTATTATCTATCTCCATCAGTACTAGCGCTGATATTGGTGGTAGCATTGATTTGTTCATCAATAGCACCAGCTCCCTAATGCTATCAATACTAATATCAGTGCTGGTGTTGCGGATGAAGGTGTATATGGAGAATTCTCTGTCTCAGGACTTGAGGGCACTTGGGATGAAGACACCACGTGGGAGATGGTCCACCCTTTAAATACTCTTTCCCAATCCAGGAGTCTCTGAGTTTCCCTAAGGATGCTTTGCCTCCTGACTTTGCATATTTCTAAAGATTTTTTTTGCGGGGGGGGGGGGGTGGGAGGAGGGGAGAAAAATGTGGCCAGCACCACTCCTCCTGTTTTGGACTTTGGCACAGCCTGCCCTGGTTCTGCTGTGCATCCATCACACCCCTGTCGCTGACCGGCAGGGATGGGCTGAGCTCTGAGAGTCTGTTGCTGGGGAGGAAGAACCAGTTCCCAGGGGCCAGGCCCACCGAGGCTCAGCCCTGCTCCACCGCCGGGCGGATGGGGTTGGGTTTTCCAGGTCAGCAGCGCCTGGGCTGTGCTTCAAAGTGACTCCTCACTCTGCGGCCCCTCCTCACCCGCGCGTTCCCTGCCCCTCTTGAGTTCTGTTTCCTTTCATTATAGTCCAACTGAGTCATTAAAGGCTGGAGAAGGAGGGATGGAGAGGACCCGCCTCTCTCCTAAAATGAGCCAGATTCCAGGTTTTGCCTCCTGCTGAGCAGTGCCAAGAGGCGCCTGACCTATAACAAATGAAAATTCATATCTTTAGGCATCTTGACTTTTTAAAAGGCAGTTTTTGTTGTTGCCTCTCAGCATTTCTGGGCAACCAGGGGTCCTTGAGTTTTTCCATAGGGAGGCCAGGTGGCATTTTAGGTCAAATGGAAAGAGAACAAGAGGGAGAAGAGCAGGTGAGAATGCGGCTGGGTGACGAGAGGATGGAACGGAGTGGGACTGGTCTGGAAGCCAGAGATAGGACTAGAACTGCCACTAGACATACCCCTGCCCCCAAAGGCACCATCACTCCCTAGGACCCGGCCAGGGTGCCAACCCCCGCACCTCCCACTGCCCTTTCTATGAAGACTCGACCGGCTCACTGGGCCCCTCCTTCCTCTATGTATCTTCACAGCCCCTCTTTTTCCACCAGACAGTTTCGTTTTTCTCATGTACCAAGTGGAGACAGTCAT
The DNA here is from genome assembly GCF_000147115.1 of Myotis lucifugus. NCBI lineage: Eukaryota > Metazoa > Chordata > Mammalia > Chiroptera > Vespertilionidae > Myotis > Myotis lucifugus. The sequence continues at coordinate 367,547 of NW_005871135.1, forward strand.
AAAACCTAGCTCAGAGGATGACTGTGAGAATTAAATTGGCTGAAATAAGCAATGCACTTAGAATCATGCCTGGCACCGGCACTGTGTGGATGATTGCTCTTCTATGACTAGCTTTTCTCTCTTGTGAAATGGATATAATGATCCCCATCTAGGAGTATAGTTACAAGCATTTGCTGCCGTGAACATAAGGGAACTGGCATACAGTCGGTGCTTAGTGAGTGCCTGGTCTTTCCTACCGCCACTGCCCTTCTCCACACCACTCTGCCAGTCCTGTTGGGTATTCTTGTGCAAATACCAAGTGATTTGTGCCAGGTTACAACCGCAGCCCCGCTGGCTGAAGTGCACCTCCTCTTGGGAACTAGCCTATAAAACAAGGCGGGGCTCTTGGTTTTGTCTCTTTTGATCCATTCGCGGTCCTGCACACTAAATAGATCTTTGGGATGCTGCAGTGGCTGATGCTCTGTGGCCAAAACTGTAGGAAGGTGCAACTGGGAGGAGGAAGGGCCTTGGGATCAAATTTTGATTGGATCACTGCTTCCTACAGGAACCTGAGTGATTCCCGCATCTCCTCAGGCCTTTGTCTCCCTGAATGTATAAGGGGAGAGGTGCTGGCCTGGATAGGGCTTCTCCAGGCTCCTTTCCTGCGGGGGCAGCTTGGTCTGTGAGTTCATCCTGTAGGTAAATGGGTAGATGACAGACGGCCACACAATTCCTATGGACAGGCCAAGTACTGTTCCCTCCCTTGGATCTGAGCTGACCTAATGGCCTGACCGATGGAACGTGGTAGGAATGATGTTCTGGGACATCTGAAACCCGTGCTAAGAAGCCCTGAAGCCCCTGCCTAGGCTCTTGGAACACTCGATCTTGGGATGCTTCTTTTGCACACCCAGCCTCCCTGGTGTGAGATGCCCAAGCCAAATGCAGAGGCATGGGCAGGCACTGGAGTTGACAGCCCCAGCTGAGGTCCAACACAGCCTGAATCCACCGGCTGGCTGCCAGCCCCAGCCCCAGCCCCAGCCCCAGCCCCAGGCCCAGCCCCAGCCCCAGACAGGTAAGTGAATGGGCTCTCGCGGACTCAAACCCCCCAGTCTCAAGTACCCCACCTGTCCTGGACCAGAGGCCAACCACCCAGCTAAGCCCTTCCCATATTCCTGACCCACACAACTGTGAGCAAAAGAAACTAGTTGTACTAGTTGTTTTACGCCACTGAATTTGGGGCCAGTTTGCTATGCAACCATGGATCATTGGAAGGAAGAGGGGGGGGGGAGAGCTGTGAATTGGCATTTATTTCACTTGATTGCCTGGGGTTGAGTCCATCAAAGGGCCCCTTCCCAAGCCCGGAAACCAGGATAACTCAGAGGAACAGCTTGAGTGACATGCTTCCGGGGCAGCAGCGACAGAGAAGGTGGAACTGTCCTCAACATCATGCCATGATTAAGTGCTTACAATTTTCTCTGGTTTTGTCCTCTATCTTGATTACAATTTTTGCGATGTTTATTCTGCCACACACAATAAGTGAAAACATAGCTGACTTTTTAAACCGCCTCGCTGATGTAATTGCGTTTGTCAGGTTGATACCATTTCTAATAGATAACAATTTTCTACTCTTCAGCACCTTGTAGCGGAAAGCAAGTCTCCCTCCCTCTTCTGACGCTTTGCTCATTGTCACTTCCTCCACCCTGGTCAGGAGGCGAGTGTATCCTTGGAAACAAGTGAAAACTGAAATAACAGGATAATTCCTCATGTAGTATCTCCTGCATCACCCTCCCTTTCCATAGTCTCATTCACCCTGCATTGTTTTTTTTTGTTTGTTTTTTTTTTTTGCTGTTCTAACAAATTACCATGAACTGGCAGTTTAAGACAACACAAATTCATTATCCTACAGTTTCATAGCTTAAAAGTCTCCCTGGGCTAAAAGCAAGGTGTCAACAGAACTGCACTCCTTTTCTGGAGATTTTGTGGGGGTTCCAGTCTAGCTTTTTCCAGCGTCTAGAGACTTTCCTTAGCATGTACCCCCTTCCTCCACCTTCCAAGCCAGCAACAGGGCGCCGCTCTGAACTCCTGCCGCCTCCCTCCTCCCCCTTTCAGGACCCTGTGATTCTACTGGGCCCACCTCATAATTCAGGACAAACTCTCTCTTTAAAATCAGTTTATCAGCAGCTTTAATTCCACATGTGAATTTAATCCCCCTCTGATGTATTCACAGGTTCCAGGCATTAGGATTTGGACACGCTTGGGGGATCCATTCTTCTGCCTACCACACACCCGATGACCCTCTCCAATTTGGGCAACTGCATACGAGAGGACCACAGCAGAACCAGAAAACCAAGCAAAGTAGTCATTTAAAAAAATTGGGTTTAAGAAGTTGAAGTCTAATTAGAAGGTAAAATAATAATAATAAATAATAATAATAAATAAAAGAATCTGTCATCTGTTACAGAAGGATCATTTGAGCTGAGGGAAGAGAGGAATGTTAAAAGTCAAACAGGATGGCCTTATAAATGCTGGTGAATATGCTTAAAAGACATCCTGTGCTCTATTCCCTTCAGGCAAAGAAGATGATGAGGAAAGAAGAGGATGAGGAAAGAAGAGGATTTTTAAAGAAGAAAATCACGTGGGTTTAAGGGATCTGAAGGCAAAGGGGATCTGCGCCTCTCCTGCCAGGTAGTATCTGGTGGATGGCAAGCATGGTCCTGTGCCGTCCCTGCCATAAAAGCAGGCACCTATAAATGTCTGTCTGGGTCAGGAGGGCTCCAGCCAGCTCCCCTCAGACCCTGGCCTCGGGGTGGTGTGGGAGAGCTGCTGGACTTGCCTCAGGCTCCCGTAGGGTGGAGAAGCCATGTGATGAGTTCAGCCAGCTGGACTCAAATGACCTGTGGCAGGGATGTACAGAACACGGCAGCAGATGCTGGAATGGAACACGCACCTGTACATCACATGGGAAAGGGGGGCCTGACAATAGAGAGAAAAGAGTGGTGGCCCAGGGCCAGAGGAGACAGCAGGTACCAGGACTGAGAGGTGACGGTCCAGCGCAAAGCACCCCCCTGACCTCCGTGCCTTAGACACACACCAGGTGCCCCCTGAACTTGGATGTTTAGGAAGAAGGAGGAGGCAGGAAACCCAAACTGACTGGAATTAAGTTTCTACTACTAATGAATGGAGCAAAACAAAAATGAAATTCAGTTACAGAAACATTAAAAAAATTAAATACGGCGTGTTCCTGAATTTTCGTGATCCCAAATATCATATCCAGAACATAAAAACATCAGCAATTGAGGTTCTATCATCTCACACATAAATGGCACTTTGAAAATCCCAAATCATTTGCAGTTATACTCTTGGATTTTGCAGGAAACCTATGAGTTCAAGAGCAATTGCTTCCTTTTTAATAGATTAATAAACAGAGGCTAATGAGGTCACCATGGATTATAAAGCTCTCCAATGACCACATCAGCGCTTAAGCCCAATTCACCCAAACCAGCCTTCTTCCTAATGTTCTTTGCTGCCACCTCCTCTCAGCTCCACAGGAGAGCAACCCAATATTCTTCTTCTGGCACTAAGAATAATGTCGAAGACATGTCATTGGGCCTCCATCCCATTCCAACCTTGGAAAGTCCGTTTGCTTCCCACATGGGTGAGGGAAGCTACTGTCCAGGTTTGTCCTGGGTGTAGACATGCCTTGGGAACTCTAAACGTGCTCTAAAAATATAAAGCATTGTTTTGCCGTATGGATGTTATTAAAAGAGGGGCTGTCAGAAAAAGTTCCTCTTTGCAGGCATGATGAAGAGCCTGCAGAGAAATGAGAGAGATGTTACATTTCAGTGTGAAAGCTGATACTCATCCGTCTCCTCTGAAGTCGCGGAGAGAAAGCCTGCCTTACAGTCATCGAGCCCTGAAGTTGCAGCTTCAACATTAGATCCTTAATCTAGTGAGGAAGGTCTTTGACAACCTCATCAGACTGTGGAATTTTCTCTTCACCTCCAGGGACCGAATGTTCTTTCCCCCCATCTCTTCATCTTTCCAGTTTACATTAATGAGAGGGGAAAAAAGACAATTCTTGCCCACACACACACACACACACACACACACACACACACACCTCCGCATTCTGAGGCTGCATTCTTCTGGGACATTGAACCTCAAGCAGGAGCTTAATTAGTTCAGGAAAAGAGAACTGATGGGAAAAGGGAAAAGAGACAGACAACTTAACCTTTTCAGAAATGTCGGCCTCTTGTTCTGGAGACAACACCATCCTTGTGTTTGTCTACTGACCTGCTCTGAGACTCAGCCAAACCCTCCTCTCTCTCACTGGGCCTCACCTTTCCAATATGCAAAGTGAAGGGTTGGGTCGCAATAGTCTGCAGGACACAGCTGCTGATGCATCCACAGCCCCTCTTTCTGCTGCTAGCACCCTGCTTTTCCTGGAGAGTCTACGCCTTCCCCCCGACTCACTACCTCGTATTTTAGGTGCGGTGGCCACTTGGCCCAAGCCCCAGGAATGACTGGTTCTGGGTTGACCCCATCCTTCCCCCTGACCACAGTGATTGGTACAGGGAAGGGCTGAGAATCAAGTTGGTCCATGACTTTATGAGGAATCCCGTGACTTCAGGAGGAACTTGGAGGAGATGTTCTTGTCCTGCAGGACGCACTGCGTGGCCCGAGAAGGACAAGGTGCCGAGGAAATCAGAGCTAAGAGAACCGGGGGTCCCAATGACACTGGTTGAGCCTCTCAAGCCTATTGTGCCTCAACTTCCATTTCAATATATTTCCTCTTTTTTTTTTTGCCTAAACTAGTTAGCATTGAGTTTCTGTCTTTTATAATCCCAAGAATTCTAATCAATAAAATCCCCAATTGCCCATCCACCTCTGAAGGCACGTTGGATCTCTGAGTCTCAAATACAGTTGCACTGCATTATCTCATTCTCTAGAAGCTTCTCTGTATTGGTCTCCTGGCCAGTCTAGTTGCCAGCTGTTGTGTCGGCACCTTAGGAACCCACTTCCCAAGAGCCTAGTCCAGAGCAGGAACTTCCATTCCTGGGCCCATCCCTCCCTTCTTGTCCTTCTTCCTTTCTTTCCTTCTCACTTGCTGAGATGGGCACTATTGGGGCGCTGAGCTGAATCAACAGATTCCATGGGTTTCCCTCAGCTTGTCGGGTGAGATAAACTTGCAAAGAGCCAGGCTGTGCAATAAATCATCACAGGTGACAGAACAGATGTCGGCACAGAGAACAGTGATGATCATTCGAAGAGCATGGCCCCTTCTCCAAGCCAGGATGGGAAAGGCTTCATAAAGGAGACGGATCCAGAAAGAAGTCTACTTGTTTGCTAAATAAAATGGGCTGGGGGAGCAACTCACTTCAGGTAACAACCCCTTAAAAACAACAATAACAACAACAACAAAACAGCCTGAGCAAAGGCTCTGCGGCAGTAAACAAGCATGTATCTGTTCAGAGAACGACCTCTAATTAGCTCCATTTGGCTCTAGTGCAGCGGTTCTCAACCTGTGGGTCGCGACCCCTTTGGCGGTCGAACGACCCTTTCACAGGGGTCGCCTAAGACCATCCTGCATATCAGATATTTACATTACGATTCATAACAGTAGCAACATTACAGTTATGAAGTAGCAACGAAAATAATTTTATGGTTGGGTCACAACATGAGGAACGGTATTTAAAGGGCCAGAAGGTTGAGAACCACTGCTCTAGTGTAAAAGGACATAAAGGGGACCACGTCTAGAAAGGGCCTGAATGCCAGGGTAGGAGTTCAGCCTGCAGGGCGGTACTTCCAAGGCAGCCCCTGCCTCCCCGACATGCACATACATCCATTGACTTGTTAAAATCCTGGGACCTACGCCCCTCTGTAGCATCCACATTCCTCACACCCGCATTTTCAATAAGCAGCCTAGGTCATTCCTATGGGGGAAAATCATCCAGTTTGACATCCTCTTCTATAGGCCACACATGTCTTCTTCTGTGTCCTTATCCCACATTAGATACTAAACGAAGCTCCATACTACACATTCACCATCCTTTCTTCACACGTTAGTCAGCCCTGCTCTTTTCCTGATGTAAATGACCCCTCTATTTTTTTTTAAATAAGAGTTTATTGGTTTTTAGAGAGAGGAAGGGAGAAGAGAGAAACATCAATGTGAAAGCATAATATTGATCAACTGCCTTCTGCACGCCCCACAACTGGGATTAAGCCCCCAACCGGAGCATGTACCCTAGCCGGGAATCGAACCAGCAACCTTCTGGTGCACAGGATGATGTCCAACCAACTGAGCCACACTGGCCAGGGCAGGGGCCCATCTTTTGAAACCAGTTCCAACTCCAGCTTCCCCAGGAAGCCTTCTACAAACCTGAGTCTCAACTAAACTTTCTCTTCAGGACATTGCATTGACTTGCCTCTCATCGTGCTATTAGAGATAAGACGTGCCATGCCCTACCCCCCAACCCCATTCCCAAATGAGCTGCAAGCTTCCCGAAGCCAAGAGCTTTCAAGGATCTATTGTACATTGGGGACTCAAGTTCTAATATCTTACTTCATTCTCTCAACAATTCTACAGGGTAGGTTTAATTGTCCCACTTTACAGATGAGGAAACTGAGGCAGCTGATGTGCTGAGGCCACAAAGGTAGGAGTGGTGAGTAGTGTGATCCTCCTTGACCGGCTCCCCTCACAGGGAGGGGCTTCCCGCAAGCAGCCTTGGCACCTTGGCCTACCACCATGTTCATGAGTCAATCAATGGGCACTTACCACACAGCCCGAGGAGTCCACCCGGCGGTCAGACACGCACTTGAAGTTTCGAGTGCAGCCCCCATTGTTCCAAGAGCAGTCGCGAACCGGCCCAAAGGAGGACAGCAGGTCATTGATGGTTTCGAAGTAGGTGGACAGCATCGCTTCTTCCCTTGGAGAGAAAGGGGATGGTTAAACCCCAGAGACATCTGGATCAATAGATTTTTAAAAATCTGTGCATTCATTACCTTTAATATCATTTATTATATGTATAATCAAGAAAATGATACAAAAACCTTTCTAAAAAGAAAACAAGAGAAACAAAATAATCCAATAGGTTTATCATCCTATGACATGATGTGTGTCTAACTGTGAGAAATAAGGTTGTACTTGGAACTTTGTACCCTTTATTTCACGAATCTTCATAATTTTGGGAGGGAGGCATCCAAATTCCACTCAACCAATAGGGAACGGTGGCTGAGGAAGGTGAAAAAGTGTCTTACTGATGACCACCAGCTCACAATTGGGCAGAACGGGAGTTTGTGCCAAGCTCCTCCCACTACCCAACTCTTTAACGTCCATCATTTATGTTTCTACAGATTCCAGACCTCCCCGGGGTAACTCTTCAAAATGGGCACACTCCTACTATTCTGACTTTGTGGATATATATCGAACTATATAAGGGGTGGGACTTAGCCCCAATTACACAGCCTGTAAAAGCCAAGCCACAAATATTGTGTACAAGCCACACCATCAAGACTGGTAACAATGGATGTGAAAAAGGTCATGGGATTCTAGGCAAAAGCATGACTGCTCCCAAATGAGGTTCCCAAGAGATACTGGACAAGGCACCGTGATTCATGGCTCTTCCAGAATTCTATTAGATGAGAGATACAGATGGAAGTTTCTGGAGTCTGTTTTCCTGAGAAAGGTCCAGGCAAGGAATATTCTAGCACTGGACTATCTAAGATGCCCACCATTGCAGGAGATAATAAAGGGGCCCATGGGCCATGAGAAGAGACACTGTGCTCTTCCATGACATGTGACCCGTAGAATCCGGATCTGTGAGAGGGAGATGCCTGTACATGTGCACGTAGCAAGCAGAGGTCCTGAGAACTGTTGGTGATGTCCTGGGCCACCCTCCATCCCTTCTCCTATCCTTTCCCTCCTCAGGCCTGGAGCTCCAGGGTTTGGTCTCCTAGCTTCTTTCCTGTCTCCAGTCTTAGTGCCTTCTGTCTGATCTTTGGCACCAACTGCCCGTGAATTGTTAAATTTCAGCTCTAATTGAATACCTCACTGATCAACAGCTCTCCATTACTTATAGGAGAAAAATCTAAATTCATTTCCTTGGCTTTCAAGGTCCTTTATGATCTGGTCCCTGCCTGCCTGTCCAGCTACATTGACCCGTCCTCATATTCTCTATCTGCCAGCCATGGGCCTCTTCCCATTCCCTAAACACACAGTATCAGGTCAGATTCCCTGAAAACAGACTCTGGAACAGAGGGGTGCCCATAGGGCATCACCAAGGAGCCCACGTGGGATACAGGTGGAGGAAGTCGAAGGCAGGATTGGGCAAAGGAGAGGTTGGCCTGAAATATGGATGATGCTATGTAGATTTTCAGCCTCAGCTGGTCCTAAGGGGAGCTCGGAGCAGCTGTGACGGTCTTTACAGATGTCCCTGACGGAGGCAGGGATCCAGCCAGTCATGGGCCAAGTGCTGCCACCTGGAAGGGGTATCCTTGGGTGAGGCAGTTCCCGGTGGCTGAAGGAAATGCCCAGAAAGGGGCACAGCTGTGGACCATCAGCCATGATCTCGAGATGGGAGGGTCAGCCCTGAAGAGGGGACCTGAATACCATATGTGCCTTCACCTCTCTGAATCCTTAATCATGGTGTTCTGTATGATTCCCAAACTTTTTTTGGCCATGCCCCACCTAAGTATCTCTCAAATCCTGATGCCCACCCTGTGACATATCATTCTTATTCAAAAAGTGAACTCCCATTCACATGGAGGAAGCCTAAAAGGCCATTCACTTGGTCTAAACAAGCTTCCAAAGAACATGGCATCCATGAAAGAGAAAAATAAAAGAACAAAAGGACAGTTGAAGTACTGAGGAAGAAATTGTTAAAATAATAATAATAATAATAATATAAAGTGATATGAAAAAGTAGCAAATAAAATTTTAAAACATATGATAGAGAACTGAAATGCATAACTATGTCACAATACGTATTTATATATTTATATACTGTATATGACGCCCCTAGAACCATAAGAAATGCAAAAAATTCACTGTTAATAACTCGTTCTCACCTTAAAAATCAAATAGCCCCCTTGTGGGGCGTGTGCCCCACGTTGGGAACCACTGGTCTAGAATGCTCATCTTTGCCTTTTTTTCCCTGTCACATTCCTAAAAATCCTTCAAATTCATTCATTCATCCATCCATCCATATATTGCACTGCTTTCTGAGTGCTTGCTGTGTACCAGGCACTGTTCTAGGTACTGGGGATGCAGCAGCGACATTGGGCAAAGCTCAGCTCCCCAGAGCTTACTATGTCTGACCTCCTCAGTAAAACCTTCTCTACCTGCGCCCCCCGCCCCAACCAGAATCAATTCCTTTTCCCTTTGAGAACACTGTTTATTCTTTTATCTTATTGATCTCAATCAGCTCTATGGTTTCCTAGAGAGACTGTACGCTTTTGAAGTGAAGAGTTCAAGATTCACTCATCCCTCCTTAGCCCCCAGCACAAGGCCTGGTAAGAACTTGCACTAAGTAGATGTTTTTCCAACGCAACAAAGAAGACACCAGAAGGCATGGATGCAGCCACCACCCATCAGTAGTCTTCCCGAGAACCTGCCCACCCCACCTCTGGGTTCCTGGTCCAAGTCCTCCCTGCTCAGGCTGAAGTGCAGGGCAAAGGAGGAGATGATGAGGGAGCTGCCAGATCCTTCCTTCCTCCCTCCCTCCCTTTGTACAGAGTGCGGGCAGGTGACAGGGGGGTGGGGAGAATGAGTAGCTCCTGAACTGAAGCCCTTGGGATACATGTCACTTTTGAGTCATGGAAAGAGTTGAAGATCCTGAGGCCACATCAAGGCTACTAAAATATTAATCTCCTTAGAGGGAGGAGTTCAAGTGGGAAATGAGAAGGGGAGATAAAGAGAGAGGGAGAGATCGTCTGAGAAAGTGTGAGAACAAGAAAAGAGATCAACATGTACAGAAACTGCTAGAAAGGAAGAAGAGAAACAAAGAGGCAGAAACAGTCATCCAGAAGAAGAAGATGTATGTATGTATGTATGTATGTATGTATGTTTTAGATAGATGCATGAATGGGTAGATGGGTAAATAAATAAATGGATTGATAGACGGATGGATGGATGGATGGATGGATGGATAATAGATGGATGGATAAATGGGTGGATAAATGGATGATCACATGGATAAATGGATGGATGGACAGACAGATATGGATGGACAGATATACAAATAGATATGGATGGACAGACATATATGGATGGACAGTTAGATGCATAGATAGATAGATCCAGAAGAGTATCATAAAGAGAAGAAGATGGAGGCAGAGGTGTAACAAGAGAGACAAAAATAAAAATTAGGAGAAAGAGAGGGGGAAGCCGAGATTCTAAAAGGAGAAACCATGAAGGAAAACAGAACAACTGTGTGCATGTGGAGGAGGAGGAGAGAGGGAGGGGAGGTGGGGTGGGGGAAGGAGACAGAAAGACAGAACGAAATGAAGATAAGACACTGCATGAGTGGGAAAGGGCACAGATACCGGGAGAAGAGAAGGGAAGGCCAGAGAGAAAGGAAGGACAGAAGAAAACAAGAAAGAAAGAAAGAAAAAACCTTCAGCGGAACCCTAGACAGCTGGCTGAACAAAGAAGGAGGCTGTTAGCTCTTTAAAGGATTGATTCTGAATAAACATCAGTTACGTAGGGGCATGATTTAAAACACAAGACCTGCCACGGGCTGTGGCTGTCTAGAGAGGAGACTGCGTCAGGCTGGGGAGTGAAGGATCTGGGCACGCGAGAGCAGCAGCTGGAGGCAGAGCCTGCACTCTCCTCACACAGGACTCCACCCCTCACTTGGCTGCTGAGCCCTGGGTCTGGGGTCTGCTGAGCTTAGAGCTGTCCCATCCAATCTCAGGGGGCAGAGGGGTCAGGGGAATGACACTGGGAGTGGTGGTGAGCTGGAGTGACAGGCAGATGTTGGTGAGAGTCCCAGCTTTGCCAGAAATCACATCATCACCAACATCACTATCATCTAGGATTTCCTGAGCACCTGCTTTGTGCAGAGAACTGTGCACGGTTCTTCCCTCTGCTGTCTCTCTTTTCTAAAAATCCTCACTTGAGGATATTTTTTCCATTGATTTTTAGAGAGAGTAAAGGAGAGGAAAAGAGGAGAGGAGAGGAGAAAGAGAAAGAGAGAGAGAGAGAGAGAGAGAGAGAGAGAGAGAGAGAGAGAAAGAAACATCGATGTGTGTGAGAGACACATCAACTGGTTGCCTCCTCAACATGCCCCAACTGATAACCTGCGACCCTTTGGTCTGAGGGCTGATGCTCTAACCACTGAACACCCGGCCATGGCTGTGCTGTCTCCTTTGATTACCACCACAGCACGACGGAAAGTGCAGTTTCACTCCCACTGTGCAGCTGGAGGAACTGGGTCTCGGGGACGATGTCACTTGTCCTGGTTCACACAGGTGTGCAGGTCTGCCTGGTCCAAGCCCAGCTTGCTCCGTGCCTTTGGGCAGGTCAGGGCTCTTGTAACAGTAAAGCTGGTAGAAATCTGGGCCCAGTCCCTCCGTGTCTTAGAGGAAGACCGGGAGGGCAGAGACGGTGCCACCTTGGCACACCTGCCCGCGCCACCTCCTGGCCTGTGTGCATGCCACAGCAGCCGCAAACCTTGTGAGAATAAAACGGGAAGGCACAGTGTATTCATATATTAGAGCTGCCGTAATAAGTACCAGAAACAGGGTGACTTCAAATAACAGGCACGTCTTCTCTCACGGTTCTGGAGGTTGGAAGCCCCAGATCAAGGTATGGGCAGGGCTGTGCTTCCTGGAGGCTGTAGGGAGAACCCTCCCTTGCCTTTCTGAGCTCCCAGGGCCCCTGGCAACCGTGGGCCTTCTTCGGCTTGCAGCTGCATCGCTCTGATGTCTGCCTCCATCACTGCGTGGCCTTCTTCCTGTGCCTTTTCCTCTTCTTACAAGGACATCACCTATTGGTGTGAGCACCCACCCTAATCCACTATCACCTTATCACCTAATCCCATCTGCAAAGATCCTACTTCTAAATACGGTCGCATTCTGAGGTTCCAGGTGGACATGACTTTTGTGGGGACACTGGTCGATCCACTGCTCACCGCTCAGAGGGATGTCCGCAGCTCACACAGGGCAGAGCTGGGACAGAAACACCTGCTTCAGGGTCCTGTTCCAATGTTCCCACCTGTCCCCAGCCCTTCTCACTCCAGACTCTGAGTCACGGTGTAAAAATTACAAGGACCACCAGGAAGCCATGTCTCTCTCATTTGAGAGAAGAAAGGACCAACATGAATGAAGTACCTCCCACACCCCAGGCAGAACGGAGCAGGGGTCAGCGAACTTTCTATACGGGGATCCACAGTAAATATCTTAGGCTCTGCCAGCCACACAGTCTGCCCCGACTATCAATCCTGCTTTTGTAGCACATAAGCAGCCATAGAAAATATGCAATGACAATAATCAAAATGCAATCAATGAGCATGGCTGTGATCAGTAAAACTGTGTTTACAAAGAGACACAGCTGGTGGGATTGGCAGTTAGTGTTCACATGGGAAACCCGCAGGTCATTGCTGGAGTGAGGACTTGAGCCCAGGCATGGCCAACTCCAGAACCATTCTTCCTCCCCCATGAAGTTTCTTCTGAGCCTCAGTCTTCTCATCTGTGAAGTGGGAACATCTTTCTAGCTCCCAAACATGTAGCGTTATTTTTGAGAATGCAATGACAGTGCATAGAAACTTGTTTTCCAGACTCTAAAACCCAATACAAATCTACTCAAATATTCATTCAAATATTTGAACACCTACTGCCTGCCAGGTACAGAGCTGCTTAAGATGATCTCTCTCCTGTGGCCTCTCTCTGTCTCTATTTCTGCATTTGAGCACCTACCACATGCCAGGGACTGAGCTGATTAAGATTATGGCTCTTCTGTGGCCTCTCTCTGTCTCCATTTCTGCACCTATTAAGTCCAGACACTGTCCAAGATATTTCCAAGCAGCTCTGACACCCTAATTATTTTTTCCGATAATACTGCTTTCAAAACGGAGTCAGCCAGACTTCGCCCGGCTGAGAGAGGCTGCCATCCCTCCCTGCCTGATCGCTCCTGTGTAAATGCAACACCTGGGTTCCATTTGGCCGAGTTGGCTGAGCCCCACGCAGGGTGAGCATTGAGCATGGCTGGGAACAGATGCTGACATTGCCTGCTCTTAATAAACACCTGGGAAGGTCTGTGCCACTCGCAGAGAGGTGTGAATGGATGACACGGGCCCAGACAGGGACACAGGGACGAGGCCCCCAGGGGTGCAGACTAATCATTCTTTGTTGATGACAGGCAGCCTTCTTTCCTGGGCTCCCAGGGAGGGAGGAACCAGGGCAAGGCTTGATAAAAAGCAGGCTTCCCTCCCAGCCTACCGCCTTGGGTTTCAGGGAGCCATCTGAGCCCCCGCAGCATGAGCAGCAGTGGAGACTAGTGGCTAGGAGACAGGTGTGTCTCCCAGATCCACTCACTGTGAGACCTTGGGCAAGTCTCTGAAACACTGAGCCTCCATTTTCTCATCTGAAAAATGGTGTGTGTGTGTGTGTGTGTGTGTGTGTGTATAATTTTGTTGTTGTTGTTGTTAATTCTCACCCTAGGATATTTTCCCATTGATTTTTTTTAGAGTAGAGTAGAAGGGAGCAGGGAGAGACAGAGACAGAGACAGAGACAGAGAGAGAGAGAGAGAGAGAGAGAGAGAGAGAGAGAGAGGGAGAGAGAGAGAAACATCGATGTGAGAGAGGCACATCAATTGGCTGCCTCCCACATGTGGCCAGGGATAGAGCCTGCCTATGAGGTACATGCCCTTGAGCCAAATTGAACCTGGGACCCTTCAGTCGTGGGCCGATGCTCTATCCACTGAGCCAAACCAGCTAGGGCTGAAAAATGGGAACATTAATACTTAGCTGGCAGAATTAGCTTGAGGAAGAAATTAGATAACATGTAAAATGTCCTGCACACAAAAAGTGCCCAATAATCAGTAGTAATGAACGCCATTTGGATGTCCCTCAAAGTTGCAAGAATGGTGACTTGAGAATGTAGGGAGCTCAATGCAGGAGACAGAAAGGCGGACCTGGGCACCATATTGCCCACTGACTCATTGAAAGCCTTTAACTGCTGCCCAATTTGATCTGGGCCTGGCTGGTTCCTGAGGCACAGGGGAACAATGTGACATAGTTTGCTAGGGAGGCGGTAAGACACAAACAAACAAACAAGTTGACCTAGCAATATAACTGGGGCCATAGGACCATAAAGAAGAGCCGCCCCCACCCCCTCTTGGAAGTGAGGCAACAGGCAAGGCTTTTCGGAGGAGGCGATATTGAGCCATAAACGATGAGCAGGAATTAAAGATGAGCAAAATGAAGGAGGGGGTGTGGGATAAGGGCATACCAGGCAGAGGGGATGGAATATGCTATGGCCTGAAGGTAGAAGAGGGGGTCCCCCCTGTGGGGGAACTGGCAGCCAGGCAAGGAGGCTGGGTGTTGAGGAAGAGGTGGGTGTGGCAGGCACGGGGCTGCCTGGCTGGGCAAGGTTTTGAGTCCCTGGCCTGGGCGAATCCGAGTTCAACCTGTGAACTACGGGCAGATCCTGCTTTTATTTGGATTAGTATTTTATAAAAAGCACTATGGCAACAACAACAATCAGAGCTAATGCTTATTGAGCATTCATAATACGCTATAGAATGTTTCGTTATTATGTGTGTCAGCCTTCTTAATATTCATAAAACAAGGAGGTAAATGATACGAACATCCCCATTTTATAGAAGAAACGGAGGCAGTATTTTGAGGAGTAAAGCTGTTTGGAAACCAGCTGAAGATGACGTAGGTACAGTGGCTGGCACAGGACTGTACAATATCCCAGTGACAGAAACAACAACGGCAACTACCGATTAAGGACTATGACACAAGAACTTGGGCTTAACACGGACTATCTCATTTCTTGCCATAGCTGAGAGGTACTGCTGATTTTAGCCCCATGTTGTTGATTAAAGAAGACATGCATATCTATATCTATGTTTATATTTATGTCTATATTTATGTCTATATCTATGCCTATGTCTATATCCATATCTATGTCTATATCCCTGTCTATGTCTATATCCTTGTCTATGGCTATGTCTATGTCAATATCTATGTCTATGCAGATATATCTATGCAAACTATGATCGATGCTTTAAAAAGACAGGGCACTGTGAGAGCAGACTGCAGAGGAGCCCATCTAAACCTAGGGAATGGGTGGAGGGGAATTGGACATGGGGGGAGGCAGATCTCCCTGCCGAGTGCTAGTGGCCTGATGAAGGTTTGTCACACCAGGGCTTTCCCCACGAGGGTCAGATAAAGCATGACCCTCACTCCCACCCCCCTCGCATGCACAGTGACCATGGAGTCCATCTGACCTCTGAGGACATCATTCCTTGGCAAAAAGCCTCCCCTCCTCCCTGTACTTGCTCCAACTGTTCAGTCACAGAAATTCTCCTTCTCGCCCCCCACTTTTCCTGCCCCTTGCAAATCCCATCATCATATTAAGAAGAAAAAAACAGAGGTTCAGTGACTGATGCTAAGGCTTGAGGATTATGTATTCATGAAAAGCCCACATGGAGCCATTGAGAGCCTGCACAGCTCTCATCTCCGCACAGCTCATTACCATGGGCTGCAGAGGGGGAGCCACTGGGTTCTTGGGAGCAGCTGCTCAGAAAACACAGCAGGGAGTGCGCCTGCCGCCCAGGGAGGGGGAGAACCTGGTGATCTGCGATGGCAGAGGGGGCTTCCCTGAGCCAGAAGAGCCACCATTGCAGAGCAGATGGGGCTGTGCCCTCTGCAGGAGCAGCACCGGCTGGAGGCGTCCAGCTCTGCCTCACTCTGCTGTGTGTCCCCAGGTGACCCTCTCCCCTCTCTGGGCCTCAGGTCCCACATTTATATGATGATGAGGTGATCTCTAAGGGTCCTTCCAGCTTAGATTTCAAATAAAAATACTTATTAGCTGAAAAAACTTGAACAAATCCTTCAAACTCTGAACCTCTGTTTCCTCATGCATGGATCACGGATAACAGCACCTAACTCTTGGGTTACCATGGCGACTACATGAGATGACAAAAGCTCCCTGAAGGCAGGGGCTCTGTTGTGCTCACTGCAGCCTAGTACCCGGAAAAGTGTCTGGAATGTTGCAGGCACCCAGATGTTTATTGGATAGATGGATGGATGAATGAATGAATGAATGAATGCACATTTATGTGAACCGCTCCACAATACCTTTGCTTTTATGTTGTGGTGGTCGTTAAAACCAAATAGCCTGCTTAACCTCAATCCAAAAAATTACCCGAATCTAGACAACAGAGTTCCTAACTTGGTGCCCAGAACCCCTTCGTCAGTCTGGAGAAGCAAATGGGCCACATCTTAAAATAATGTTTTTAAATGCATAAAATCAAATGCAAAAGGTGTTCCCAGAGAAGCCATTAATCAAAACATTTCTACAAAGCCAACTGTACTATCATAATATGCCTGTTCTTTATTGACATATTAAATAAAGAGCTCTAGCAACACAGGTAATAACAACCATCAATTGGAAGTAGCGATGAGCATAAACTATATTTTAAGACATCTGTGACAAAGGAAACAAGGGATAGGAGGAAATGCCAAATTACAATGAGACTGGAAAAGGAAAAATGTAATATTTCCCCGTCATTTCCCGGACCTGCAGTATGGACCCCGATGGAGAGCCCCTGCCTGGAGACAGCTTTCCCTGAACATCTGCCGGTCGGTGAATATAACCAGAAGCGAGGGTCCAGATAAGGAAAGACAGGAAATTAAAACCGACTATGATCACACCCAAATCATTCTTTCCTGGAGGGACGCATGTACAGCAGTGAGAGGAGGACAGGATTTGGATTCAGAAAAAAAAAATTTAAGTTCTCAAAGGTGTGCTCTTGCAAGAGTGACTTTCTTCTCTGTTTCCATTTCCTCGTCTGCATGGGCATCATTGCAATGCTTCCTTGCAGGGTGCCTGGGAGTCTGGGGGAATAAACAAGGCTAGGCACCTTGTGTTAAGATGCAACCGCTAGGCCCCCTCTGTCCCCCTCTCTTTCTTCTAGGGCTGGACAGTTATTGCAGCCACCACACATAGAGCTGCCAATGGACCACAATGGGGATGCATTTCAACACCTACTGGGTGCCAGGTATCTGCTGGATACCCAGCTCTCAGAGTTGCCCAGAAAGAGCCCCTTCCCTCAAGAAGTGCACCAGCCAACAAATAAAGGTTGTATAAGGAAGCAGAGTGATCGAGAGTCCCAAGAGGAAGCAATGAATTCTTCAAGGACTGACTGCAAACGGCTCCCTGGGGGAGGTAGCAATACACTGGCTCTGAAAGAAAGATGGGGACAATAAGGAGGAGGAGAAGGAAAGGAAGAAAGGCAGGACAGGTGGTAGAGGATAGAACAGTGGTAGCCAAAATGTGGGGGGGGGAGGGGCGGAGAGGAGAAGTAGGAGTGAGCCTATTATACAGGGGAGAGGTAGGCAGGAAAAAGGAAGCCCACCAGGCTCTGTTGTATGTGTTTTATAGACCCATTTTACAGATGAGAAAACTGAGGCTCAGGGCAGTAAAGTCATGTAGGATTCCCTAGTTCCTTAAAAGGGGAGTCATAATAGGAGTCCAACTGTGCTCCAAAGTCCCCATTCTCCCCCAGCATGGCACCCAATGACCCCTGTAGAGTACGTGTGCCCTTGGAGACAGACCAGCTGAGGGCAGCGGCGAGGGAAGAAAGGCCTCCGTCATGGCTCCGTCTCCATCTGAAAGAGCAAGTAGGACGGGAGGAGGAAAAGCAGAGAATGTACTTGGAGGCCAATGTTAATAGAGCTGTTTGGTAAACTTAATCTCACAGCCAATCAGGCCGGCAGACATGCTTTGTCTAGAAGCCCCGTTTCTCATAAACCCAGGGCTGAAACCTGAGGGCCTGTGCTGCTGGGAGGCCCTGGGTGCAGGAGGAAGCCACTGAGCCTGGAGGGTAGAAGCAGATTCAAGTCCTTGCTCTGCTGCTAAGGTGAGAGATCTCAGAAAGTCGCTTCCCTTTTCTGAGCCTCAGCTGCCCTATTTTAAAAACATTTTCATTGATTTATTGGGGTAACATTGCATAATAAAACCATATAGTTCA
>NW_005871135.1:385828-405757 GCF_000147115.1 Myotis lucifugus
CTATAATACACCATCTGTATATTGTACTGTGTGTTCACCACCCCAAGTCAAGTCTCCTTCCATCACCATTTGTCCCCCCTTCACCCTCTTCTACCTCCCCA
Source organism: Myotis lucifugus (assembly GCF_000147115.1). Lineage (NCBI taxonomy): Eukaryota > Metazoa > Chordata > Mammalia > Chiroptera > Vespertilionidae > Myotis > Myotis lucifugus. The sequence goes on from NW_005871135.1 coordinate 385,930, forward strand.
AAGGGACAATGTTAAACTCCACCAAAGGCTCATTCCTGAGAAAAAGAAAGCAATAAAACTGGGAGAAAAAAGAGGAGAAAGAGGAGGAGGAAGAGGAGGAGGATGAGATGATGATAATGCGAGAGGGAGCAGGGACATGCCGTTTCTCCCCACCGTAACTCTGAATATGCGGCTATGACCTTCCTCTCATGTGACTACCTGGTGGACTCCTATGCACCCTCCAGAGCCCAGCTCACTAATGGCCTCCTCCATGAAGCCAGAGCCCTCCACCTACTGCATCACTCAGGCTGTGCTGTCACCTGCTGTCCACCTTCCTGGACCCTGGACCCATCTCTACTGAGGCACATCGCAGGGCATGTGAGTAGGTTGTTTGCTCATAACATTTATTCCTCTCATTTATTTGTGTATCCTCAGTAATCAGCACTGGGTCTGACATGTGGCCAGTGTAATAAGTGTCTGTGGGAGGAAGAACAGAAGAGAGGAAGAAAAGGAGGGAGGAAGGGAAGGGAAGGAGGGAGGGAAAGGAATCCACATCTTACCTCCTCCTTTCCCAGGTAAAGCTAAAGCTCATTTCACCCAGCACAGGCTGAGTTTATTGATCCACATTTCTGAGGTATTGAACCGAGTCGCTATTGACAGCAATAACTACCAACCAGGCTGGGGGAGAGAGAAGTTGCAGACAGCCAGCAAATCATACGCCTGCTGGTGGAGTGCCTGTCTATGCCGAGGGAACAATCATTAATTTCCTGTTCCTTCACTGTTACATATCTTGGTCAGACTGACAAGTTCATTTTGGGGATTCATCAGGCCCATTAGAAATAAACTCCCTTCTTGTTCCATGTTTCTAACGGCACCTGGCACGCAGATGATTGGCCGCTCAGGACTCACGTAAACATTCCAATTGCTAGCACTAGCTCACCAGGGTAGTTAAAGGAAATCTTCCAGGGACTGTGTGATAGAATCAAAGAACCCAGTTCCCGGGCACAGAACCAGAGAGGATTTCATTTACTTCCCCACCACCATTAAATCAACAACAGATATGCATTTAGCGAGAAAACAGTCTGTTGGCATGCAGGACTTAAAATTAAGTATGCTGCAAAAGCTGTGTGACTCGGAGTAAGTCACTTAACCTCTCTGAGCTTCCGTTTTCTTGCCTGAAAACGGCGGTTAAATTGTGAATGGCACTGTGGATAAGGAGGACATGAGGTAACAGAAGGGAAATTGGTAAGATTATCTCATTAAGTCTGAAGACAAGTCTCATGGCTACTGTGTCTCCGCGTTACAGACAAGCAAAGCGTCTCCAAGGAGGGAGGTGACCTACTCCAGGCTGGTAAGTGGCAGAGGGGTGCTATGAATCCTGCCCTGCCTGAGGCAGCAGCTCACAGAGAGACAATTTATCACAACTTTTCTGAGTGATTTTACTCCTGTGCCCGTGGCCGGGAGGTTAACGTGGCAAGTACGCAGCTGTCCGCCAGCCTTCCCATAAACAAAGCCATTCCAGCCCATCCAGAAATAATTCCGCAGGCTCCCGGTCATCAAAGCGACGTCCTTAGAATGCCGATGCCCCGAGTGGAGGCGGCTCCTGTGTTCACTGTGCAGTTTATTCTGCTCACAGGAGCCAGAGGGAGCTTGACATTTGCATGAGAGCACACATCCTCTTAAAGACTGTGGATGTTCTGCAAAGGTTTTGAGTAGTTCTACCTATTCACTTGGGCAGGAAAATCTCTCTGTTGAAAGACAACGGGCCCTGTGTGGTGGAGCTTTTAGGCTGAGGTACATGACATTTCGCTCCCATTTACGCACAGGCATTTACCGAATGCCCACTGTTCAACAGCATTCATCGCCGTCGCCATCCTGCAGGTTCCATTCACATAATGCAGGGGAACGTTACCCCGATAACGCAGTGCTTCCTATGTGTCAGCCAGTGAGGGTGGCGCTTAACACCTCCCATCTCACCATAAGCCTGTGCAGTATCGACCGTGTCATCCCCATTTTACAGATGAGGAAACAGAGGCATGCGCACAGGGATATGCACCATGTCCCACAGCCTGCGAGTGCAGGACCTCGGATTCGAACATGGGCAGGCGCTATGGCAATGGGCTGTGATGGGCCAGAGGGCCCTGAGGGAGGTTATTACAACTGGGTGAGAGTCACCGGGGGACCCAATGCACTCTTCTTTCTACTTTTGTATACGGTTGACATTTCCTATAATAATAATAAAAAACTATATCTATATTTAAAGTACAAGCTCTGGAGCCAGACAACCTAAGGTTTTGACTATGAAACAAGGGCAACCATGCCACTCTTGACAGGGGGTTGCTATGAAGATAAAACAAATTCATACAAACAAAGCATTTAGAACTGGTTGCCTCTGAAGTACAGTAGTCCCCCCTTTATCTGTGGTTTCACTTTCCATGGGTTCAGTCATCCGAGGTCAATGGAGGTTCAAAAATATTAAATGGAAAGTGCCAGAAATAACCATTCATAAGTTTTAAAATTGAATGTCATCCTGAGCAGTGTGTTGAAATTTCAGGCCACCCGACTCAGTCCCACCCAGGATGTGAATCATCCCTTGTCCAGTGTATCCATGCTGTATACACTCCTCACTGGTTAGTCACATAGCAGCTGTCTTGGTTATCAGACCAGTTATCAGAGAGAGAGGAAGAGAGGCACAGCGTCCGCATGACTTTTATTACATTATCAACATACTAGAGGCCTGATGCACGAAAGTCGTAAAAGGGTAGGCCTTCGCAGCCCAGGCTGCCTCACAGCCCCGTGCCCTCCCCGACCCCCCGCCCACCTTGGGCTGGTGCTGCCCGCGTCCGCTGCCACACACCCCTGGTTCCCCAGTTCTGCAGAGCACCCCCAAATCGATCGTTCTGCAGAGGGTGGCCTGGGCCTCCTTCTTTGGAGCAATCACAGAGCATCCCCCCATCGATCGCCCCCACCCCCTGGCCGGTGGCCTGAGCCTCCCTCTGCGGGGCAATGACGGAGCCCCCCGAATGATCACCCCGCTGGACAGTGGCCTTGGCCTCCCTCTGTGGGGCAATTGTGGGGCAATGGTGGGCCCCTCAACCAATTGCATTGTACTCTCCTTGGCTGACCTGGCACCAGTGCTTGTCATAGCATGGTCATCCGGACGGTTGTTGTGCTGTTCGGCCGTTCGGTTGATTTGCATAGTATGCTTTTATTATTATAGATATATAAAAGCCTAAGCGACCTTTCAACCAGTAGTTATGATGAGCAATGACCACCAGGGGGGCAGACGCTCAATGCACAAGTATGGAAACATGAAACAGACTGATGAACCTCAGAGGGAAGGGGGGTGGGGGGAGGGTGGGAAGAGATTAACCCAAGATCTTATATGCATACCAGAGGCTCGGTGCACGGATTCATACACCAGTGGGTTCCCTCGGCCTGGCCTGTGGGGACCAGGCCAAAACCAGCTGTCCCATCCCCTGAGGGGTCCCGGATTACAAGAGGGCACAGGCCAGACTGAGGGACCCCACCAGTGCATGAATCCATGCACCGGACCTCTAGTATTATTATAATTGTCCCCTTTTATTAATTATTGTCAATCTCTTACTGTGCCAATTCATAAATTAAACTTTATCATGAGTATGTATGCATAGGAAAAAGATAGTATATATGTAGGGTTTGGTACTACCTGTGGTTTTCAGGCATCCATTTGGAACATATGCCCCATGGATAAGGGAGGACTACTGTATTCAAGATATGCTAGCTATTATGTATGTAACATCTACAATGGAAAATCCTGCAGTGCTGGGAGGTTCTAACACGCCCTTCCCCATGCATTACTGAACATAAAGCTACTCACACCCCCCGCCCCCATCTTTCAGAGAAGGTTTGAGTTATTTGACCTCCCTGAATATATAAACTTTATAAAGTTTCTATGTACTTTATATAGAAAGAGAAATTAACCAGGCATATATCTACTTATACTATTTCACTTATTACGTTAGAAATACCCATACCTATGTAAAATCACATATTATACTAGTACATAATAAAGAAATTTAGAAATACTGCTGTATTTTTGTTTGGAAAAACAACAACTTTATTCCAACTCTTTACCCATAATTCCTGATCTAGCTTAATGCATCTTCCCCAAGCAGTTGTTTAAAATAAATTAGCTGATAAAATAGCCTTGATGAGTGAGAACACCATATTCCATGTGACAGCCTCTTTTCTGGGGAGTAACTTTGCAGAGTAAATGCTGCCCTTACCTACAAACATTTACAGTGTGAGGTCTGAGGGTAGATGACATGTTAATGAGACAAAGGAGAGGGGACTCATTAAACTGGGTGGGCGGCTGCCTGGAAGTCTTGTTTTCTGGAATCTCTGAGTAAAAGCAAAAGATAGACCATAACCACATCTGAAACCTGTATGATCATGTTGACCAATGTCACCCCCAATAAATTTAATAATAAAATAAAATGAAAAGATAGATGATAAGTGAAGCTAAATGTCAGTCCTAGTCAGACCACTGCATCCTGCTCACCGACCTCTAATCTATTTCTTTATTAGAGAAGTCATACATCACTTAGTCATATAGCATTTAGATAACACTGGAAGGTAAAAAGAAAAACAGATCCATGAATCCCACTGCCCTTCATGGATCCCAGCTGACTTTGATCCCAGCATGGACGCCCTTCCCTCAGACAGCCCCACGGCTCATTGAAGGATGGCCTAATGTTAGGATTGCCAGATTGAGCAAATAAAAATGCAGGGCACCCAGTTAAATGTAAAGTTCAGATAAACAGCAAGTACATTCGTATAAATCATAAATACCACAATTATTCCTTGTTTGCCGGGACTCCACACCCCTCACTCCAGCTTCTAGGCAGCAATGGCCAGCCATCCTACTTCCCTCCCAGAAGATGCCGCTCAGGAGATTCCTCCCTGCTGGGCCTGCTCCGAAGTGGACATTTGCCTGCCAGTTCTAGACGGAAAGCACATAGACCTCCTTTCTGCCCTGGGCCTGGGGCTAAATTGGGCTTTTAGTCTAGATCTTCAAAAGGAAGTGATGGGTAGAAACATAGGGTGAATGATAGTTGGTATCTGAAGGTGACCAAAGGCTCTTGTAAATAGCTCTTTTAAAAAAATGTAATGCTTCCAGCCCTGGACAGTTTGCTCAATCGGTTGGAGCATCTTCCCGTACACCAAAAGGTTGTGGGTTCGATACCTAGTCAGGACACATACCTAGGTTTTGAGTTGGATCCCTGGTTGGGGCATGTACAGGAGGCAATCAGTCAATGTTCCTCTCTCACATCGATGTTTCTCCCCCCGCCCCCATCTCTCTCATTCTTTCCCTTCTAAAAATCAATAAAAAAATATATCCTCAGATGAGGATTAAAATATATATATTTATATATGTACTAAAAGTCCAGCGCATGAAATTCATACAGTGGTATGGTCCTTAGGCCTGGCCTGCGATCAGGGCCATCTTCCCCGGCTGCCGGCAGCTGGCCCCGCCCCCCACTGCCACTCACCCCCGGTTCCCAGTCCCCCATTAGGCGATCAGAGCCTGCGGGCTGTGGGCAGCTCCTGTGTTAAGCGTCTGCCCTCTGGTGGTCAGTGCACATCATAGCGACCAGTTGTTCTGCTGTTTGGTTGATTTGCATATTACCCTTTTATTATATAGGATTTTTAATTTATACATAAATATATATGAATATACACATTAATATATATGTAATGGAGTTATCATATATATCCTATATAATAAAAGGGTAATATGCAAATTGACCCTAAAGGCAGAACAAATGGGAATGACTGGTTGCTATGACACACACTGACCACCAGGGGGCAGAAAGCTCAATGCAGGAGCTGCCCCCTGGTGGTCAGTGCACTCCCACAGGGGGAGCTCCACTCAGCCACAAGCCTTTATATATACTAGAGACCTGGTGCATGATATTTGTGCATTGCAGGGGGCGGGGGAGGGTGGGGTGTCCCTCAGCCCAGCCTGCACCCTCTCACAGTCTGGGACCCCTCAGGGGATGTCTGCAGGGAGTGGACCTAAGCCGGCAATCGGACATCCTTAGCGCTGCTGTGGAGGCGGGAGAGGTTCTGCTGTTCGGTCGATTTGCATATTAGCCTTTTATTATATAGGATGTGTGTGTGTGTGTGTGTGTGTGTGTGTGTGATGGCTCCATTAAAATTACAGTAATCCCTCCTTATCCATGGTTTCTTTTTTTTTTTTTACCTGCTGCTAAACTCAGTCTGAAAATATGCATGGAAAATTCCAGAATTAAACAATTCATAAGTTTTAAATTGTGCACCATCCTAAACAGTGTGATGAAATCTTGCCCCGCCCCACCCGGGACATGAAGCATAACCATGCTGCATAGCTCCCCACTTGTTCGTCACTCAGTAACCTCTGGTTTATGAGATCAACTGTTGGGGGATATGGCAATGCTTGCGTGCAAATCATCTTTATTTTACTTAATAATAAGCCCAAAGCCATTTACATAACTTTTATTACACTATGTTGTTATAATTGTTCTATTTTATTATTATTGTCATTAGTTGCTTACTGTGCCTAATTTTTAAACTTTATCATAGGAATGTATGTATAGGGTTCAGCACTATCTGTGATTACATACATCCACGGGGGTCTCAGATATTATTCCCTGAAGATAAGGGGGGGATTACTGTATAAAGGCGGGGGGAGCCAAATGGTAACAATCCCAGAATAGCAGAAGCCGGCGCCCTGCTGTGAGCTCACTGGCTTCACTGTATCCAACCAGATCCTGGCCCCTCATTTCATGGGTAAGCAGTTCAGAGAGGGTAGGCAATTTGCCCCACCTCTCCTTTAACCTGGGGGGAGCTGGGATTAGAATCCAAGGTCTGATAGGGAAGCTCCTAGGTGAGCACTGACTGAGGCTCCCAGCAGTTGCTAGGATGTGAAAGCAACTGGCTTTTCAGAAGTGTCCGTGTTATTTATTGGTGGCCAAGGCATTTACTTCCTGTGCATAGATGAGGGTGGGCCTGAGAGAGGGAGAGTTTGGGCAGAGCTCTCGGTGACCCAGTGCATTCTGAAAGCAAATTTAATATAGGCAGTTACCGATTTACGATGGTCCGACTTACAATTTTTCAACTTTACAACGGTGCGGAAGCAATATGCATTCCGTAGAAACAGTACTTCAAATGTTGATCTTTCCCCAGGAGAGCAGTAAGCAGAGTATGATACTTTCTTGTGATGCCAGGCATCTCAGGGAGCCACAGGTCCCAGCCAGCCCTGCGGCCATCGGGGTAAATGACCGGTACTCTACAGGGTATCCATCATGTGAGATGATTCTGCCCACATGTGGGCTAATGAAAGTGTTCTAAGCAGGTTTGGGGTGGGTTAGCCTAGGCTATGATGTTCTTTTGCATTTTTTACTTACAATATTTTCAAATTACAATGGGTATATTGGGACGTAACCCCACTGTAAGTCGAGTAGCCTCTGTACTCTATTGGTTGAGGCCGTCATACACATTAACCCTGTTTCAAGGAAAAGGGACAGAGTGGGGGAGTGGCAAGGTCCTACTGGAAGAAGTGCATGTGGAATGGGGGATATTGCTGTGCTTGTCTTTGGAAAATACAACCTATCACAACTATCTACTATGTGCTAGGTACCTCTCTAGGAGCTAAATATACTTCAGAAAATAAAATAAAGTGCTCTGCCAGCATGGAGCTTACATTCTAGGGGGAGAAAACAGACAAAATGATAAATAAGTAAATTACATAGTAAGATAGAGGTCATAAGTGCCTTAAAGAAAAAAGAACAGGATAAGGGAGCACAGAGTTCTGAGGGTGGAGCGAGACTGACTATATATATAAAAGCCTAATATGCAAATTGTTCCCTATGGAGTTCGACCAGGAGATTGATCGCTCACTATGATGCACATTGACCACCAGGGGGTGGCACAGAACGAAGGAAGGCCCCAGCCAGCGGCCAGCAGCCGGGAAAGGGAGGTCCTAGCTGGCAGCCGAAAGACCCCCATCAGCCCTGATTGCCAGCCAGGCCTAGGGACCCTACCCATGCATGAATTTGTGCACTGGGCCTCTAGTTTTAAATAAGATGACCAGGGGAGGTCTTCCCAAGAATATGGCATTTGAACAAAAATGTTAAGACAATGAAGAGAGAATGAACAATCCAAGAAGGAACCACCAGTGCAAATGCCCTGGGGCACAAAAAGCCTGCGAGTTTGAAGAAGGATGTGATCAGTGTTCCAGAGGAGGGAAGTGGTGACACTAGTGAGAGGTAGAATGTTAAAAAAGCAATAGGTGCTCATATCATAGAAGAGCTCTAGCTTTTACTCTGAAAGAAAAGGAGGACTCAGAAAAAAAGGTAAACACAATGCAACCTAAGCTTCAAATGGAACACTGTGGCTGCTTTGTTGAGGACAGACTGTAGAGGAGCAAGGATAGCAGACGGACAGGTAGGAGATACTACAGTACTCCAGGTGAGAGATGATGAGGCCAGGGTGGTGGCCGTGGAGGAGGGGAGAATGGTTTAGGCCCAGGAAGCATTTTGAAGTTCAGATCTCCTTAGAGTGTAAAGAGAGAACAATAGGTGTCAAGCATGACTTTACAACACTGCCCTTATCTGTCCTGTGAAATTGGCTACTCTTCTCAATGGAAAAAAAGGTGAGCTTCTTGTCTTGGCTCACCTAGTCCCTCTTCCTTGAGAAATGGTTCTTGCTTATTCTTTTAGATCATTTCATTGGACTCTTTTTTCCCCCCTCCTGACGTATACTTTAAGTAACTGGATGAGTGTCTTGTCCATTTCCTGTGGAAAGGTAGCCCAGTGCTACCATCTGGGACGATGGTTTTTATGACTATTCAGGTGGGGAAAACGCTACCTTCATTTTCCCCCTGTGGAATATCTACAAGGTGCACTTGCTCTGGGAGGCCTGGAGTAAAAGACCTGGCACTTCTCAAAGGTACTGGACCAGGAACTTCTGTAGCTTGCATACTTTCTCAGAGGAGCGTAGGAAAGGCCAATCTTGTCTCAGTGACCTTCTCCCCAGGAGGGGTCATCAGAGCAGCCACGTCTCAGTTATCAGGCAATTTTGGAGCCTCCTACGGCAACCTGTTCGCCAGGCTGCTCTGGTCTTTCTGGTCGCCTGCACGCAGTCCCCTTGCCTTCCAGCTGCTGCCCTTCAGGATATGCCACCCACCCACCTGGCTGTCTGCACTGAGATGGCATGTGGGGGGGGAAGGTCAGGGGCCAACACACCAAGGCTGTCCCCGAGTCTCCCGTTTGCTCCTTGATCACTCACTGACTGTACCCTATGCCTGGCACAACGCTGAGTATGCAGAAGATGCAGAGACAAGCCCAAGCTGGGTCCTGCTCTCCATGTGGTTCATGCACATAAATCACGGTCATTGAATGAGAGATATAGCAACTTTTTCTTTAAGAATAATGCAGCTTTAAACACACACACACACACACACACACACACACACACACACACACTCAGGAGCCAGAACAGGGTCTGGGTTTCAGAACTCACTTCAAATTGCAGCCATGGCCACTGTATTTGACCTTGGACAAATTTCTTTATCTTGGTTTTCCAGAAATCCAGTTAAAAAATTCTTTTGATGTAATAAATAGTTTTGCCCCCTAGTAAGCCAGGGGCAAACCTAAGAGAAAGAAATCCTAAAGAAAAGAACCACAATTCTGGGTCACTCCCGAAGTAAATTTATTTCCCCCCTCGTCCTTATTTCCTGTGGAGACTGAGAGCCAAAAGGAGCTGTGGAGGTGGCAGAAGAGTGAGGGGTGGAGGGTGGAGAGTGGAGGGTGGAGGGAGGAGGGAGGAGGGAACAGGGAGGACCTGCTTAGACTGGTGGTGCGGGATCTTTCCTGCTGGAGACCTAGGAAGAGGCCTGGACTTTGTCATGCAGACTATTCTGGAAGCTGCTGGAGGCCCTTCCTCCCCTGCTGTGTGCAGCTGCGCTGTGTTGCAATGATGACCAATGTCAGGCCCTCCCCCTATTCCATCCTGTGGGATTAGCTACAGTGAGCGGTGCATCTCACCTGGAGGCATGCATCTTATTTAGGTCCTTTCACAGGGCTCTGCTTTCTTCTCTCTGACTTGTGCTTTAACTATAAAACGTATCTTTTTCTGAGGGTTATGCCCAAGGAGTACAGTCCTCAACAAGGACAATCTCTGGCAATGATTTTTCTCTCTACAAATCATGTAACACAGAAAGCACAGACCCCAGGAAGCCACAGACATGATAAGGGGGAGACGGTGTCAAAAGCAGAGCTTCCTGGGAAAGGGTGACCCCTGCCCATTCGAGTCTTTCCATATTCACCGAGCCTTGCTTTCTTCATCCATAAAATGGGGATATGGATACTTAGTCTTACGAGTTGCCATGGTGATCAGATGAGAACCCAGCATGCACCCTGGTAAGTAATGCTGCTTTCTATGAACAGTAGCTGTTGCCATCATTATGATCATTCTTATTGGTTGTGGGGGGGGGGGGCTGGGGGGGCTATCCACGAAGGGGAATGGGGACATTGACATGAAGCAAAACAGGATATGGAGAGGACAGACTTCCAGGCGGAGGGACTAGCCTAGTAAACATGAGCTCCTGAAAGCTTCGAGTGCTACGGCAGCTTCTCCTGGTTCCACTGAACCAGCGGGTCTAACCCAGGGCCATCGGGTGACTCCCTGACTTCAACACCACCCCCAGGCGCTCCCACTGCGGAGTGGCTGCTCCTTAACACTCATCGATTCCCAGGAAGCAAGGCAAAAGGGCATGTTCATGTTCAGCCAAAACCTTGCTCAGTCCCGGTGCTGACACTGTGACAATTAAGAAAACATTGAAAACCTCATTAGTTTCTGATTTCTGATTCCACGGAAATTAGGCAGCAACATCACCTTTCAGCTCAATAAAGGAATGACTGTTTTTTTTTAAGTATAAGAAGCACATGAAGAAGAGGCATGTCCTGTTTTCAAGAGCAGGGAACACCTCAGGGGAATGGAAAGTGTGGCCCAGAGGGAGGACACGGCGCTCGGCTTTGTGAAGTCAGTCTCTCCTCTCTGTCTACAACTGGCGAGTTGGTAGAATTGCTAGGCATGAGTCCAGCTTCTGAACCCTCACAGCATGACCATGCAGCCTTTTGTGACACCAGGCTGTGTACTAGCCATTTCTTATGTGTTTACTTAAAAATGCATATATCACCTCTTTTATAAAGGAGGACGATACCACTAAAGCGAAGATCTCTTTGAAGACTGCACTCATGCTCATCATCGCTAGTCCTAGCCTTCTGTCCTCTGCTTTCTCTTCCCCCAAAAGTAGCCACCGATATAAATGTGGTTTAAGTCTTTCCAAGTCTTCCCCAAATAACGTTAAGTTTGTGTTGCCACTTTTCAGTCCTTTAAAAGACTCTTCCATTTATGTACCCTTATCCACGGAACAGCTATGTGCAGGCGCTTTCTTAAACGGTGCCGCTCTATAAATATAACGTTCTGCATTTTGCTTTTTTCCCCTCGGAAACAGGTTTTTGAGCTCTACCCAGGTTGACACATACAGATTCAGCTCATTCCCTTTAACTGCAGGGGAACGCTCCGGCATGTGAATATGCCGGTTTTATTCAGTTAGGCCCTGATTGGAGCATATTTAGGTTATTTGCAGTGTTTTGCTATTACAGACAACGCCTCGCTGGTCACCTGATACATATATACCTCTGTGCACATATTCGAGGGCTTGAAAAGCTGACACTTAAAAGCTAACAAGTGGAACGCTCATTGTAGATCATGCTCAGCTGGGTGAGAAGCTGTTTTCCTGCAAGGCATCTAATCCTCCGGCTCTGGATTGGACCATCTGGTTTTCTGAGTTACTGACACTCAGGCTTGGGGGTGACTCGAACCTCCCTTTTTAGAGTTAGAGTCTACCCAATCATCAACAAATGATGGACAGGGAGTTGGTGGACAAACACCCCAGTTTCCTTGCCCCTTGGCGGAAAGGTCCTGGGCTCATCCTACCCCATCACTGCCTTAAGACTGAGTCTGTTTCCCTCGTGGTGGTCCACTCATTAACACACCCTTGTTGGCTTTCCTCCCTTCCTTGTCTCTTTTCTCAGTCTCTCTCCTGCTCCCTGGGATCCCCTCCAAAATCAACTACTGGTACCCAAATCCTTAACCCAAAGTCTGCACTTCGCAGAACTCAAAGACTCTTCCCTCTGTGTGCCAGGGTCTATGCTAGACAGAGGCGATTAAAAAATGAGTAATATTCAATTCTGTGCTCTTCACAAGGCACATCCCAGGACCCAGGTCTTCTGACGCCCAATGCCTAGTTCTTTCCAGCATATCGTATCTGTGCATTTTAATTCAATGACATTCTTAAAAAAAAATCAATCGATCTTCCCAGCAATAAATATGACAAAATGCAATTTTATTGTCATAACTTAATCCCACGGCCTTTTTTGTGTGTAAAGACCTGACTAAAACAGCAACCCTTAAACACAGACCTTCCCTGGAAACCCAGCGGCTGCCTTGACGTTCTATTGGCATCTCCATTTTTCTGATATATATGTTTCTCCTCCCCCTGCTCTTAGTAAATGTTGATGTTTGCTTCAGCCCATCACAATTTAGCTCCCTGGTGAATTTATCTTATTTATTGACCGGAGCAGAAAATCAATCCAGTCTTCATTTGCCATCCTGTTTAATTCGGGAGAATTTGATTCTGTGGAAACTGTGCCCAAGTTACTCAGGCCTCAAGAGAACAGGACCGGCTCCACAAAGCCTGCCGGGGTCTAGCCCTCACGGACCTCCCCTCCCACCCCTTCCACTTCCATCCCACCCATTTAAGAACAGAGACAGCCAAGATTAGATTCCTGAGCCTAGTAAGTGCAAGTGGAGAGTACCAGGAAAGTGATGCTCTGTCACTGCAAGGCTAGGTCATCAAAATGCCACGCACACCCACCCACCTCACTCTCTTGGAAACTCGGCCTCCATACTGTGTGGGAGCCCAAGCAGTGCGTGCAGAGACCCACAGGAAAGTCCCTGGGCCCTCAGCCACAGCCCTGAGCTCCCGCCCAGTTGGCAGCTGGCCCCCGCCATGTGGAGTGCCATCTTGAAACCATCCTGAGATGAACCACTCCTTCCGAACCTTGCCCCACTGGAGACTCATGAACAAAATAAATGGTCAGCCAGACCGCCAGGCCGAAACTCTACCATCGTGGCCTTGCTGGGAGTATCTAGTCCAGGGGTGGGCAAACTTTTTGACTCGAGGGCCACAATGGGTTCTTAAACTGGACCGGAGGGCCGGAACAAAAGCATGGATGGAGTGTTTGTGTGAACTAATATAAATTCAAAGTAAACATCATTACATAAAAGGGTACGGTCTTTTTTTGTTTTGTTTTGTTTTATTCATTTCAAACGGGCCGGATCCGGCCCGCGGGCCATAGTTTGCCCACGGCTGATCTAGTCACTCCCCATAAGCCGGTCTGAGGTCAGGGGCTGGTGTGAGAGGCCAGGCTTGGACACATCCAAACCCCGGTGCCGAGCCCACCTCCTGCTCTTTCTGGACATGCGACAAAGTGCCTCTCTGAGTCTCAGATTCCTTGTGAGAAGGAGAAAACAAAATGACACAGTTAGGAGCTCTGACCGGGGGGGTACCAGGGTCTCGGTCATGAGAGTCTAGTTTGATGCTCCCTTCTTTCCCTGGGGAGGTCTGGAGCCCAAAGGAAATGCATCTGGAAAAGCCCCTTTTACCTCCACGACCAGGCAGGCACCCGGGGATGCGCTCGCAGGGGATGCGCTCACAGGGGACAGGCACTATGCCCAGGAGGGACCTGCTCTCACTTGCCTCCAGGTCTCTGCCGGGAACACTGTGCCTCCCTCCCTCCACTTGTGGCTTCACTGAGCCCTGCCAGTCGTTTGCATCTCAGATTCATTACTACTTGCACCTGGAGGCCTTAGCCTCGCTCATTTAGGATTTCTGCTGTGTGTCCCGGGCACCTGTGCCCTACCATCCCGCCAGCATCACACCAGAGCGTGAGTTGCCTGCTCTCTTGTTCGCCTGCACATGGCACGGACAGGAGCAGAGACGCCCTCGCATCTGGTGTAGCTCCAGCACCTCCCACAGGGCCCGGCACAATGTCCATGTGCAGAACTCCGAGTGTTTCTCAAAGCGGGAAGGGGCAGCAGGGTTAAGGTTACACGAGGCTCCTATGTTGTAGGGCAGACACTCTCATCAAGCCACATGACGCTTTTCCTAGGACCCGGACTGTCTCGGGCACACCAGGAGGTAACAGGCAGAACTGCAGGATCTACTTAGAGTCCCGTCGGGTGGTTCATAACCGAGATACCTTTCCAGGGTTAAAACCTCGCCCTGGGAGCCAGGCTGCCTGCCCTCCAGTCTTGGATATGTCACTAAGTAGCTGTCCGACCTCCAATAATTTACTTAAGCCCCAGGGGCCTCCGTTTCCTTATCTGTAAAATGAGAATAATGACATCACCTAGCCCAGAGGGTTGAAACTGTGGGATCAAATGAATTAATATGTATAGAGCACTCAAAACAATGCTTGCTTTGGCTTAGTGTACGTGCCAGGGAAATGTCAATTATCAATCCACCTGGTGAGGGGAATCTGTATCTGTACTCTGCAGCAGAAAGGCCGGGTCCACTTATATTTCTTTAAAAAATTCACATTGCCTGGCCGGTGTGGCTCAGTGGTTGAGCGTCGACCCAGGAACCAAGAGGTCACCTGTTCCATTCCAGGTCAGGGCACCTGCCTGGGTTTCAGGCTTGATCCCCACCCAGTAGGGGGCGTGCAGGAGGCAGCAGATAGATGAAGTTTCTATCTCATCAATGTTTCTCTCTCTCCCTCCCTTCTTCTCTCTCTAAAAATCAATGGAAAAATATCTTCCGGGGAGGATTTTTTAAAAATTCACATGACAAACAGGATGACAAAAAACAAACCCCAGACAGGCTGTGTGAGGCGCATCCTCCGTCCTCCCTGCACTTCTGTGACTGTGCCCCGGGGTGTCGTTTGGGGGTAGTGTCCAGGCTCTGTGTTTACATGTGTGACTGTGAGACTCTGGCCACATGCCTCCAGCACCCCCACTCCCTATGCTCCCCCAAGCCCTCCGAAGGCTCCTCTGCAGTCCTGAATTCTGCAGAGAGCGAGGGGCAAGCCCAGCCTCCAAAACGCTCCTCACCTTGAGAGCCTCCTGCCACCGCTTCCCTCCTGGGAGTCCTGGCTATTTTCAGAAACTAAAGAGACCACCCAGGGAGCTCATCTTGGACTTCACTTCTGGGGGGCCTGGCAGGGCGGGGTGTGAGGGGAGGCAGATTTTCTCCTACAGAAGAACGTGTGTTCCCTTTGAGAAGTCTTAGCGGAAATAAATGTACAACCTATTGTGGGCTGACCGGCAGGAGCTGGTGAGATACAAAAGGGGCATTTGTAAGGACGCAAACCACTTAGCACTTTCGCAAGACATGCACAGGATATAAAAGCCGAGGAGCGGCCGGAGGAATCCGCCCGGAGAGCAACGTGCCCTGAATGCAGGATGGCGTTCGCTACAGCCCAACACGGTCTCGTTCCTCTCAAGACGCCACGGACGCCGCCAGCATGCAGGGAGCTCGTGTGAACGCAGGTGGACAAGGCCAGGTCTGTCTGGCCTTTCTCCCTAAGCAGACAGGCCCACCCCGAACGTTCGCGGTGCCCAGGGCAAGAACACAAATAGAAACCCAGGTATAATAAGACTGAATATTAACAAATTCCACAAGAAAGCAAGACAATAAATGTGTTTGTCCTCCTCCTCCAACAAGTATCCCTTCATAACAGCCTGGAAGGTGTGGCTCACGTTGAGCTTCCTTGGGTTTCCTTGGGAGGGCAGGTGGCCTGGGGCGGACCCCCCACATGCACGGTGCTCAGGGAAGCATGGGGCCCAGTCCCCAGCATCTTAGCTTTAAGAGCCTCGGAATCACAGATCCGAAGGAGGAGACATGCAGGAAACGTTTTCTGCTCTTAACCCCAAACTGGTTTCTCCAGAACTTTCTTTCACCCTTTTTACCTTTTCGTGCCTGGCCTTCACGGCCACACAGAGACCGAAGATCCCTGGTCTCCACTGACCTGCCAAGCCCGAGACTTCTGCCAAGGTCTAGGGAGAGACGGCCTGTGCGTCCTGAAGGCTGAGTGTCCAGGGAAGGCTGCGTGGACCCTGAGCTCGGGCTGGGTGGGAGGGGCAGGAAGCCAGGCCCAGGTGAGCTCATTAAATACCACGTGCGGAGAGGATCAGAGTGATGATGGGTTAAGCAGATACACCTGGGGCCTCAGCCCAGCCAGACACCAGAGGAGGCATGTTGTTCCAAGTTAGACAAAATTAGCAGCAGAACCATCTATTCAAACATTACTTTACGTGGGACTTGGACACAGGTGACCGAACAGGTGACCGAAGGAAGTGCTGTTGCTCACTTGGGTTGAAGCAGGTGGGGCAGGGCGTGGAGCTCCAGCCCTCGGACTTTCCCCTCCCCCCTCCCTTCCTTCCTTCCTTCCTCCCTCCCTCCCTCCCTCCTGTGGGCAGAAGATGCCCCACGACCGAATGCCAGGTGTCTGGACAGCCCAATGTTTTATTCCATGCTCATCCTAGGATCAGTTGCCTCTCGTGTGTGCCCCAACCAGGGACCGAACCCTCGACCTTTCTGTGTACAGGACAACACTCTAAACAAGTGAGCCACACCAGTCAGGGCTGGACAGCCCTATTTTTTTTAAAATACTTTCAGTCTTCATTTGGAGGGAGAATGATTTGCTTATGTGACCACCACACCCTCTAGACAGTCAGCTTTTAGGAGGTGCAACCTGGGCCTTGTTCCCTTTTGCTCTCTGGAGTCCAGCAGACGGTGGCCGCTCAGGGACTGTGAGTTGAAATAGATCAAAGAGAGATGGAGGCCTGGCCTGTGTGGCTCAACGGCTGAGCAACAACCGATGAACCATGGAGGTCACAGTTCAATTTCTGGTTGGGGCACATGCCCAGGTTGCAGGCTCAATCCCCAGGGGGCGTGCAGGAAGCGGCGATCAATGATTTTCTCTTATCATTGATGTTTCTCTCTCTCTCTCCCTCTCCCTTCCTGTCTGAGATCAATAAAAATATAAAGAAAAAAAGAGAGATGCAAGCCAAGAATCAAAATATGGAGGGATGTATGTGAGGTCATGTAGCAAGTTAGTAGGGTTCTTGAAATGCTGTTTACGAAAGCAAGGGAGAACTGGGAATACAGAGACCAGAGAGGAAAAAGGATCAAGAAGCTAAAAACACCTAACGTGAGAGCCTTGTGTTATCATTGCAATAAATATAACTTATATCCATAAGCTTCTAAAATTTATTTAGTTTTTTTTCTATTCTGTTTCTCTATATTTAGCATTTCTCCATTAATTCTCTTGCTGACTTACAGTAACAGTTGCTAACATTTATTGAGCGACTATTACTGTGGTCTATTAAGTGTGTTGCATGAGTTTCCTCATCTAACTCTCCGAACAACCCTTTCAGTTACGACCACGATTCCTTTTACACAAATTGAGAAAATGGAGAACGCAGAGAGGGTGAGACACTTACCCCGCATCACTCAGCCACGGAGGGGTGAAATGTTCGTGAGAACCCAGAGCATGCATTTACTGGTTGTGTACCAACGGGAGGTGATGGACTCAGTAATTTGGAGGACCAGTGCCTTTTCCCTGGGCCTGTGGGCACAGGGCTGGGGAATACACTCCCCTCACTGCAGCTTAGAAGCCTGGAGGTTGGGGTCACTTACACTCCAGGCTCTCCTTGGGGCCAAGACACCTCAATCTTCAGTCTAGGTTCCAAGGGTCCTGGAGAGTAAGCTGCAGCCCCACTGAAAGGTCTCTGAGAGGGCTCTATGGAGTGACAGCTGGCCCAAACTGCAGGCCCAGGAAAGTCTGTTCCGAGCGCACTGTGTCTTCATCCGGAAGGCGGCCTGCCTCCGTGGGCTCCCCCTGGCATTATGCATGGCGAAATGGGGGCCATATTTCATCCTGGAAGTGGCTGCATTTCAGAACAGAGTGTGATTAAGAAAGACAAATGGCAGGTAATATCCGTTCCCAACACCTGTACCGCGCGCAGGGATCCATTTGCTCATATGTAAGAGCAAGATCATTACGATTCGAACTAGAAAACAACAAAAAAATGTGGTGGAGCCGGTGCAGAGTTGGAGGGGAGAGGGAGGAAGAAGGGTGACAGAGAAGTGCAGAAGCAAGGAAAAGGGGGTGCTGTGGAGGAGCTCAGCCCCTGGAACCACTGGGTCCTCAGGCCAGCTCTGCCTCTGAACGAGGAGGCAGGGACAGGTGGCCCCCTCCCTGGGCCTCAGTCCACCCATAAAATGCTGACAGCTTCAGAGATCTTGTCTTGCTCAGGTGCCGAAGGCTGTAGGAGGCACCGAGACAACCAACACCCAACAAGACTAGATGAGCCCCCCAAATGCCCAGAACTATTTAATCAAGCGCTGATGGCATCGGCCCTCCCACATTTTGAAAGGCAGGATCTCTGGCTGTGGAATCTCAGGGCCATATGAGGCCTAAGAAATCTTTTGGTCTGGGCTCTGCCAAGGCATTATGAGTAAGTCAATTAAATGTTTGGCCAAATATAGCAGGCTAATTTTTAAGTTGATAATTTTGTATGTCCTGTGAATGATGTTATTAATATCCAAATGGGCCTTGGCAGAAAAAAGGTCCCCACCCCTGTTCTAAAGGCTCTCACAGAGCAGGAGAGCTCGGTTGAGTGCCCCCAGAGGGAAGCTGGGATCACCAGGCATAAACAACAGAGAGGAGCTGGAAAAAGGCAGGGTGAGAACTAGCATGCATTTGGGCACATGCATTTTGTGTGTTCAATGCAGCCACTGTTTACTGCATTAGAGGCTGGGTTTATAGAACTGCCTACAACATAAGTATATAATGTGTAACATTATAATAATATATGCATTTTACCTTAATAACATGGACACATATAAAGTAGAATCAGGAGATCTGGGTGATGCGATAGAATGAGCTACTTAACCACCTGGGAGAAGTGTATTCCCTGAACAGGGAACGGTGAGGGCAAAGGCCCTGGAGCTGAACTGGGCCGTGGAGTGCTAGGAGGACAACAGAAAGGGCATGCTCAGTGCATGAGAGGTGGTAGGAAATAGGAGAGATATGCAGGGGCCAGATCAGAAAGGGTCTAGGAGGTAGTGGAGAGAATATTGGGTTCATTCTAAGTACATTGGAAAATTCCGTAGGGTTTGCGTTTGGGCAGGAGGGTGACAAGATCTGATTTTTATTTTAAGTGATAATTCCAGATGTTGTGTGGAGAATGGACTTGGTGAGGATGCATAAGAGAGGAAGCCTTGAGGCCACTGCCATCTCCCAGGTGAGGGAGGGTGCTGGCTTGAACTAGGAGGCGGATGGCGGGGGTTGAGATATTGGCCATTCAAATAATGGATGCATTTTCAAGAGGGAGCAGACAGGATTTGCTCACAGTTTGGAGGTGAATATGAGAGGCCGAACTAGTCAAGGGTGACTCCACGTGCTTCGGCCTGAGTAACAGGGTGCGATGGTGGCTTTTCCAGGATAGACAGACTGTGGGCGGAGCGGGTTGAGGGAATAATGAGCTCGTTTTCAGACAAGGTCCGTTACAGATGCCCATTAGCCATTCAAATAGAGGCATTTGTGAGGTTGGGACTGGAGCTATTTGGCATTTAAAGCCACCACACTGAGTGAAATCCCCGCGGGAGTGAGAAGTCGGAGGACTGCGCCTTGGTGCCCTCTGACATTTAGAAGTCAGGAAGTGGGGAGGGTCCAGTGGGGAGTGAGCA